>NC_137969.1:99035118-99587618 GCF_963924665.1 Micromys minutus
AAAAAAACACATAGGTATAAAATACATAAAATTTATGTCTTAAAAAGGATGTATTTATTTCTTAAAAGCATTTGGGAGGCAGAGAAAGGCATATATATCTCTCGGAGTTCAAGGCCAACAAGGTCTACAAAGCCACCCGGGGCTACACAGTGAGACTGTGTCTTAAAAAATTCAAAGATACACCAACACTAATACGTCTTTTAGATGTCTACAAATAAAAATTGAATAAAAAACAAAAGAGAAAGCATTCAAGGAAAGATAATCTGAGTCAAACGCAGACTGAATTACCTTTATTCTGTAAGGAATTTAGAGAGCACGAGCAAATATTAATATTGCATTAAAAAACAAATTCAACTCTGTACATCATTAAAACTTTAAAAATCACTGTTGACACCAACAGATATACTGGGCAATATTTAATTTTAGAACAAAATGTTGTCAGTGTCTCTTCACAGCTAGATACACAAACAGAAAATGTGATGTAACCTCTGAACCTCCGGGGAGTTCAGGGAGCACCACGCACCAGTGTGGAGTTTCAGGGAGCACCGCTGCACCAGTGTGGCTGCTGTGGATTCTGAAAGTAACCAACTACACCTGGGCGATGAGGCGAGGCAATAAATAATCCAAGGCCGAAAGAAGTGCTGGTGACTGGGATCCAGTGTAATGTTCTATTTCTTTCTGCTGTTACTGGTAATCCCTCTATTTTCTTGGAATGAAGTAACTGAGTATGTAAAGATTTTACTTTTCTAGTACAGTTATACTTAACAAGTTGGCTGTCACTAAGACTTTAACTATGGTACACTGGTTTACTGCTCTTTAGATTTGTTCACTAGAATTACAGACAACTGTAGCTGCCATGTAGGTGCTGAGAACTGAACCTGGGTCCTCTAAGATTAGTAGCTGCTTTAACCACTGAATCCGCTCTAGCCTTAAAAGTATTTAACAACTGTAGTACGCTGACTTAAGTCAGCCTCTAAATCAACAATATATATACCTATACTTGTTTGCTCTCTTTTTATAAGACAGGGTCTCACTGTGTAGCTCTGGCTGCCCTGAAACTCACTATGTAGAACTAGATGCAGGGAAGAACAGACTGGTCTTGAACTCAGGGACCATCCCAAAGGCTGGGATCACAGGTGAATACCTGGTTTAAATCAAGAATAAAAAATTGTTCTGTCTCTTTAGGTAATCCAATTATTCAGAATTAGACCTCAAACTCTCTAAAGAGCAATTCTTGGTTCTCTGTGCACTAAATGTTACTAAGAAAAAAAATTCTGTAGTCTAAAATGCAAATACCAGTATTTGATATCATTTGTTTATTTCCATTTACTACATTTATTTACAGGTGTGTGTGTTTGAGATGCATTATCACAAGAGCACACACACACCGTAATGAATCTCACAGAACTTCCACTTTTTGTTCTATGGATCCAAGGGCTGAAACTGAGTGATCAGGTTTAGCAGCAAGAACCATATCCACTGAGTCACCTCACTTACCCAGCAATCAACAGTTAACAAAAATGCTTTGTTTTTTTTTTTCCTTGGGTCAAACCTTGGGCACACTTAAGCAAGTGCATTACCACTGACCTATATTCCCAGACTTGTCTGCCTTGCCTTTTGACATGAGGCTTTATATAGGTCAAACTGCTTCAAATTCATGATCTTTCTACCTCTGCCTCCTAGTGCTATGTTTACAGGCACGCACACCACGCCTTGTTTTAATAAGGGTGAAAAGTCATAACCTACTCCATCATCACCTTAAAGTATTAAGGTGTTTGTATGCACACTTTTGAGGGACAGGCATAAAATGTAGAATGTACTGTCACAATCACTTTCTCTAAAGGAAGTCAATAAAGGAATTAGTACTTAGGCAAAACCAGAGGTTATAGTAACACTAGCACAGAAGAAAGAAGTGGAAGCTGAGTGAGGTAAAAACCAGCACTGGAAAGGCAGACAGGAGAAGATCGCAAGTTCAAGGCCAGCTCTTAACCCATGCTCCACAGGGACTCTCTCTAAAGAAGAAGAAATAAGAAGTGCAAAACTCCCATTATACTATTTATATTTAATTTTATAAAACCAAGGCTTAACTATTACTCATTTATCATTCTGATAAAATTAAAGTAAAAACTCTGAGCCTGTTTTGTAAACTTCTATCACAACATTCTAAGATCCAGTTAATATGTTCCATCCGGTCCAGTAAGATGTAAGCTTAGAGGCAGCAACAAGACATGACAAGTTCTTGTTTCACCCTTTCTCAGGCATGAGCACACCACAGCCCCACTGACAGGATAGGGCAGCGGCCCCTTAGTGCCTCACACACTTTATTACTGCACTCAGTACAAAATCCCAATGTTTCCAGATAGTTAAAGTGTTGGTATCTTAGGTTTACATTGAAGAACATCACACTCTGAAATCAGGTCTGATTTAAATGGAGTTTGGATGGGTATGGGATAGTACTTACAGACGACCTCTTGAACAAACACTGGTTTCTTGTATTTAAAAAATAAGCAAGACAGAACTGTGAAAGTCTTACTTTACAGCACACAGTAAACGTCACAGACAGCACGGGTACAAAGTGGCTCCGATGTTTATAATACTTTGTATCGTCCTTTGTTGGTTGGTTGGTATGAATTTTGCTAAGATAGAAAAGAAAAGATAGAAGGTTAGGGAAAAAAAACTGAATGTTTAAGACCACTTTCTTTAACAATTTGTAAAACTTTCAGAGAGTTAAAATAAAAAAGTTACTGTTAGCCAGGTGTAGTTGTGCAGGCTTTAAATCCCAACACTCTCCACAGAGAATTCTGGGACAGCAAGAGTTATGATAAACCCAAAAATAAAAACCAAAGAAGGGAGGGTCTCATGCTACTGAGTGGAGGGAGATGGAATGGTTAATAAAGAACCTGCTCTCGCTGAGGACCAACTGATGACTGCCTCAACTTGAGACCTTCCCATGTGACAGAGCCGCCTGACACATTAATGACACTCTGCTGTGCTTGCAGACAGGAGCCTAGCATAAATGTCTCCTGAGAGGCTCCACCCACAGAAGATAGAGACAGATGCAGTCACACATTAGGCAGAGCTCTGGGAGTCTTGTGGAAGAGTGGGGGGATAAAGATGAGCAAGCAGGAGGGGTCAAGGACACCACAAAACCCAGAGTCAATTAACCTGGGAACATGGGGGCTCACAGAGCCTGTGCCACCAAACAGGGAACATGCAGGAGCTGGACCTAGACCCCCTACAGATACGAAGCTTGGTCTTCAGGTGGGGCCCCTAACAAGTGGACTGGGACTGTGTCAGTCTCTGTTCCCTGCCACTGGCTACCCTTCCCCCTACCTGGACTTCGTGGTTGGGCCTCAGTGGGAGAATATGTGCCCAGCCCTGCTGGGACCAGATGCCCAGGATGGTTTGGTATGTAAAGGAATGTACTGTTGCAACCTATTAACAGACTGGCTGCCACAATATAAAGCTGAGATTAAAAAAATGGCAGGCAGCATACAATTCCCACATAGAGGTGAATCACACACAAACAACCTCCAACATTACAGTCATGCACTTGCTGTATCTGAGGGCAAGGAATAGTGACAGAGGTAGAAGACCAGGCTTCCAGAGAGCACAACAGTCTGCACATCTTCATCTAGATAGTGATTACAGGGCTAGGCCTACTCTACAAATCCAACAAGATGTATTTGTGTCAAGACAGGATCTCTAAGCAGCCCAACAGCCTGGCCTTGAATTCTACTTCCTAAAGAGCTGTGATTACAGGTGTTCTGCTGGCTGGCAAGGAAAGTGTTTGGGATCTCTCTGCCTGTCTGTATTCAAGTTTAATGAAAGAGTAACTAAAACAAGGCTTGCGGTTCCACTCACCAGTCGGATCAGTTCTTCTTTTATGAGCCTGGTGATCTCTGCCTTCGCTTTCTGCACAGCCAGTTCGTTGGCACCTGATGATCCATGAGAAAACATACGGCTCACACTATTGAACTATACCGGTCATTTCTCCACATTGAGTGAGTCCAGAAGACCACATCTCAAGTCATGTTACAAGTGCACTGCCCACCAAGGTAGTGAGCCAGTTCTGCTTGCTTACCATCTAACTTAAACTCAAACCAAAATACCTAGTGAGCCGGGTGTCAGACCTGCGCTCACTCCGACAGCACGGGCACTAAAATTAGAACCATGAAGAAATGGTAAGCACAGCCTGAGCGTGAGGAAGACCCATAAAATCATGAAGTGCTCAGTATTTAAAAAAACAAACAAAAAACACCCCCCCAAAAAACAAGAAAAATAGGGGTTGCAGTAAATATTAAAAAATAAAAATGGTTTATCTCTTTACAGGCCCTGAGATCTCACTCTTCAGGCCCAACCCTGATACGGAGCCACGTGCACCTCTGAAGCCTGGTGCGAGCCACCACAGCCCAACTCGTCTGCACAATTCCCTTCCCTTGGTGGTTTACTACTGCCTGTTCTCCGCCTCTGTCCCAGGGTATTTCTATACCCCCAAAATCCCACACAAACACAACTCTACAGTCCGATAGTTTTTCACACAGGTTTATATATTCAACTCTCAATCCACAAACCCTCTACACAACAAGATTGCATCAAAGAGACAAAGATACAAACTGCCCTTCTATACGAGATATCAGACCTGTAAAATACTTAATGTTCATAGCTTTTTAACATCAATAAATCCCACCTGGGTCCAGCTGGTACTTGGAAAGTTCCATGTTGCCACAACCTCTAACCTCTGTCCTCTGACCTCCTCAGACCTCTCAGCCCTCTCTACTTCCCTCACCCCACCAGTCACTGGCTTTCCTTTATTTTACTAATTAAAATGGGAAGGTTCAGTTGGAGTCTCGTGACTAGGCAGCCCATTTTGGGGAAGTGGAATTAACATTAAAATACAAACAGCTTCAGGACAATCTACAAATAAATGTCCTTAAAATTCATACTTTCTTTATAAAAATTTCCAAACTTAAATCCCACAAATAAATCTTTCAGCTTTATTATTTATCTGGTCACTGAACTCCTAGTAAGACATCATGTATTTCTTAGAGGTGTTCCTTATTTTCAGTCTTTCCTACTATCAATTCCACACTGACCCGTATTCCATCTATACAAACTGTGATCTAACTCAAGCTTCTAACAGAAGCAATGGTACTCACTTTCGATCGCCAAGTAGATCTTCCGCTCTCCTTCTTTGGGCTCTTTGCCAGGGGGGAAGTAGGTCCCTCTGATTGTGATGGCAGCTTCAGAGTATTCACTGATCCTCTGCAAGGCTTCCTTAGAGGTGACTTTCCACCTGGCCGTCTGAAAGAAAAGGGTTGGGGAATCACATTACCACATAAACATCTCCTAGCAGGGGAGAACCTCAGTGGATATGGGCCCCTACTACCCAGCTCATGACCTGAGCTCAACCTGAGCCTGCCCAGTGAGAAAAGAACTCCTACAGGCTGTTCTCTGACTTCCAATCTTGACGCTTGTGCCCCTCCCTCAAACAAACAAGATTCAATACAAGTAGCCTAAAACTGACTTGAAAAAGCATAAATTTAGTGCGCCTATTACTTAACTTCCCTGTACAGTTAAACAAACAGTTAATGCACGCTTAAAGATAATCCTGTCCCAGGGGCTGGAGACACAGCTCAGTGCACAGCCAGGCATGGTGTTGTACACCCATGATCCAGCACTCAGGTAGGAGGATCAGGTAATAAGGTCATCCCCTTAGCTACAGTCTTGAGAACAGACTATACTATGAAACCTGCATCAAGAAATAAAACTACACAGACCACCATCACCAAATGCCCAACAGTTTCTTTTTTTTTTTTTTTAAAGACTTATTTATTATGCACAAAGTTCCACATGTATGTACACTTGCACACCAGAAGAGGGCATCAGATCCCATTACAGATGGTTGTGAGCCACCGTGTGGTTGCTGGGAATTGAACTGAGGACCTTTAGAAGAACAGTCAGTGCTCTTAACCACTGAGCCATCTCTCCAGCCCCAGTTTCTATATTTTAAGGAAGGGATTCTGTTCCTAAAGAAGCATTTCTACCTCACAATTTAAGAACCTTTAAATCTGTTACTTGCCTGAGGGAAGTCATTAATTTCTAATTCTTCCTCATATCTCTTGAAGGACTCGCTCTGCCCGCCCTCCTGTCTCTCTTCCTCCTGCTTCTCCAGAGGCACGTAATTGAGCTTGGCATTGATCTTCTCAGCGAGCTGCTCTGCAATGGTTTTTGCAGATACAGTGGGAGCCAGAATAGTGCCACCTCTGAGGATGGCATTGGTGGCCTGCTGCATCACATCCTACAGGGTAAGAAGACCTCCAGTTAAACCTCTGCTGCAGAGCAAGCGCCACAGCCTCACCCACGTTTTTCCACCCCACCCCACACATCATCTACAGAGTGTATTCACAACACAGTCAACAGATGCTGTCATCTACTCCTCTTTCATCCTGGAGTGGACAGAGGGATACTCACGAGGCCTACCCCATCTCACTAGACACTGGTCAGGAACTGACTCTCAATATGACACACAGCACATGACCACTATGCATCTCTACTGCATTACGATGCTTGTGCCGCCACCATCTCAGAACCTTCCACCCACACTGATCCATCCAAACACTCAATACACTATAGTGAGTGACTCAGAATCCTGAAAATACTGTCAGCATTAATTACATCATCCTTTGGCGTCCTAGAAAAAATCTGTTTTACATAAAAGCAATGGCATACTCCTGTAATCCCAGCACTCAGGAGGCAAAGGAAAGGAAGTGACTGTCAGCTCTATGTAGGCTAGGGAACATAAGAGACTCTATATTGAAAAACCAAAATCTCAGCCAGGCTGTGGTGGATGGAACATGCCTTTAATCCCAGTACTGAACAGGCAAAGGCAGTTAATCTCTTGAGTTCAAGGCTAGCCTGGTCTACAGAGTGAGTTCCAGGACAGCCAGGGCTACACAGAGAAATCCTGTCTCCCAAAATAAATAACAAAAACATCCCAGAACTAGGAATGGAAAGACTCATTTCCAGCACCAGGTCACCAAAGGAAAAAGTTTCAGATTCTCCAGCATTCCAGCCCGAAGATGCCCACCGCTCCACATAAACCATGCATGGCTCACATGTCTAACTGCTTTTCTAAAAAAACACGCACAGAGTTCTTCTGAAGCAAGTATCAGAGAAACATGTATTGAGCATAATATATCCTTGAATACTCAACCTCTAACAAAACTTGTTCACTGTGCTCAATTTAACCCTAGAAAGGATCTCCACTGAAAGCAGTGTCTGAAGCACACTTTCAGAGAGCACAGACAGGAGGATCAGCTGTCCCCAGTCACCCATGACTACACAGAGAATTCAAGGTCAGCCCAGGCTATAAGAAACCCTCCTTTTTAAAAAATAAAAGGACATTTCCACTTTAGGGTCTTCGTCCTGAAGGCACTCATGTCACAGCAACAACTGCAATGACTCGGAACAAGTTACTTAATACCTGAGACTCGATGCCCAGGTTCTTCTGAGCATTGATCCGAAGAGCCAGTCTCTTGGCAATTTCTAGCTTCTCAGCATTGCCTGCAGTTGGAGCAGGCACACTAGATGTGCCGGGTGCAGCCATGTCTTTTACTCTCTTCTTTGAGTTAAACATGCTTTCAATCTGTTCATCAATCTAGTCAAGGGGAGAAAAAAAATCAAGGGTTAGTAAACATTGATTAGAAAGATTAACTTAGTTGTATCTACCCAAATAAGGCATGTTTCCATAAAAGGCTAGGGTTATTTAACTACTTGGATCAAGAGAAAAATAAACCAGCTCTTCACTAGCTTTGCTTTAAACAATCTACTTTCTCTGGTAGGAAGACTTTAACAAAGAAAGAATATACGCTGCTACTTGATTCACTCAGTCAGAACTTCTAAGAGACACAGAGGACATCGCAGTCTTGTCAATAGGACACACAGGCTCAAGCTGAGAACACTACAAACCCGGGGCGCAGACATTGAGCCCAGATCAATCTACAATGAAAGACGTTAGAAAAAGGGCAAAACTCAATGGCAGCAGTCCTCAGGAGAAGGACACTGTGTTCCTAGCACAGGACTCTACCCCGACTCTTAAAACAAGGGCTACCATTGCTTAATTATAAGTTTGTCATGTGTATAGCTGAGACAACTAAACTCCCTGTGTAGCCTTTTTTTAAAGTTATACATTTTATTTATGTGAGTTTTGCCAGCCTGTATGTCTGTGTACCAATGCTTGGTGTATTTTACATGGTTGGTACCTGACAAGGTCAGAAGAGGGCATCAGATGCCCAGGAACTGTGGTTAGGAATGCTTGTGAGCCACCATGTTGAGTGCTGGGATTAACCTGGGTCCTCTGGATGAACAGTGAGTGTTTTAAACCGTCATTTCTGCAGCCCAGATCTTGACCTCTGACTCTCCTACTACCTCTCCCAAGTGCAGTGGTGCTGCGGACACAAGTCATGCACCACAGTTTGTGTACTGCTAGAGATCACACCAGCAGCACTCTAGAAACTGAGCCACATCCCCAGTCTACTAATTTTTGAAAGAACAATGGGTTGATGTAGTATCATATACTTCTAATCCCAGCACTCCACACAGTGGGACATGAGGAGCGGCAGCTGGCGGCCAGAGTGGGCTACATAACACCCTGTCAAACAAGAAAGAAAGAAAAAGGATAGGAAGGGAGTGGGGATCGGCTTCCCTACGAGTAAGAGCAACAATGATGCCTTCAATTCTCAGCAGTAACGTGAACCCTAGAGATAGCCATTCTATCATGAAGAAGAAAAGATCACTTGTTACTATGAGTGTGTGGGTGTCTGGGTGCATCTCAAAGGACACAGGGTGAAGTTGGCTCCTTCCCATCTTTACATGGTTCTGGAGATAGAACACAAGTAGCCAAGTTTACAGGGCAAATGTCTTTCTCCAAGTCATCTCTCCAAATCCCATGTCTTTTGTTTTAAAGGATGTCTTTGAACAGGACTTGGGGAAACACATCTCTAATTCTGAGTCAAAACAACAGCAGGTGAGCTGGCTCTGAGGGTGAAGGCACTTGCCATGTAACCCTGCTGCCCTGAGCCTGAGCTCCAGGATCTACAAGGAAGAAGGAGAGAACTCAGTCACCAACGCTGTCCTGGGACTTGCACATACACACCACGGTACTTGTACACACATGGACATAAAGTTAATAGAACAGAATGACAAAAACATAAAAGACAAAACAAAAAAGAACTGCTTGGCTCAAAAGGAGCTGAGGCGCCATGAGGCATATCACAGAGCTTCATTCCTAAGAGCAGCTCAGATGCCTTGAGTACCATGGCTTCTGTCTTCTCTAAAGAAATGCTCTCCATTTAACCTCTTAAAAAAAAAAAAATTATGTGAATGAGTTTGTAATTGAACATTTAACTTAGTTGTTTTAAATTAAACAGCATATATGACATTGAAAAATCTAAATATACAAGATCAGAAATGAGGAGTGTATATAGTACAGTTTGGAAGTTTAACTTTACATTTGACGTTGCTAAGTTTTTATAACTATACCTGGGGAGGGGTAACAGCACACACAAGTGTAAGTACTACCAATACCGAGGAGGTCAGAAGAGTACACTGGATTCTCCAGAAGCTGGCGTTGCCTGATGTGGGTGCTGAGAACTTAACCCTGACCCTCTATAAGAATAGTACATCGGGCTGCAGAGATGGCTCAGTGGTTAAAAGTACTGTCTGGTCTTCCAGAGGTCCTCACAACCATCTACAATGGGATCTCATGCCCTCTTCTGGTATGTCTGAAGGCAGCCACAGTATACTCATATACATTAAATAAATAAATATATATATATTTTTAAAAGTACTGTCATAGTTTAAATATACTTGGCTCAGAAAATGGTACTATTTGGAGGTGTGGGCTTGTTGGAGTAGGTGTGTCACTGTGGGTGTGGGCTTTAATACCCTAGTCCTAGCTGACTGGAAGTCAGTATTCTGCTAGCAGCCTTCAGATGAAGATGTAGAACTCTGAGCTCCTCCTGCACCATGTCTGCCTGGATGCTGCCATGTTCCTGCCTTGATGATAATGGACTGAACTTCTGAACCCCTAAGTCAGCCCCAATGAAATGCTGTCCTTATAAGAATTGCCTTGGTCATGGTGTCTGTTCACATTGTTTCACCATGCTGAACCATCTCTTTGGTCCCTGGCTTAAGCTTTCTTCTTTTTTCTTTCTTTTAAAAATCACATTTGGGGCTGGTGAGATGGCTCAGCAATTAAAATCCCTGACTATTCTTTTGAATGTCCTGAGTTAAACTCCCAGCAACCACATGGTGGCTCACAACCAACTGTAATGGAATCTGATGCCCTCTTCTGGTATGTCTGAAGGCAGCCAAGTGTACTCATATGCATAAAATGAATAACTATTATTTTAAAAATCACATTTGTGGCTGGAGAGATGGCTCAGTAGTTAAGAGCACCGACTGCTCTTCCAGAGGTCCTGAGTTCAAATCTCAGCAAGCATGTGGTAGCTCATAACCATCTGTAATGAGATCTGACGCCCTCTTCTGGTGTGTCTGAAGACAGCTACAGTGTACTTACATAAATAAATAAATCTTAAAAAAAAAAAGCACAGCACACACATTTTAAAAAATCACATTGTATTCATTTTATGTGCATGTGTGTTATGTGTATGACAATTTTTAAAATTATAAATGATTTTCACCTTGAAACTTGATCCTCATCACCTTTTTTTTCTTTTCTTCTGAGACAGGATCTCACTATGTAACCCTGGCTAGCCTGCAACTTAATGTACCAGGCCCAGGTCTAACATGCTACAATAACCAAACAGCAACTTTACTTCATTCTGGGCTTGTGTAGTGCTTCGGAAAGAAATAGGCTGCAGGTGCCAAAAGACCCTGGCCCTGTGTGTGTTCAGTGTGGTCCTGGACAAATGTGTTCACTGGTTTCAGTGTCCTAAATGGCATGGTCAGGCTGGACACACTATTCTCAGGGAGGTTATCTGTGGTTGTCTGAGAGTTTGCTCTATTGCCCAAGCCGACCTTGTGCACCCATGTCTCTGACCACAGCCCTCGGATGCCAGAGGGAAGCAGAGGTAACATCAGCACTGCTAGCCTGGGATCAAGGTGATGATGACGTAAAAGACGTCCTGTGAGCAGTGTGCTAGGAAACTGCTGCACTGAACCAAGGTAAACAGGCTCCTGTGACTACTTTCCAACTTCTCACATCCCACCACATCGTCCGTGTGTAGACTCCGTACTTACATCAACTGCAGCATCCTCATCATCAGAATCTTGCAGGCCAAGAGCAGCTTTCTGTAGCTTTTTCCTCTCATTGGCTAGAGCCTGTTCTGTTTCATCAAACTTGAATCCCTTGCCAGAGAAGCCGCTACTCTTTTTAATTATTTTTCCTTCCTTTTAAGAAAAAGTTAGCCAAGTTAATTTTTAAAGGAAACACTGTTAAATATTTTCAAAATAGAATATGACAACTGAACAAAAACACTTAAGCAAAAGATTCTATTTTCCCAATTTTTCTTTCTAAATATCAAGATATGTATCCTTAATATGAGGAGACAGAGGCAGATAAATTTCTGAGAGTTCAAGGTCAGCCTGGTCTATATGACAAGTTCTAGGACACCCAAAGCTACACAGAAACCCTGTCTCAAAACAAAACAGAACAAAAACAGGAAAAGAAAGGAAAGAAAGAAAAAGAAAGAAAGAAAGAAATTAAACATAGTGATCAGAATACTCAAATACCTTAGTCATGTTAAATGATTCATATGAAGGAAATTTAAAGACTCACAGCTTTTTGTTGATCTTTGAAATCACTCCAGAGTTTTTCTAGGTCAGGAGGCACTGCCGTCCCTGACAATTCAAGAGCTTTAATGATGTCACCAGCATACCGAGCTTGATCTTCTGTGATGAAGGTGTAGGCATAACCCTAATGAAAGTGAGGAAGGAGAGTAAGACAAAATGAGTCAAAAGCAACCTAAGAAACCCAGTACCTTCCATATAAAACAGTAACAAACTTACAAAAAAATAAGGAATACCTCATGCATAGAAGCTTAAAAAAAGAAAGAAAGTCTAGGGTGTCTGCACAGCACGCACAAAGCCCTCAGCTCCATACAAGCACATAAGTAAAGACAGCTACATAAGGAGTCTGGGCCCATCTAGGCTTTATGAGAGAGGAACTGAGTTAGATACTACAAGATAGAAAGCAATGAGACATTGCTATACTACTGAGAAACGATCCACAAAGGTAAAGCAATACCCAGAAAATTCCAATGATATTCATCATTGATGAGGAAAACAATCCTAAAATTCACATAGATGCAGAGATGATTGCAAATCCCATGCGCTACTAAGAAGAGGAACAGTTATTTAGACATCCTCATTCTGTCTTAAGACATTTGCTGTGGAAAAAGACGGTAACGGCTGCGTGGCTTTAATTCTGGACTCTCTTTACGGTGTTGTCTGCATGTCTGTTTTCTTGTGCCAATATTAAGCTCTACTCATCTTTCTGGTTTTCTTGTACAATCTGAGGCCAGGAAGTAGAGAGGAGCCAAAGGAAGGGAGCAAACAAAGCAACATCAAATGAGCAATCAGCTGCCTTAAGTTCCCATCTCAGAATCCAAGGTGGAGCAGAATGTCCCCTCCAGGGAAGTTTCCAAATAAAGGAACAAACAGCAGCAGGCAGACAACACCATTAAACTGAGACCTTACAAACACCCAGCACACAGAGAGGGAAGCTGAGGCAGCTGGCTGCAGTTCCTGATATGGTGTCCGCTCAGCCCCTCCATGAATGAGCTTCTGCCTTCTCTCAGCTACAGGCTTTTTACATCATTTACTAAGAGACAGTAGCCTCTGCAGAGCGATTTATTTTTCGTGGTTCCTCTGTCAGGCTGCCCTCGTCCCTCAGTAGAGTCCAGTCTGTTCCTAGGCAGGGTTTTCATTCTCCACACACAACATTTACCACTGTGATGTCTACTACAGGAACATACAAGAGCATTCTGAAACCCAACAGCACAGGAAATAACCTCAAGAACTGGTGATCAATGGAATCACGAGATTAAAAGCTGTTTCACAGTAAAGGAAATAATAATCAGAATTAAAAGACACCATAAAGAATGGAAGGGAAACATGACCAAAACCTATTTAAAAAAAAAAAAAGAATTTTAAGGGCTGGAAAGATGGCTCAGCAGTCAAGAGCACTTTTGCTTTTCCAGAGTTCAAATCCCAGCAACCACATGGTGGCTCACAACCATCTGTAATGAGATCTGATACCTCTTCTGGTGTGTCTGAAGACAGTGACAGTGTACTCATATATATATATATAATTAAATAAATATTTTTTAAAAAGAATTTTAAATACATAAATAAAAATGTTAATGCAAAGGAAAAAATGGAAGAAAATGTTTTGCCAATTCTACTCCAGAAAGGGGTAAGAGCCATGCTCTGCAGAGAACTGAGAGAAGAACGAACAAACCAAGATAGGTGTCAGCAGGCCAACAAAGTCAGGAAACAAATGACCAGTAAGTACTTTCCTCTTTACTTCTCATGTGTCCATGCTTGTTGAGAGAGCACACATATGTGGATCAAGAGGATAACCTTGGGTATTTATCCTCAGGCGATGTTGGGTCACCAACTGTCCTAGAGTTTGCCAGGCAAGCTTGGCTGAATGGCTGGCTAACAAGTCACAGGAATCTACCTGTCTGTATGCCACAGCCTCCCTGGCAGGGGGATTACAAATGTGTGCTTGCACACTGGCTTTTTACATGGGTGCTGGTATCTGAACTCAGGCCCACACTGACTAAGCCATCTCTCCAGCCTAACATCCTTAAAAAGCAAAGTAAAACTACTTTGATATTCCATCTCATGCCAGTCAAAATGGCTAACACTAAGAAGACAAATGGAGCCTGGCAGCACGCCTTTAATCCCAGCTCTGTGAGTTTGAGGCCAGCCTCTTCTACAGAGTTAGTTCTTCTACAGGTCAGCCAGGGCCACAGAGACAGAGAAACCCTGTGAACAGAAACAGGAGGGAGGGAGGAAAAACTATTCACAGCTCTAAGCAGCACAGAAGCACCAACACGTAAATAAAGAATGGGAACTGGGCACAGACACAGTGCAATTTTATACAGATATAAAGAAAACTTAAATTATGACATCTTTAGAAACGGGTACCAAAAATCATTAGGTTAAATGAATTAAGACAGACTGGAAAGACCAAATACCTCCTGTGGATCCTCTCTTGTACTTTTTATGCATGCACGCATACATGTGGGGTGCAGGTAGGTCATGGAATCAGAAAGAGGGGAAGAAGGAAAGAACAAACACGGACAGAACACCTGTGCCACGATCAGAAGGACCATGAAGGAAGAGCAGCGGGGAGGAAGTGCTGAGGAGAATCACCAATAAGAACCCACACTAAACCATAGCACTACGGTGTACACTAGTGTTTAAAAATCTTTCCAGACTAGAAAGATTTGTCAGCATGTAAAAGCACTTGCTGCTCTTGCAGAAGATGCAGCTTTAATTCCGGTCACCTACATGTGACACACATCCATCTATAATTTCAGTTCTATAGGACCTAAAGCCCTCTTCTGACTCCCGAAGGCACCAAGTATGCACAGAGTAAAAACACATACTTGCAAGTCAAAGAGTCATACATAAAGAAAATACATTTTAAAAAAATGTCTCTTTTGTATATGAGTGTTTGCCTATATGAGTGTATGTCTGTGCATCATATATATGCACTGCCTTTGGTGGCCAGAAGAGTGTTTAAGCCCTTGAATTGTGAGCCCCAAGGGTCCTGCAGAAGAGTAGCCAATACTCTTAGCTACTGCCCCATCTCTCCAGCCCCTTTCAAGTTGTTTCTTTTGTTTATTTTGAAACAGTTTCTTCTACAGCAAATGCTGGCCATGAACTAAGAAGGCCTCCTGCCTGAGCTCTGTAAGTGCTGGACTGTGCACACACATCCCGGTGCTCAGCTTTATCATCTGACTTTGAGGAAGTTTATACAGAGCTTTCCATAGCTGTGCAGCTCGGGGCAGCCTCAATTCCAACTCTGCTTCCGAGTGCTGGCACTGAGAGGATATACATTCACACTCTGCTCTTGACTTCAAAGTACACACAGTGTGTTTGTATTTGATTATGAACACAAACACCACTGCTTCTTTTCGAACTATTTTGCAAAAATGAACTCAGGTATACCACCTTCCTGGGAGTCTGCAAAGCATAAGCCCTCACATGTCCCCTGCAACTTTTTAGTCCAGGCAAAATAAGACTGAGACAGGGAAGGGAAGCAAACCATACCCGCATTCTCATCATCACAGACATTCTATCTTAAATTTCACCAGTATCTAAAGACACCCCTTCTACCCAGGCTCAGTCCCATGAGCTAAGAATCCCAAGTTCCCCATTATAAAAACACAAATGCAAAGCGAAAGTGGGTGAGAGAGAATATGTAGCTCCCAAAGCAGACTTGCCACTACTTGTTTGCTTGTTCACTTTGGTGGTTTTCCCAAGTGTAGCCCTGGCTGTCCTAAAACTCGCTCTGTAGACAGGCTAACCTCAAACTCAGAGATCGCCTGCCTCTGCCTCCAAAGCGCTAGGATTAAAGATGTGTGCCACCACCATTTAAAAAAACAAAACAAAACAAAACAAAACAAAACCCAAAAACCTCTATTCATGTATTATGCATATCACATGTGTGCAGGAGCCCATGGAGGGTGCCCAGGGCCCCCTGGAGGTGGGTCGCAGGTAGTTATAGCCACAAGGTACATGCTGGAAAGCAAAACTAGGTGTTCTATAAGAGGAGTAAGTGTCCGTAACCTTGGAGTCATCTCTCCAGTACCACCCCTTAACCTTCCAGGCTCCTCAGAATGCCTCAGGTAAAGATGTGCAAGTGTAACAGCTCCTGAGACATAGCTTCATGCACCTCAAGCTTCTCATCTAGAACGCATATCTACCTCATTGGGCCACTGAAGACGAAATGATGGCTGTGAAGACCTATCAGCTACTGCTACTCCAGGATGGAACACCTAAGGTTGGATAATCTCATTTCTGACAACAAAAATTCACATGCCTTCAAAAATAATTATTGGGGAAGAGAGACTGAGAAATAGCGCTGTAGTTAAGAGCACTGGCTGTTCTTCCAGAGGATCTGGGTCCATTCCCAGCAACCACATGGCAGCTCATAATTGTCATCAACTCCAGTTCCAAGGAACCTAATGCCTTTTTAAAATATATGTATATAAATACACTGTAGCTGTCTACACACAAGAGGGTATCAGATCTTATTCCAGATGGTTGTGAGCCACCATGTGGTTGCTAGGATTTGAACTCAGGAAGAGCAATTGGTGCTCTTAACCACTGAGCCAACTCTCCAGCCCCCTATTTTCCTTTTCTGGCCTCCTTGAGCAATGTATACATATGATACATAAACACACATGCAGAAAAAGCATCCTTGTAAATAAAAACTAATATATGAATTTTTTTTCTCTTTAAAAAAGGAATGATTGGATGGGCATATAGCTCGGTGTTTGCTAGGGTTCTGGGTTACACCCACAGCATTGCAAAACAGAAAAACAGAAAAAATAAATTGCTTTTGGAACATGTTGCACATATGGTTTGTGGATAGTCCTGACAAAATAACATCTGATTGCCCAAATGAAGCAGCACAAAAGTTGGAATGGTGGTTCTCAACCTGTGGGTCCTGACCCTTGGGAGGGGGGTCACATATCAGACATCAGGCATCCTGCATATCAGATATTTACAATTCATAAAAGTGGCAAAGTTACAGTTATAAAATAGAAACAAAATAATGTTATGGTTGGGTCACCACAGCATGAGGAGCTGAATAAAAGAGTTGCAGCATTAGGAAGGCTGAGATAACTGTCTTAGACTATACACTAACTAGATCACAGTCAAGCCAAGAAAACAAACACCAAAACACACTGAAATACCCTGAAATACACAAGCATCTCTGGGCAGAACATGCTAGAAAGAAAGAAGAAAACCTGCAGAGACATGGGCTGTTACCGTTACCGGCTAGAGAACACTAGAGTTCCTGATAATCTTAATTTTGTTTTTAAATGTCTGAGTGTTTTCCTGAATGTCTATGAACCACCACATGTAGGCCTGGTGACAGAGAGAACAGAAGAGGGGACTGAGATCCAATGGAATAGAAAATACAGATGGTTGTGAGACACCATGTGAATGCTATAAACAAAACACAGGTCCTCTGCCAAAAGAAGCCAGTGTTCTTAACCACAGCACCATCTCTTCAGATCTATATTTGGTCATTTTAACAATACAGAGATACCTCGATTGTGATTAACAGCATCCAACGTGTTCTGCTAATTTAAAGATTTTCAAAATATCCCCACACCTCTGTTACCCACTCCTCGAACTCAGCACCTGTGCTGTACTACAGACTGTAAAGACTTCACCTTGTTGCCTGCTCTTCCCGTCCGTCCAGCTCTGTGCACGTAGTCTTCATAATGATTGGGGCAGCTGTAATTTACTACAAGAATCAGATGCTTCACATCTAGACCACGAGCAGCCACAGATGTAGCAACGAGAAGTTTGCAGGTTCCATTCTTAAAGTCATTTATGATACTATCCCTATCATATTGATCAATGCCTGCAAGTAAATTAAAGAGACAAAACAGGAAAACATGTTGAAAATTTCCATTTCCACTGAGAAAGTTGTAGATGCAGAAATAAGAAACAAACTCAGGGCTGGAGAGATGGCTTAGTGGTAAAGAGCACTGAATGTCTTCTAAAGCATGCTAGTAAATTCCCAGCACCATGACACAGCTCACAAGTACCCGTAACTCTAATTCAGGGGATCTGAACCCCGCTCTTATCTCCGAGGGAACAAGGCACATACATGGTGCACATACAAACATTAGGTCAAAACACCCATACCCATAAAATAAACAAACCTTTAAAAAATCAAGTAATCCACCCTTCTTGTAGATAAAACTAACACACAGTTATATATTAACCATGAAATGAGACTACATTTCAGTCTCAGAAGGTAAAAGTGGCTTAGCACAGTGATCCTTAATATTTCTGTATTCAAAGCACATTGCAGGTCCGGAGACATGGCTCAGCAGTTGAGAGTTGCTCTTGCAAAGGATTTAAGGTTGATTCCCAGCACCCACCTGGCAGCTCCTACCATATAAATCAAAACCACATCACAGCATACAGAAACATAGTTTACTGTTTTCAGGATGTAGAAACTAGCCCCCAACTACACTGATGGTATGAACGCACAATGTAACTCCCTGAGAAATCAGTCTGATCATTTCTCAAAAACATAAGCTCAGATTCTACTACTTCACTACTCAAAAGGAACTGAAAGCCATTTGTGTCTATAGATTATGTTCACATCATACACAACAAATACTAAAATCACCTCAGAGGTTTATCAATAAGTGAATCAAGAGAAGATAGTAAGTATACACAAAAGAATGTTGTATCCAGCTTTTAGAAGAAAATCTGATACAGCTTAAAATGTGACTCTTAAAATCATTATGGCTACATGAACCAGACCAAACACAAAGGGATACACAGAATGCATTACCCCAGAGCATACAGTACACAGGATAAGAAATCCATGAAGATTTAAGATTGTAAGGAAGTCACAATGGACAGAACAATTAAGATACAGTTTCTATTTGGGATAATGAGAAGTTGTAGGCACAAGGAAGCAGTGGAAACAGTTCCTGATCCACAAAAACGAAGTCCCAAACTCAAGTCTCTAATGCCCATGTAAACTTGGTCCTGGAACCCTAGTACTGGATGGTGAAGATAGTTCAGTGGCCAAAGAGCCTCGATGGTACAGTGAGAGGCACAACCTTGAGGCAGTTAAGTGACAAGCCACAGAGAGCTGCCTGCATTACATAAAGTTGGAATGTTGTCAAGCCAGGGTCTGACTACCTGATTTCTTCTACCTCCATTACAGACAACAAAGCAAATGTTATTACCCAGAGCAAGTTCAGTGCAGTGACTTGCTCATAGGTAAGTAAACGTTACCTCCGTGAAGAGACATGCAAGGGTAGGATGCTCTCATCAAGTCCTTCAGAAGACCGTCTGCATGTTCCTGCTTATCCACGAATATAATGACGGAACCTGACTCCTGATAATGGCCTAGAAGTTCCAGCAATTTCAAGAATTTCTTTTCTTCTTCAATCACAATCTGAAAATACATTGTAGCAAGTTAATGTAAAAAACACAAATATGTCCTAGAACAAAAATGTTTAATCTATAGCTTCCTACACCTTAGTGGTTGAACAAATGCAGATTTTTAACTGGTAGATCTGTAACTGACAGCTGATCACTTATTTACTAATCAAAGACAAGAAAGATGTGTAATGTTTTTGTCAGTTTTCAATCTTGGTGGGAAGAACTAAAAAGAGTTTTCTGAGGTTAGTTCCATGTTCCTGGCAACAAGAAGGTTGTACCTGACTTAACTTTAGAAGTTACTGACCTATCTCACAACAAAACCAAAGGACACACTGCCTAAACACCAAGAAAGCTGCCAAGTTCCTGACCATGGTACTTACCACTTGCTGTTCCACATCTGAGCAGACCACACTCCTGCCTCCAACCTGAACTTCAATGGGTTTGCTTAGAATCCTGCGGGCCAGAGCCTCCATAGCTCTAGGGAAAGTGGCTGAAAACATAACTGTCTGTCGGTCAGGACGAACATTGTCCACAATGCGCATGACCTGAGAAAATGAGATACACAAACACAGTGAGTCTCCAAAATCTCAGTGTTCAAATTAAACAGGGGGAACTTAAAACTCATTATCTCAGAAATTCAGTTAAATTCATTATCTTAAAAAAGCGCAACTTATTTTATATCTAAGTTTGCTGTTCTCAGTTTCTCTTTACCACAGAAGGACAACCTGAGCTGGGGGGCAAGGGTAAGGAATGTGTTGAATAGCATGAGAACCTGAGTCCCACGCCCGCACCAAGGTAAAACACATGCACTTGTAAGACCAGCCCCAGAGCAGGAGAAGGGCAGGTCTCCAGGGCTCACCGGCCAGTCAGTATAGTCTAAATCAGCAACACCAGGTCCCAGTGACAGACCATTCATCAAAAAAGAAGGTGCACAACTCCTGAAGGACATCCAGGACCATCTTCTGATTTCCAGACACACATACGTGTGAACCCACAACCACAGAAGGAAAGGAAATGAGGAGGGAAGGAGAGAGGAAAGAGGAAGCCTGGAAGCCATTTTTCATGTCATTTTGATGTCATTCAAATGACAATGATCTCTCAGTGAGACAGGGGGAATCCTTAAAATGACCATAGAATTGATAGGTCCATTTATGGCATCCAAGTAAGCCTTTAGCCGGAGCACTCTGAAAGCAGAGACAGGCAGATCTCTGAGAGCCTGAAGTCTATCTGGTGTACAAGGAAAGGGAAAGGGAAAGGGAAAGGAAGAATAGAATAACAGGGCCGGCAAGATGGCTTACAAAGGCACTTGACACCAAGTCAGATAATCTGAATTTGATCCCAGGATCCTCATGGTAGAAGAGTCAACTATCATAAGTTGCCCTCTGACATTCACACACAAACCACAGCACTTGTACATCACACACACACACACACACACACACACACACACACACACACACACACACAAAGTAATGAATAAGTATGTAAATCAACGTAAATTAGAGAAAAGTAAAAGGGAGTGAGCTTTTTTCCTTTCACATCTTGTCAAACCCCAGCAAATGCATCTACAGAAGAACAGTTATTTAAGTTAAGGAGCGCTGAGTTCTCATGTCATCTCATCTCCTCATGGGGTCAATTCCCTTAAGTCTTTGTTCCTCTCTGCTCCTCAGGTTGATGATGCTGGATGCCCTATTGCCCTCAAGTTTGTTGATTTGTTGTACATGCTCAGCTGTTTTCCAACATTTATTAATAAGTATATTTTTTCCTTCATCAAAACTAAAAAGTTATGTTTTATGAAAAAAGCAAATAAGCAACTGCCAAGCACCAGGATTCAATGTGCATCACTGACCTGGCTGTGGTTACATACACATATTGGGCAATCAAACTCAGGTTCTTCCAAGTATTGTATTGCCAGTACTATCTCCCCATCCCTATAAGCTCATTCTTTACCCTGGAAGTTTTTAAGTTGAAGGGAACTTATTTGTATAAGTATATAGAAAAGCAGAGACAGTGTCACTGAACAACTCAGTTCAGTGACAGAGCTGAGTGTTCACATAAACTCAATGTAATTTACATGACAGTGGACACTGGAACCCTGGTTCCCACTGTCTGAGGAGCAAAAGAGGTGAAGACTTCCTAGAGAAGTCACTGGGTAGTTGAGAACCTAAAGCCACATCAACACTTCAGACTACTCTGTGTGTCATGACTGTAGTCCAGGACAGGAGCTCCCTGTCCCCATGCTTGCTTGTCACCATGCCTCCACTCTGCCAAAACATAAACTTCTTCCTCAAGTTCTATCAGTCATGGTGATTTATCAATATCCAAATAGCATCCTATAACACCTGAAGCCCTACTAACCCTGTGTTAGCCAATAAAGCTCACAAAAATCATCATTCCTAACTTTCTTCTCTATGGATTTTAGTAATAATAAAAAACAAACAAAAGGATTGGCTCAGTAGATTAAGGAACTTGCCACCAAGCCTGGGGGCCTGGGTTCCATCCCTGGCGTCCATCCTGAAACAAAGCTTGTTCAGCCCTCTCTTCATGTTAAGCTGAATTCAGGTTTCCTCTGGCTTCCTCACTTGGTTTCAGATCCACTCAAGGAGCCGAAAGACTGACAGAAAATCCTATGTTCCAATCTAACTAGTCTGCTTCTCTTCAACTGCTAGGTGGTCAAGTATTCCAAAATCCTGCTCACATCTCACTTGGAACTCAGTTTCTAAGGCTAAATACAACACTTCGTATATGACAGGCAGTGCATCCTTGGAGGATCCAAAAGTAAACTAGAGGCTAACACTCCACTCCCTCTCTTCCCTCCCATGCCCACTCTGTCCCTTCATTGAGACAGGATTTCACTATGCATCCCAGAAACACATGCAGTCTGACAGCATACTCACAATTTATACCTGCTTTCTGTGGCTTTGCCACCGTGCCACAGTGTCTCCCTACACAGCCCTGACTCACCTGGAACTTACTATGTAGACCAGATTGGCCTCAAACTCAAGAATCCTCCTACCTCTGCCTCCAGAGCACTGAGGTTACAGGTGTTAGTTTACAGGTGATTTCACCAGGCTCCTCCCAGGGACCTAGCAATGGCTTATGTAATCACCTGCCACCATTACCTACCACCATCAAAGCTACAAATAAAAAAACCACTTACCACCCCAATCTCTCTCTGTTCCTGTGTGAGCCCAGTTGGTCTCTCTTAACCCCTTCTGTCCTTCTCTGCTCTTGTCTGTCTGCCTTTATCCCTTCTCCCTCTCACTCCCCTCCCTTCCTCCAAATAACTCCTTATACCAGAGCTGCTGCATAACGTAATTTCTCAGAGGCACACTTTGCCATGGGCCCTCCAGGTAACCTTCACAGCACTGTGTTTCATAACAATAGGCATGCGTCACCAGGTCCAGACAAAACATCAAAGTTTTTAGTAATCTCATTATCCAAACTCTAAATTCAACTTGACCAATGATATTTTCTGATTGCTGGGGAATGTCTGAAGAAAAACCCTCAACAAGTTTTAAGAATTTAATCTGAAAAGTAAATATTGACTGCAATTCCCTATGCTGCTAACACATGGTAATATCGGGCAACACAGAATGAGTATGAATTTCAAGACCACACAAATATTTCATTCTCACAGCAGTTACAAATAAAAAACTTAAGAATCTTAATGAGGGGCTGGAGAGATAGCTCTTTGAGAGGACCCAAGCCCAGTTCCAAGTGCCCACCCAGCACCAGGCCAAACAGCTCACAACCACTGACAGTTCCAGCTCCATGACGACCCGACACTTACAGCCTCTTCGTGCACCTGCACTAATGTGCACACACCCAACACAGACACTTAGCACACACAATCAAAACAGAATAAACCTTTAAAATGACAAAGAGACTGAATGATTACCTGTGGTTCAAAACCCATGTCAAACATTCTGTCTGCTTCATCTAAAACAACATATGTCACTCTTCGAAGATTTGTGACCCGACCTAAGGTGAGAAGAGAAAAGAGAGACCGAGAGAAAACTAACTATCAGCCACAGTTCATGATGGCAGCCAAGAACTTAAAATAAAAGCAAAGGGAGCTAAAATGCCTGACTACGCAGAGGGTAGGTGAGGTTTCCTTAAACAGTGAAAGAAACTTCGGTCTAAGTCTTAATCTAGTGGCAAGTACTTTCTGACAATGGGTGTATGAGGCCCTTTATTTTGTCAAACTCGTCTCTTGCATACCATCATAGGGCCTGAAGGACCTGTAAAATTCAGAAAACAGCCCTCTCCAAAACACATCATAAAACTAAGACTGAGATGAAGCATCGAGCCACATCAGCCATTATCTGACAGCATCACCTAGAAAAGAACATATTAGAGATTACAGCGTATGTGTGGAAGGCAGGTTCCAGTGCTACCTACAGCAGAGGCAGAGCCTCTCTTACTCTACAGCCCACTTCCATGCAGTTAGAAGTGCCTTAAATGGGCATGTCAAACCAACCACCGGGCAACAAGACACTACACAAACCTCAAAAGATGAATGCATTACATATAAATACACTTGTCTATGCAAAGAAACACTTAAATTATTGTTGCCACTTGTTTAAATAAACAGTCCTGGTTTCTTACACAGTTAAAAGTTAAAAATACAGAAAATCCTTCCTCAAAGATCAATACACTAAGCATTGCTACCAACTGTAGAACCTGGCAAAAGTATGTATAAAGTAGTTATTAAAGGATAAACAAAAAAGACAAATAAAGGGGAAAGGTAAAATTAATCAAGATGAACTTCAGGAGGTTTAATTAAGACAACATTGAGAAAAAAACCAAGGATTATACGGTCAGCACTCATCCCCAAACCACCACTTGCTACACAAGCACAAGGCCTCACCAAGCCACCTCGGGAGAATTAATTTACCCCAAGCCTCAGCGGACACCAGTACAGACTTGCACTTCTTAGGTCCAGCACTCAGTCAGACACACTGAACGCTGCAATGGAAACCTCCACAGCCGTTTCTTCAGAAACTAAAAAAGGCTAGTGTTCGCAATAACATCTCCAGCCGCCAAGAGCCTCGAAAGTTGGAAACAGCATTAGGTCACCTACCTTTGACGGTTAATGTCTCAGAAGCCCAGGTCTATAATCCTCAAGGGCCTTTCTCCACAGAAGTTAAATAATGTCAACAGTTTAGTATCAATTTTGATAGGGAATATTTTAACAAAGCATAACATTTGAGCTAAAAACATGCAGTATTTACAAAAGACATATTTCTTGAAGCTGCAATAACTTAATTTGCCTATTATTATAAAGTATTAGCCCCCGGGGGGAATTTTATAATAAAAAGACTATGATGCCACCTTTTTAATAGCAAGGATATACAAAACAAAAAGACTCAAGTTAAATGCAGAGTTAGTTGTAAATACAAATTGAACTTCCAAAGACTAATTAATACATTCAACAATACATGTGTTACAATTCACATTTTAAGATATTACAGCTTTAAGAAGAAACACAGAAACCCTCTGTTGGTTTCTTATATCTGCTTTAACAAAAATCATGTCAAGTTCAAAAAGGAAAGAAAACAATAAAATACCTGTGACTTACCACTGTTAGCTGCTAACATGTCAATCATTCGACCAGGTGTGCAAACAATAATTTCAGCACCTCTTTTCAGCTCAGCAATCTAGTGAGACAGGACAAGAGTGTATAGTAGTCATCATTACTTCCACAGATGTGGGAGCAGTGCATCTGACCCTCGCATGGCTCTACCTCATAAGACAAAGCCTAAGCAGGACTGAAGGCTGACATGTGACCCTCGGGCTGCTATAGCACTGGTGGACCTGGACAGAAGGACGACAACCCAGGGCCAGGAATTTGAAATTACTAAAACTAAAGAATTTCACAAACGTTAATTTGCAACTGTTGTTCAATCCAAGGAAGGTAGGTAAGAATGAGCAGTAAAATACACATTCTAAACCACAACCCACAGTTTTACAAGCAAACCAGACACTGAAAGAGCTCTCTGGACATGGTAACCTTTGCTTGACCCCTACAGACACATGTTCGTGCAGCAGGTTAGACTGTGTACACACTAGGCCATTCTCTTTTCTTCAGTCCTTCATTCTATGTGCACGGGGGTTTTGCCTGTACTTATGTCTATACACCAGACATACACTGACAGCAGAGGTCAGAAGATGGTGCTGGATCTTCCTGAAACTTAAATTACAGATGGCTTTGAGTTGTCACATGGGCACTGGAGGAGCGAACAGTGCGCCTAACCACTGACCCATCATTCCAACTCCAAAAACAATTACAGTCTCTGGAATCTATCTCAAAGTCGTCTCCTATAGTTACAGATTCACCAAGAGTGAATCCTTCTGTGGCAAATATTCCAGATGACCTGTTTCCTGTATGTGTTTTAATGTCTTTAAGAAAGTATAAGATTAGTGACATGGTGCAGTGGGTAAAAGTGCTTGCTGCCAAACCTAACTTAATTCCACTCCCTGATCTCCGTGGTCAAAGAAGAAAACTGACTCTTACAAACTCTCTTCTGACCATAACATGCACTGTGGCACGTTCACATGGGCAAACATACACAAGCAAGCTCACACACACACACACACACACCCTTCCTGCTTCTTCTCTGAACGGGGTCTGAAAGGCTGCTCTGATCTAAAAGCCACAGTGAGCCTCACAGCATCACCCTCACCTGACCCTGACCTGAGGCAAAAACACACCCCATGCTCCCTGCAGAGACTCTAAGATGTATTTCTGTTATGACTGCTTTTGAAATTTTGTTTTATTGCCATGTGGTGGCACATGCCTGTATCCCAGGATTACTTGGAAAATAGAAGATGATTAGGATATCAATGTCATCCTTGACTACACAGCAAGTTCAAAATCAGTCAGGGCTTCCAGCTATCCTGTCACAAACAAATACATCCAATTTGTTTCCCAGAGGGCAGTGGTGGCTCATGCTTTAATCCCAGCACTCAGGAGGCAGAGGCAGAGGCAGGCAGATGGATCTCTGAGTCTGAGAACAGCCTGGGCTATGCAGAGAAACCTTATGTTGAAGAGCAAAGTTGTTTTGTAAGTGTAATTCTTACTATAGACCATGTGGTCAAATGAACTGGCAAAGTGAACAGGTCAAGTATTTTAAACATGAGGAAAGAAAATTCCAAGGCAAGTTCTTACTTCTTACATCACCAGTTCTAAAGTTTTCTTGCTAGAGATGGTGATGCACACTTTTAATGCTGGCACTTGGGAGCAAAGCAGGAGAATCTCTGTGAGTTCAGGCCAGCCTGGTCTACATAGTGAGTTCCAGGACAGCCAGAACTGCGTAACAGAGAGACCCAGCCTTGAAAAAATGTCAAATTAAAGTCAGTCAAGGTTGTCTTCAGTCTATACCATCATTAAGAATGATGATGGAAGCCTAACACTAGAACAGAGCATGAATTAGCATTCTTTAAAGAGGCCAGCATCCGTTACACACATTACACACAGTAACTGTTGGTTTGGGAACCAGACCTCAGTTCTGAGGCAAACATCAGCTCCAACCTAGTTGGTCAACTTATTTCAGCATTCTGAATAATTTTTGCTTATAAAATGGAAAAACAGAAATACATTCTCATACAGGAGGACATGCCAATGCTAAGAATTTAGCTACTTTCAGAGTTCTGTATCTGACACATTTATTTTATCTTTACTCCCTAGGTTTTCTGCAAAATGATTAGCAACAAGTGTATGTACTGGGAACCAGAAGGCTGTGGCTCACTGTGACAGAACTCCCTTCCTAGCAGTCAGAAGGCCATGGTTCAGTAACACTCAGCACACAAATATTACAGACACAAACAGCATTTCTAACTACAGTCAGGTTATGTCCAGTCTTTACAAAACATATGCCTTTGGGCATTACATCATTCATTCTTAGGAGGTCAAGGGTGCAGGACAGAGTCTTGCCTCGTATACCTGGCTGGCCTAGAACTCATTATATAAAAAGCTACTTTCAAACTTGCAGTGATGCCCCTGCCGTTGCTTTTCTGAGTTCTGGGATTATAGAAATGCCAGTCTCCATACAGACATACATACACACAACCTATTACGGACTCTGTGTAGCTCTAAGGCCTCAAGCTGCTGATTCTCCTTCCTCGGTGCTAACACTGGGTTATAGGCACACCACAGGCACAGAATTTATTTTATACTTAGCTTCCCACCAAATACCTTTAAGATTTTAAGGGCAATCACTTACAAACACTAAAACAAAAGAATCCCTTAAGTCACTGGATCATTCAACCTGAAGATACAGAAAAAGTGCTTTGTTCTAACTACCTGCTCGCTGATTCCTGTCCCTCCATACACACAGACCACTCTCAGTCCCAAGGTCTTCGAAAACTTCTTACATTCTTTAGTGATTTGTAAAGCCAGTTCTCGAGTTGGAGTCATGATGACAGCTGAAAAGATAAATATGTCAAAAGCCGAACCACCCCATCCTTGAGGAGAGATGCTGTAAAGCATGAACTTTAACCTCTGCAGAACATTTTGTGTCTCACAGTCAAACTTGTTTTATCTTTATGGAGTCCTAAAATTATGCTTCAGAAGCTTAGTAATGATAGAGACTAAGGTGAAAGGCAAAGAAACTCTTAAGAACATGCCTCAAGAAAATTAAACCCTAGTTAACTAACCTCAGAAAAATACTTGAACAGAATGCAAACAGTTTTCAACAGCAAATCACAGAGAATCAATGACTCTCTGTGCTACACAAGTCACACAGCCACTCACAAAGAGCAGAGAGGACTTTGTGTCCTGTGTGTGCATGACAAGAGCTCAGTACCTTTCCCTGCTCAAATATATAAGCAGTAACTTCGAAAATGAGAAGAAACTGAGCGGAAGGCCTAACCCTACAGGAAGCACCAACACTGTCGCCTTCTGAGGCCAGCCATGTCCTCAGGCGTTGCGTTCTCCTTCCACGCTGGGTCTATGGTGCATGGATCTGGACGGAGAGCACACCTTAATTAACGTGAGCAAACAGATGGGTGCACGAGGGCACTACCTGCCGGGCCAGAGCTTTAACCTGAGCTGGGCCAGCCTTGCTTTTGTACTTCTGAGATGTCACTCCAGAGCTCTGAAGGTTCTCACTCCACCTGCTGGTAAGGGGAAATCAGCCCCAAAGTGCCGTATTGATAAAGGAAATGCACATAAAGATATCTTATTGTCATAATTAGTAACTTTGATGTAACAACAAACACATCTTCAAAGAATGTAACAAGAAGACTTATACCGATTGGTCCCTCTCCTTCTTCTAATGACCTCTGATCCATGATGTGTCTAAACATGGGCAAAAGAAAAGCAATGGTTTTCCCACTTCCTGTCTTGGCAATGCCAATCAAATCTCGTCCAGACATTACAGCAGGAATTGCTTGAGTTTGGATTGGTGTGGGCTTTTCGTAGCCATGCCTTAAAAAGAAACAAAAAGAATATAATGTTAAGAGACATGAGCTTTGGGCCAGTGAGATAGCTATGCGGTGAAGAGCACCACCTGCTCTTCCACAGGTTCTGAGTTCAATTCCCACCACCTACATGGTGCCTAGAGACCATCTATAAGGAGATCTGATGCCCTCTTCTGGCTTTCAGGTGTTATTGCAGACAGAGCACTCCTACATTTAAAAAGCAATTAAGAAAAAAAAAAATCATGTGCTTTAACCCCTCAGAATACAACAAACACTTGCTCTTCTAAATGTGATATATTCACTTGATAAAACATTATTTGGTGAAGAGTAGAAAAAGCAAGATGGCATAGTGTAAAAAGGTGCTTGCTTGCAGGCCAAGCAACCTGAGTAGATACCTGGACCACACAAGGTGGCAACAAAGAACAGATTCCCAGAGTTCTCCCCTAACCTCAATCCACACACATGCCATGGTGTGCATAACCAGGCAGGCAAGCAATAAGATACATGGAATAAACAGATGAAAAAAAAATCTTTAAAGGCCCAGTGTGGTGGCAGACACCTTTATCACAGCACTTAAGAGGGGAGGCAAGAGTATCTGTGAGCCAAGGCCAGCCTGGTTCACATAGTTCCAGGGTACAGAAAGAAACTATAACTGAAATCCAGAGAGATTTATGAAGGATTACTGTGAGTAGCAGGGACACCGAAAATGCAGATAACCACCAACACTTACTTTTTGAGGGAATTTAGTATCTTCATGGAAATTCCACACTGGACCCATGATTTAATTGGTTTGGGGCAACCTTTTCCTTTAACTGTAATGCCCTCCATTTCCAATCGAAACACATTCACCTCTAGAAAACAAAGGCCCAGTTAGAAGCTCCTACACTTTGCTCTATTGGCACCTTCAGCTACATTCACTAGGGGGTCAAAGGTCAAAGGCCTCCCCTCCCTCAGTGCTATCAAGGAAAAGCCCACAGCCACGCCAAGAACACTAACACACAGTAGCCACTGTCCAATTTCAGCATTTTGGTACCAGAATGATGATACCCCGATCTGTTGTATCGGAGTGGCCTAGACTGCCTCTCAGCAGACTAACAGCTGTCAGTCACACCAACAGGGCCAATACAGTCTGAATTGGAAATCAACAGTACTTACAACCCAAAGAACTGTGTGACTAAATCCATTTTGCTCTTTTAAAAAACACTTCCAAAACCTCAGGCCTGTCACACTCCCCTACGGAGTGGACCATTTGCTCCGAGGTCATAATAAAAGAATAAAACTCAGAACAGCTTACCTTCTTGAGACATTTTTGCTAATTCTGGAACTTCAACGTAAAAGTTTTTTCTAAATGGCTCATATTCAATTTTTCCATGATCAACTGGTTCTAGAAGTTTTCTCTGTTTTGTCTGGTAGCCTGTGAGGGCCGTCTGAAGGTCAACTTCTTCCTCCTCTGAGGAGTACTTGAAATTTTTGGGAACAAAAAGTAAAGTCTGTTATTTCATCTTCCAAAAGATATACTCCTGGTTGTCAAAGCTCTCCTCTCTCCTAGCAACCATCCTGTAGGTCAATGTGTGCGATCAAACTCTGACCTGCAGGGTTTCATGTACCTCCAAGAACCTGAAAACTGCACCATCTAAAATTCTCAGGTAACAATGTCCATGATTTTGAACATGAGTAATTCAATTCCTTAAGAAGTTTTCAAGTTAATTTTTTTTTCTTTCCTCAAAGTTTTAGCAGCAGCACCGACCTCACACGACTGTCAATAACTTCTGCTACTCGGTCTTAGTCAGACCTTTACAGTGCAGTCAGTGGGAAGACAGGGCAGTTCACCGCCTCTTTTCCCGTGCTCTACGCCCGACATGGCCAATGAAGAGGAGGGAATGAAAAGTAGGAAACAAAGGAGGAGAGGAAGCAGGATATGCTACAAGCCCTTCCGGTCACAGCCCTGCAGACACCGAGAGCAGCAGGACCCCCACAGTAGTCTGTGTGACTGCAAAGCTCAGCCACATCAACGCTCTGCTGCAAACGCTCCTAGGACGCCATCATAAACACGGCAAAATGAAGGACGCCTCACCTCCATGGCATCCTGGTCATTCTCCATCAGCTCTCCCTTCTTCTTATCGGAATCTACTACTGCTTTCTTGGTTGTTACCACAGTAACAACTTTCGTGACTGTTGGCCCAGACTTCTAAAATAAAAAAGTATTAAAATATTTTGTGAAAGTTAAACAAAAAAAAAGATTTATATGAACACCAAATACAAGACAATGTTAAATTCAACAATCTGTAATTCAAACTACCATGATTTATTTTTTAACGGAACAAGAGGGCTGCTCTTGTCTTGTGGAAACGCTCCCCTGTGACTGCATGGCAGTTCAGAATCACTCATGTACCCAGAACTGACTGCAGAGTATGTATGTGTGTATAACATTTTTTTAAGTATTTTTATGTGTACGGGTGCTTTGCGCTACACGTGCACCTGATGCCTGAAGAGGACAAAAGACACGTTTCCTCTGAGTCACAGCATGGTTACTGAGAACTGAACCTGGGTTCGAGGCAATAGCGGCAAGTTGTCATAACCACTAAGCCACATCTCCAGGCCCAACATGAGACAATTCACTACAAAATTGGGCTCATTTCTCATTGTTATATATTTCTCAATTTCTATTAAATGACACATTGCACTCATTAGACAACCCAGCCCTGTTCTGGTCCCTACCTCCTTGATTCCTTAAAGGAAACTTTTAATGCCTTTTTTTTTTTTTCAAGTACCCTTCAGCCACAAAATAAAAAATAGAATCCTTTTTTTAAAATTGTATTAATTTATGTGTAACTTGCCTATGTCTATGGACTACATCCCCATGTGGGACCTGCTGATACCAGAAGAGGGGAACCCCCTGGAACTAGATTTTCAAGTGTTTGTAAGCTACATTATGAGGCCCGGGAATCAAACCTGGACCCTCTGGAAGAGCAGTCAGAGCTCTTATCTGCTAGTCATTTCTCTAGGCCAGGACTTCATTCTTAACTCAAGACACTGTACTCTCAGGACCTAGAAGACGGCTCAGCAGTACTTACAATCCATAGAGAAAGGAGCACACTCCTGCAAATTATCCTGATACCCACAGCCCCAGGCACACGGTGGTATGCAAACCCCCCTCCCCTCCACACACACCACTACACCATTTAGGAAATAAATGCAATGAAAACAATTTAGTACAGTCTTCTCTCTCTCTCTCTCTTTTTTTTTTTTTTTTTTGGTTGTTTTGCTTTTTTAAGACAGAGTCTCTCTATGTGGGCGACTGTCCTGGAACTCACTATTCAGAATGGGTTGGCCTGAAACTCACAGAGATCACCTTCCTCTGCCTCCCTAGTGCCAGGACTAAAGTTGTGCACCACCGACCCCCATACTATAGCCTAGGTTCCTTCTTTGTGATCACTTAAGGTAAACGGCCCACTAACTTTTAAGAGTGACAAGTGACCAGCTGTCCACGCACCTTCTCATTTCCTGCGCCACCTTTCACGCTCCTCATGTTGAACTTTTTTACCTCTTCTTTCACTTCTTCCATGTAGGCATCTAATGGATCCAGCTCCTCATCCTCCATTTCATTCCCTTCCTTCTCAGCTTCAGCAGGATCATCTTCATCATCTAAAATAGCAGAGCAACGTCTCTGTACACAGGTCAGTGAGACACTGAGTGGGGAAAAGCGCTTGCTACACAGCCTGACTCCCTGAGGCAATCCCACAGCCCACAGTGGAAGGAGAAACAGATCCTAAAGGCTGCCCTTTGACCTCTACAGGCGTACACAGGCATGTGAACACACTCACACAGAAGCACAGGAAGACACTTACAATTACTTCTTAAAGAGGAGACAGCATGTCTAACCTGCCCCACCATTACTCCTCCCCCACTGTGCAAACACCGCTCTCCAGCTCGCTTCCTGCGCAGCTCACTTGCTTGCCCGGAAGGTCGTAATTTGTAATACTTGTGTATTACTGTTACATGACGGTGAGCAAAGGATACTAGTGAATCACTTAACTGAACAGCCGTAAGAGAATAATTATGCTTGAATGTAGTTCTAGAGTAGGGACGCATAGCCAGCTCACCAATGGCTTTAGTTGTTAGGCTGGGGACCAGAGTTTCCAACATAAAAAAACCTACACACATCCCACAGTTCCAGATTTTATATTAAATACTTTCTCTGATCCTCCCCCCTCCATGCACATGTATGGTGGCCACAAGTCACTTTAGTCTATCATTCTTCAGGTGTTATCCGTCTTAGTTTTTGAGACAAAGTCTCTTCTTTCACTTAGCCTGGAACTTACTACCTAGGCTGGGCAGCTGGGCACTAAGTCCCAGGGGTGCGCCTCTCTCTAGGCCTGCAGCACTGGGCTACAAGGGGCAGCATTATGCTTTTCTCACATGGGTTCAAGCATTGAAGTTCAGCCCAGGTCCCCACACATGCACAACAAAACCTATGCTGACAGCCACTTCCAAGACCACAGAAGGCACTTTCAAGTATCTTTTGGTGGCACGCTTCCTATCATGATCACTTAGAAACAGAAACTGTGTGTGTGCAACATTCACAGAAAATGAGTCACAGTTCTGCTTTCCCGTAAGAAACCACGGTAATAAAACCTTAAGAGTCAAAATCAGACAGAAAATGGGCTAGGATGTAGCCCAGCGGAACAGCACTCTGATGGCACTTGCTAAGCCTGGGTTCAAGCCTCAGAACCACAGACACTAGATAGGAAAATGGTTTTCTCCTCAGATATAAGTAGAAGGAGAAGGGTTCTCTCCTCGGGTGTAAACGTTGAAGGTGCATTATGTATAAAAGTTACACATGTATGTACACAGGTCTTGGTGTATTAAGCTCAGATGGGGCTGGCTCCATTGGAGCTCTGGACGGTGCTGAGCTAACAGTCACACTGCATCTGCTGCAGTGCACCATGGGTAAATCTGTACATGCACCTAACTATGCTCTGGAGTAAAATCAGTGATTCTTACCAGAGGCTACGCTACAATTGAAACATTAGCATCTACTCAAGAGAGCATTTAAAATCTCCACGCAGCAAGGCACACAGTGGCTCACACCTACAGTGCAACTGCTCAGGGGGCTGGGGGAAAGACCATTTGAGTGCAGGAGCTCTAGGCCAGCTTAGACAGCAAGTAAGACCCTGTACTGAGAACTACAAGAATCTCAGTATGAGTCTGGCACATCTTCAAATGTCTAATAGCAAGTGTAGATGGAGAAAGCACAGCATAACCTAGATGCAGTGGTATAGCATGATCCTGGGATTTGGAGACTCAAGGCCTGCTGGGTTAGAAAGAAACTGTCTTAACCTGGCAAACAAAATACTACCAGGTACAGTGGCACACCCCTTCAATCCCAGCACATGGGAGGCAGAGTCCAAGACCAGCCTGGTCTGCATAGGGAATTCTAGGGCAACAAGAGCTAATGCAGAGAGACCCTGTCACATACATATACTGAGTTATTACTCAGCCATGTAAACATGTGGAACATGCTACAGTATGAAGGAACCTTCAAGACAGGATGCTGAACTAAAAAGTTGGACACAGAGAACCAAGCATGGTGCAGCATGCTTTCAATTCCAGCACTTGGGAGGCCAAGGCAGGCAAAGCTGTGAGTTCAAGGACAGCCTGATCTTCAGAGTGAGTTCTACAACACCCAGGGCCATACAGAGAAACTCTGTCTTAGAGGAGTAAAAATAGCCAGACACAATGATTGCACCTCGGGGAACTCGGGCAAATTCTCATTAGAGACAGGAGCCTGGGAGAAGACAGGAGAGGTCTTGAATGCACAGTACTACCTGGAATGACAAAAGAGCGCTGGCAGTGGACAGCAACAGTTCACGATGCTGAACACGCTGTGAGTAAGCACTCTATGCTTGAAACGGTCACATCTGAATTAGGTAACTATCCTGGTGGTAGGGCATTTGCTAAACATGCACAAAGTGCTGGCTCTAGCTCTCAGTTTGACCAGGGGTATGGACAAAAGGTTAAAACGTAAATACAACGTTGTGCATATTCCCCACAGTGTAGAAAAGCACCGCCCACATCCCAGACTTACCATCGTCATCCTCCAAGCTCCACTTCTTCCCCTGTTTCATTTCCTCGATCTCCTTCTTCAGCTCCCCTATGTTCTCCATCGCCTTTTTACGCTGCTCTTCTCGCCATTTTTCAACCCTTTCTTTTCGTTTTCTCATTTCTTCTTCCAGCTTATTCTGGTCAAAGTTCTTTGGGGAGGAAAAGAGAAAGAAAAAGAAAAAAAAAAACAAAATCAGAATCAGCAAATATATTTCGCATGTGATTTTAAATACGTTCTCCAAAATATTAATTTAAAAAATGGACATATACAAATTCTTAACGAAGACTCAGTACTCACCATCCTTGTAACTACACTCCTGTTATAGTAAAAGCAAGGCCAGTGGGATGCCTCAGGAAATAAAGGCTGGAAACCCTGAATCTAAGTTCAACCCCAATCCCTCACATGGTAGGAGAGAATTAACTCTTTTAAGGTTAAACAGAACCCACACTTGTGCGATGGCATGCCATGTGTATAACTCTCACCCCAAAAAAAAAAAAAAAAGTAATTAAAAATATTAAAACAAAGCCAGACCCGGTCATTAGCACCTGTAAGCATAGGGCTCTAGGACTAGTTCCAGGCCAGCCTGAGCTATGTACAGAAAGAACCTGAGAGAGAGATGCAGTGAGAAATGGAGGAATGGAAAGAAAGTCAGGAGAGTCACAGGAAAAAGTACTTTCAATAGAGAAAGCCGAAGGGGGGTGCTGGAAAGTTGGCTCAGCCGTTATAAGCACTGGTTTCTCTTCCAGAGGACTTGAGTTTGATTCCCATCAACCACATGGTAGCTCACAACCATCTGTACCCCCTATTCTAGACGACCTGGCACCCTATTCTGGCGTATGCAGGTGGCACCAGGCACACAAGTGGTACAAAGACATACACATCCATACACATAAAAAACAACACTTAAGAAAAACACTCATACAGTTATCTGCTGCAGGACAGCTGACCACACCGTGAACCCCAAGATTATGTTATTTACTGAATAAAAACCTGTTTCTAATTGTGGTGTGGCTCAGCCCTTAGCACATACCCTTAATCCCAAAGTTAGTTTGTAGAAGGAAGCACCCATATTTCAAAGTGATACCTAAGGGCTGAGAGAGATGGCTCAGTGGTTAAGAGCACCGACTGCTCTTCCAGAGGTCCTGAGTTCAATTCCCAGCAACCACATGGTGGCTCACAACCATCTGTGATGGGATCTGATGCCCTCTTCTGGTGTGTCTGAAGACAGTGACAGTATACTCACATAAATAAACATACCTTTAAAAAAAAAGTGATGTCTAATTGAGTGGCAAAGTGACAAATCAAAGAGAGGTTTGACAGAATAGGATATACCAAACTCTCATGAGAAGAGAGGAAAGAGAAGCTACTTGAGGGAGCAGTGCACAGGAAGGAGGAGACAGGCAGTTTTACCAGGAGTGTTGTACAGAGACAGGTTGAAGAGAGAGCAAACTAGACACAGGTGAAGACAGGTGAGCCAGAGAATGAGAAGAAGTCAGTAGATTAGAATTGCTAGAGTTAGTTTCAGGCCAGGCAGAGGTATTCAGTGAGAAACATAAAGAAGCCACATTTCATCAGCCCAGAGAGGAGTTTGAACCAAAACAGCTGAGCTCAGAAAGAACTAGAAAGGGTGAGTTTATCCAGCAGTAAGTCTCATAGACTGAAAACATTCTAGGCCTAAATTAGATTGTACAGAGGCTAGAAACTTTTGGGACTAGGCCTAAGATAGCAGACAGAACAGTGGGCTTTGGAGATGACAATTACAGCAGATGACAATTACAGTAGTTAATTACAGCCACCAACTATATCCTACTACATTGATGATAATAAATTTGACATCCCTACATTGACAAGGCTGTAAGGAAAAGTACACTGCTGTGCCTTCACCCTTTTCATTTTTATTTACTTACATGGGTATCATATCTGTGCGGGCACATACACACAAGTGTAGCAGTCGGGGAAAATGTGACTTATGCTCTTTCTTCCCCTCACGTGGGCTCCTTGATTCAATCACAGATCTCTGTGACAACTGCTTTCCCGTTAAATCACTCTGTTGATTCTTGAGTCTAAACTTATATATACTTTTTAGATCAATTTGATACTATAAACAGATCACACTTCCTAAATAAAATCAGGTAAAGCAGAAGTAATTCTGGGCTGGGCATGATGGTATACACCTTTATTCCCAGCATTCAGGAGGCTGATGCAGGTGGATCTCTGAGTCTGAGGCCAGCCTGGTCTACAGAATAATTCCACGACAGCCAGGACTACACATAGAAACCTCGCCGTGGGGGGAAAAAGAAAGAGAGGGGAAAAAAAAGAAAGAAAAGGGCGGGGAGAGAAAGACAGAGATTGTTGTAAAAAACCATGTGTGTGGCCACCCTGGCCTGGCTGACCTACCCCAGCATCCTTCTCTTTCTCATCCTCCTTGTCGTCCTTGTCTTTTTTCTTCTCCTTGGAGCTGTCCCCACCTTCTGCTTTCTCTTTGGACCTAGACCTAACAAAGAATAAAGAGAGTTAGATAACATCCACTTGGAAATCATTTAGTCATGTGTGTTGTGGAGGTCCGTGGACAACGTGCAGAAGTCAGGTCTCTCCTACATCTGCCATTTGCACCAGGGACTAAAGTCAGCTCGACCCTCAGCAGCGAGTCATCTTCAAGTCCTACGATGCTAATTTTAAGACTATGTAACAGACATGGATCTCACTTTCTTATTTCTCCAATAATCAACACATTTTCATATTCAGTGACAAATACCTTGGCACATGAGAAAAGTGAATATTTTATAGCAAATATTATTAAACATTTGGATATTTGTCTTGAGAAAAACAATTACAAAATATAGACAGGATAGAAAAATTTTAATAATTCATACATGTAGTGATACTCAAAGAGGCTTTACATTTGACTTATGCCTTTAATTAAAAAAATGGCTTAATTTTAATTATATAAAATTAATCATTGTCAGGCTAGAGAGATAGCTCAGCTATTAAGTGTGCTATTGCTCTTGAAGAAGACCCTAGTTTAGCTCCCAACAACCCCATGGAGCATACAACCATTGGAAACAGTTCCAGGGGAGTCCCTATGGCCTCTGCATGCATGTGGAATGCAGACACAGACAGGCAAAACATTCATAACATTAAAAAAAGTAACCAATCTCTCCCCTTCATGACAGGTGGTTTTGAGTGATTTCTATATATCCTTTCGGGTTGGAAAAAGATATTCAGAGATGAAAAAGATAGCCTCCAAAATAAAATTCTGTTTAAGAACCATCAGCCAATTTATTTTTTATTTTTATTTTTATTTATTTTTTGACCATTGACTTTGTGCTTGTTCTGCCCAGGACAGCTTTCTGGGAGCGCAGTGAAAGTAGTCCTCTCTCTCTACAGAGCAGCAAACATCCCTAGCACCATTTATCTTTGCTGTTCTGCCTTTGGGTTTTCTCAAGACAGGGTTTCTCTGTGCAGCCTGGGCTGCCCTGAACTTGCTCTGTAGACCAGGATAGCCTCTAACTCACCATGTGTCTTAACTCACTGCCATGCAAGCTTACACTCACCAAATGGCTGTGTGAATGCATCTGCCCACTGGCTTGTCTTGTTCTTTCACTGCTCTATCTGTGCATCTCTACAAAGACACCTGATACTGTCTGAGGCATCAACCTTGCCATGTGTCTCTGTGAGTGAGCACAGGGAGTCCTCCTACCTTCTTTTCAGAGTTGTCCTTTGTCCTTCTGTGCATGGTCATGAGTAGGTGTGCGTGTGGCACTCATCAAATAAAATAAACAGGATATAATTTCTGAGCTAGTCTGGGAAAAATATAATAAAATATAGCCTCATCACTCATTCAAAATAACAAAGTCTCAGAGTTCTTATTCTGCACCTGAGGCTGGGAGGAAAACACACAAGCACAAAGAAAAAAAATCCTACTACGCACCCACACCATGTTCAGGGAGACCTTTTCTTAAAAAACGAAGACATATGAAGAAGACACCGACCCAAGTGCTGGTCTTTACATGTGCACACACAAAACATACACATACCACATTGTAAAAGAGTAAACTGGTAGGTGGTGGTGCTCCCTGGGAAGCAGAGACAGGTGGATCTCTGTGAGTTCAAGGCCAGCCTGATCCACAAAGCAAGTTCCAGACAGCTATCCAGAGAAACCCTGTGTCCCCAAAACAAAACAAACAAACAAACTAAACCTTTTGTCTAAACTATTATTACTTTTCTCCTTAACTCTAGTACTGTACTAATTCTCCAATTTTTTAATGTTAAACTAATTTCTCTTTCTTGAAGTAAACTCAATTTTCTCTTTATGCTACATATCTTTGATTTTTTTCCAAGATTTATTTATTTTATATTTTATTTGAGTACACTGTAGCTGTCTCCATACACACACACAGGCAAAGACAGACAGGCAGACAGACAGAGGAGTAGTGTGAGGGTTGTATTCCATATGCTAATGTTTGTTTAGATGAAAGATGTTCTTTCCCTATGCTACCTTTGTTAGGTGTTTGTTTGCTTTTGTTGGATTTTTTTTTTTTAAGACAGGGTTTCTCTGTGTAGCCCTGGCTATATTGGAACTATTTCTGTAGACAAGACTGACCTGGAACACACAGAAGACCCCCTGCCTCTGTGCCCATTCCTGGTGCTGGGGTTAAGGGTACCAGACCCCAGGGTACAACATAGAGTATAAAACCAATAGAATCTGCTAATTTCTAAGTAAAACATAAGCCCCATAACTAATAAATAATTCCTCAGATTGGAGAGATGGCTCAGCAGTTAAGAGCACTGACTGCTCTTCCAGAGGACCTGAGTTCAAGTCCCAGCAACCACATGGTGGCTCACAACCATCTGTAATGGGATCAGACGCCCTCTTCTGGTGTGACGGGAGAGAGAGGGAGAGAGAGAGAGAGAGAGAGAGAGAGAGAGAGAGAGAGAGAGAGAAAGGCGGTGTACTCAAATAAAATAAATATTTAAAAAAAAAGAATTTCTGTACCTCCAGCTCCCAGGAATTTGAGGCCTCCTGCCCCCACTGTCACCTACGCCCTTGCACATACCTACACAGGTATGCATAAATCAATAAAAGGAAATATTTTTAAAGTAGTCAACAAATATATTAACCATCTGAGAAAAGAACCTCAAAAGAAGAAAAACTGAGGCGAAGGATGCACCTAAAGGCAGAGGGCTTGCCTAGCATGGTGACGGCATGCCTACAATAGTCACAACCCCACAACGACCCCACAAAAGAAGATGAAGTAGAGTCTGCTACTGTCAACTGAAACACAAGCACCAGCACCGTAACCTAATAAACATTCTGCCAGCCGTTTACAGCAAGAGTCAAAGTCTGTAATTACTGATAACGATAAATTCAAAGAAAGAAATAAAGGCAGAGGGAAGGAAACTGCGCAGGCGCAGTCCAAGGACAGCGCTACCTATTCTCAGCCTTCTTGTTTTTGCTGCCAGGACTGGAGGACCGGGATCGCCTGCCCCGGCTTCGACTCCTTGAGCGCCTTCTATCTCGGCTGCGGGATCTTCTTCGCTCTCGGCTTCTGTCGCGCTCTCTACTTCTGGAACGCCTGAAGAAGAGAAGAGTTTTATTTTGTACCCAAAGATAACTATTATTTCAGATCATGACTGTCCCGACCTGAAAAGGTCTTACAATCATGTTCACTATTGAAGCAGAGCCTCACTTAGCTACCAAGTCAGCCGAGCAGAAAACACATGATGAAGGAAGATACCAGTTTCCATGGTGACATTTGCTATCATAACAGGTTGTAAGATACTTTTAATTTCAGACAGTCCACAGCTAGAGCTGCAGCATTCAAGCTCCTAATCTCAGCAAGGGGAAGCCTGAGCCTATGTAAGGAGATGGGCAGAACCTGGCTCAAAGATTAGAATCTTAAGTCTAAGAGACGACACATCTTCCCTTGAGCTGCTAGTTACTACAGGATACAGGGGAGACCCCCAACTCCCTGGATCCCAGTTTCCTCAACTAGAAAATATCAAGAATTCACTATGTAATCTCCAGTCTTGTTTTTGCTGCTGCTGTTTTGAGTCTCAATGACTTGAACACAAGAGATCCACCTGCCTCTGACTCCCTAGCACTGGGATTAGAAACATGTACAACCACACCCAGCCCTCAAAATCCTTGACCTAAAATTTGCAACTTTATTCTCACATAAAAAGTCAAAAATCAGCATGAGAGCAGGAGGATGAATCTCTGTGAGTTCCAGGCCAGCCTGGTCTACAGATCAAGTTCCAGGACAGCCAGGGCTACCCAGAGGGTTGGGAGTTGTCAATCTGTTACTTGTTAGTAAACTGATTTACATAACAAACTTGACAGCGGTATGAGAAGCTGCCTGAGGGACACAGATCGGACAGTGAACTAGTCACTCTACACTGTCACGAGTAATAGCTTCTCCAACTGCCAGCATTAAGACCACAGTGTTCTCACCTTCTGGCTTCTTTAGATAAAGTCATGGCTTAACACTGTCATGCTTTCTGTTTTTAAGGACATTTTCATGGAGAAAGGTTAAAACTATTGACACTAGTGTCAATAAATATGTAAGTAAATGCAAAATAAACAGGTTGAGAGCGTGGCTACTCTTCACACAAGAGTCAGCCCTCTCGGGTAGAAACAAATAAAACCTCCCCAAGCAGAGCATATTATCTTACTTTTCTCTCTCTCTCAGGCACTTCAAGGTTCTCTCTGGATCACAGAAAGCACAATCAAATTTTTGCAGGCTTAAAAATGTGGCTTAAGACTCTCTTTATAGGGAAGTCCTATATCTAATTAAGCAATGAGGAAAAAAGCAGGAGGCCCACAAATGGGCCACTAACTTCCGAACCAGAACCCAATCCACCTTTGGAGAAACCCAATTTATCCAGGAAGGCCCAGATTACTTACCTCAGGCGTTTTCTGTCCCTTGACCGAGATCTTCTTTTGTCCCTACTCCGGGACCTCTCTCTCCTTCTATCTCTATCTCTACTCCTAGAACGTCTGTCATCTCCACGTTTGCTTCTTTTGTCAGAGGGTGAGCGACTCCTAGATCGACTTCCAGAACGACCTCGAGATGCTGACCGTTTGCGGTAGTGGCTAGAACAGGATCAAATCAAAGATTAGGCTTAGCAAGCAGCTTGTACTCTGTTTCTGTTTGGAAAAACCCTCAGCAAATACAGAAAAGATATTTTAATTATGAGAAAAGGAATTCTTGCTACAGTGCATGTATAGACTAGAAAGGAAAGCAGGGATCATGCACTGTAGCTGGGAGGCTGAGGCAGAAGGCTCACCATGAGCTTGAGGCCAGACTGGGCTACAGAATAAAAGCCTGTCAAAAGGGCTGGAGTGATGGCTCAGCACTTAAAAGACACTGACCATCCCTCCAGAGGACAGCTTGCATTCTGGTGTAGGAAGAGGTGACAGACAAGTAAAGACACAACACACAACATGTCAAGTACTTGATTAGAGACAGCCAGTTAAGAAAAAAGTCAACGAAAGGTTTGACAACTAGCAAAGCCCTCAATAAGTGACATTTTAAGACCCTTGAAGGAAATATAAGCAGGAGCCACACAGACACACAGGGAGCCCTTCTAAGGCACAAGGCACAAGTGTAAACTCACAGGAAGGAATACAGACCAGCACATGAAGGAACAGCACTCAGGAGGCAAAAGCAGGCAGATCTCAAAGTTCAAGGCCAGCCTGGTCTACAAGTGAAACTCTATTTCAAAGAAAAGAAGAGGAGAGAGAAGAGAAGGGAAGGGAAGGGAGGTGAACTCAAGAGAGTACAAGATTGGAGAAATACCAAAATACTCAAATATGGAGAACTTCAGAAGGTCTTAAAATGACTGTCTTTTACTCTGAGTAAGATGAAAAGCTATTGGGCCACACATGGTGGCAGATACCTGTATTATTAAGGTATCTCAGCTACTGAGGAAAGATGACTTATGTCAAGCAGGTTAAGACCAGCATGTTTCCATCTCTAAATAAATATTTAAATTAAGTTATGTGTATATGTATATATGCACACACATGCACACATGTGCATCCCACGTATATACCCATGGAATCAGAAAAGCATCAAATCACTCAGAGCTGGAGTTACGGACAGCGGTGAGCCATGTGGGTGCTGGGAAGTGAACCTGGACCCTTTGCAGCAAACCCAGTGCTCTTAACCACTTAGCCACCTCTCCAGCCCCATGAGAAATATTCTTACAATAAGTAACAGAAAAAGGGAAAGTTACTGGTAGAATTTTAAGAATGACTATTTTTAAAGTAATCACTCAAGAGTCAGGTCTGCAAAGCCAGGACTCAGCAGTGAAGGCAGTTCAAAGCCAGCCTTGACTAAGACAGCCTGTACCTGTTTTAAAAACAAATGTTTGGAAAAAAAAAAGAAAGAAAAGCATTGTTTTGTTGCTAAGCAAAGAACAAATTAAATGAAGGAGGCAACAGGAGAGAAAGCATAAAACTACTGCAAGCATCTGGCTTCAGAGAAGTGCCCCTTAGGTCGGAATAGCAAAAGTGTAGATGCTGAGAAATATCAAGATCTGAAGTGAGAACAAAACACAGAAGTCCAAAACACCAGCACGGACTCAACTTAATTATGAATTAAATGCCTAGTATAAGGGCAAGAGGGAAGGGCTGGATGTCGGCACATAGGGCCAGAATAAGCAGGAAAAGGAGGCTGTGCTGAGGGAAGGAAGAAGCCATGGTCCACCACACATTCCGAATGTATGAGGCTGAGAGTGACTCTCCTCAGCAGTATCTTCCTCACCACCAGCGAAGGATGCCATTACTGCGAATCAACAATCCATTCGCTTTCTCAGCCTTTTCAGGATCTACCGTCTACTCTCTGTGAAAGCTCCAGATGAATGGAAACCGAAGGCTTATTTCTCTCTCACCTCTGAGCCTTTCACTGTTCCCTGACAAAGCCAAGAACAGAGAAGCCAGGCACCACAGGACGACAACAGTACACAGGTAAAATGGGTGAAACAGACATTCTTGTGAAAGGTCTGAGGAGTTTGAGTTTCATCTTGAAAGTAACAGGATCCAATAGATACTAAGTCAAGGAACAGCAAGATCTTATTCTTATTTCCGAATTGTCATTTTGGTTTCAGCAATACAAATGTAATAATTGTAATGGAAAGATAAGGAAAGGTAGTTCAGGAAGGAATCAAGTTGAAGCTGCCTCGACAATTAACATTAAGCACCATTTTTAAGTCAAAAGACTTCAGGGATGGGGAAAACAGTGCAGAATCTAACTAGAAGCAGGCAGCAAGAGGGAGAATGCGTCCAACTGTGCTTCTAGATCTCTGGGCTGGGCAGCCAGATGAACAGCCTTTGGGAGATTTACAAGACTGTAACATCAACTGTGGTCACAGTGGTAGACCCTTTATCCGAATGATGCTACAGGCTTTTTATATTTGCAAAATGTCAAGACAGCTCCGCCCACACTTTGCTCATTTCCCTGAACCCAAGTTATAACCCAGTAAAGTGCTGTTAGCATTAAAAGCAACGCGAATTTTTCATTCTCCCTACACACTGAACCACAGTACCTTTCAGACTGGCTACATACATACCGGACATCTCATCTTTCAAGATAATAGTATCACCATCATCTACCTCAAGGTCCTGAAGCCCGTTATTAGCACCTAAAGTTTTGAAGACACCGTTTGGTGCCCACCTGAACGCTTTCGCAAAGAAGAAGGCAACAAAGTAACAAAATCTATCCGCGAAGTAAATGTCCATGAAACAGGTGCTTGTTTAACCCAATAAAAGCCAGTCCTGCATATAACACAGGTGCGTTAAAAAAAAAAAAAAATGCCTGCACATGCTGCTTTTAAATGACTTAGGAAGAGAAGACCATGCGCCCACGAAAGTAAACTAGAGTGGACGCAAACAACGATGTGAAGGCGAAGCGGAAAGGGTCAGGATTGACTGAGGGGATGTGGAGGGGCGGGGTGGGATGCGGGGGGCTGTTCCCAATCAGGGTTCGACTCGATAGTTGCAAATACACCGGAGTCTGTGGCCCTGGACGCCAGCCGCGCCTCGTCGCAGCCCAGGTGACCGGCTCCTCAGCGGCCACACGTGCGGCCGCCCCGCACCCGCCGCGCAGCCAACTCCACCCGCTCCCCTCCGAGCCCAAAAAGCCGCTCGCCCGCAGAACTCACCGAGACTCCCTCCCCATGCTACCAGCCGGCAGAAGGCCTGCGCCCTTGGGGACGATGCGCAGGCCTGTGAAGAGGACAAAGGAAGAAGGCACCAAGCCGTCACGGTACCGAGAGAGGACCGGCCCTACGAAATGGTCAGAGCTCCAGCAGTGACCGCCATCAGAGCGTGGCCAACGAAAACAGGATGTGCTGGCGCCGGGCGCGGAAGGAAGGAGCAGGCGGAAGGAAGTGGCTGCTTTCCCACAGCACCACCCAGCGGTTGGAGGCCGCGCGGCGCGAGCTGCGCCTGCACCTGCAGCCTGGTTTTCCAGTGCAACCAGCGGTGCTTATTGGTACTACGGAGTGTGACCTCAGTCAGGTCAGCCTTGTAAAGGATCTTTGCTGCAAACTACCGAGGAACCCTATGCAGCCTACGGCTCTCCCAGGGAGTATGTCTGGTTTTCCTTAATCTGCATTAGATAATGCTCCAACTGTCTCCTTATATGCTCTGTTCTTAGTCACTTATTTCTATATGTGTATGCAAGATCCTGGGAGCTTCAAAGAGTGGAGGAAAAAACTAAAATCACAAGAGTCACACTGAAAAGGGAAGACTCTTCAAGATGAGATGTGAAAACTTAGAATCTATAGAAGAGAACTAGACAGCACTAAGGATTATAATAATTCTTAAGGGTTCTGGAGATGGGGCCTAAAGACACAGGGACCAGACAAAAACACAGGCCGCCATCCTGCTCTGGCTCTTCATCTGGATCAATCCTTCTCTGCATATTATCTTCACATTCACATTTTTTATTTAATTTTATTTTTTGAGATTTATTTTTTATTGAGATTTTATTTATTTATTATTGAGAAAAGGGCATCAGATCCCATTACAGATGGTCGTGAGCCACCATGCAGCTGCTGGGAACTAAACTCAGGACCTCTGGAAGAGCAGCCAGTGCTCTTAAACTGCTAAGCCACCTCTCCAGCTCCACACTGGGTTTTTTAAGAAACCAAAATTTCCACTACTGAGGTCCCTTGCAGGCAGGATGTGGGCTGGTCATTAAATGAATTTAATGACCCTCTGGCCTGTAAAATAAAACTTGTTTTGAGATAGCTGAAAGGGCAGGGAAGAAAAGAGCAAAGTAACTAGTGACTTCATCTGCCAAGGGGGTGGTACAGAGCCAGGTGTTCTTCCAGAATGCATTGTCTGTTCTTTTTCTTTCTTTCTTTTTAAATAGTTGCCCAGTGCTTTCCTGTATTAGGCTAGATTGGTTTTCATGAAAACAGCATTCTCCTCCTAGGAAGACACAGATACCTCCCTTCGCAGCAGTCATGAAGTTCTTAGAAGTTTTGGAGGACCCTTGTAGGCAGGGAATCTATTTGATCTTATAGGGTGACTACGCTTTCTTAAACCAAGACCAAGTTATCTTTATTCTGATTGGCCAATTGATTATCCTTGTACCTGTTGGAACCCGTTGGGAGGACTTATGTAGATTCTTTATTCTGGTCTAGGGGTAAGTTTAGTAAGCAAGTCGTTTAAAGACAGGTCAAAATGTGAATATGGGGCTGGAGAGATGGCTCAGGTGTTAAGAGCACTGACTGCTCTTCCAGAGGTCCTGAGTTCAATTCCCAACAACCACATGGTGGCTCACAACCATCTGTAATGGGATCTGATGCCTTCTTCTGGTGTGTCTGAAGACAGCTACAGTGTGCTCATATACATAAAATAACTAATTTTTTTTAAAGGGGGGAAGGGAATGGGAAGAGAAGGGGAAAGAGAGTAAGACAGCAGGACAGCAAGCAAGTGAGGAGGGGGCAAGCAGCTCCTTTTATAGTGTCAGGCATACCTGGCTATTGCCAGGTAACTGTGGGGTGGAGCTTAGACAGAATGCTAACATTCCCCCATTTTGGTTTCATTAAAAAAGAAAAAGTAGAGGCGATGGTGGAGCAGGAATAGCTAGCTACCTGTACATGTGGAACCACACGTGTGTATGTGTGAAAATACGATCTTCCTTTCACTCTTGAAACTAACACACTTTGAATATTACTTAGAATTACACTTAAGGTCAGGATGATGGTGGCACACTCCTTTGATCCCAGCACCAGGAAGGCAGAAGCAGGTGGATCTCTGTGAGTTCGAGGCCAGGCTGGTCTACAGTGCAAGTTCTAGGACAGCCATGGCTATTCAGAGGTTCCCTGTCTTAAAGAAGAAAAAAAAAAGATTAAAACTCTTTTATAAGTTTCACTAGTCATGGTGTTTTACTACATCAATTAAAAAAAGCCAACAATATAGTCACTCATGTAGTTAAATAAGTTTGTCCGTTGCATGGCTTGCCTGCATTACTCTGGTCTGGTCTAGATTTAACATTTCTGTTCAAGTTCACTTTTAAAAGATACTCTGCGAAGCTGAAACGACTGCTCAGAGCACTTGCTGCTCCTGCAGAAGACCCGGGTTCAAGTCCCATTACAGACATGGTGGTCCACAACCATCCAAACTCTAGTTCCAGGGGCTCCAATACCCTCTTCTTACCTCTCTAGGCACCAAGTACACATATGGTACACACACATACATGCAGGCAAAACACACACACACACACAAATGAATAAATCTAACAAAAACAATCTTAAAAGACATATGGCTCAATGTCTGACCACTAAGCTAGTGTGCACAAGGCCTGAGTTTGGTTGCAGCGCAGCAAGTCAGGGCAAAAGACAAAAACATACTTGTGAAAATTCCCAAGTACACCTGTGAATAGAGAAAGTACAGTTTTTGTAATAGAGCTGAGAGAGCTCTACACCATTAAGAGCAATTGCTGTCTGCTCTTGCAGAGGACTTTGATTTGGTTCCCAACCCCAACAGGGCAGCTCAAAAGTGTTTAAAACTCCAGGGTATTCATTTGGTTCCCTCTTTGGACCAAATTCGAGTACCAGATATGCACAGGCAAATGCAGGCAGGACACTCATACACATAAAAATAACCAAATCTGAACAAAAAAGATGAATACAAGATGCATAGAATATAATTTTTTTTAAAGAAACATGTATAAATACCTTTTACAGTCACTTGGGTAATTCCCCACCACTTAAATGTAAGAGATTCAATGTGGGGATCCTGCCCACATGTATGAACTGTAACCATTTCTTCCTTTACATATTTGTACATTGACTCAGGGAAGGATACATGTGGCTACCTCTTTCAGGCTTTGTGTTAGAAAATTTTAAATAAAATGTGCAGACTTACTACTAGACAATTCAATTCCATTCGCTTTATTTTTAGGATGGTTTCATTTCTCGGGAAGGAATGACACAAATACAAGTTCGGTCCTTTAGGCTGAGCCCTGTCTATTCCCTTAAAAGTACTAGTCTGGGCCTCTAAGTGGGATTACAAATCTCAGACGTTAGGGGAAAGGTATAAGACTGGATTTCTAATTAAACAAGAAAAATCGCTAATGCCATTGTTACCCTATTTGGTTACTCAGACCAGTACTGATATAAATCTGACCCTTTTAAATCGGGAAATGATTAAATTGGTTTTCTGTAGAGCCAAAGAATGTGATGAACGTATAAACCAATGTGTCCCCTTTAGAGACACTGCAGTATAGAAGAAAAGTTGTTTCACTTGTAAACTTCCAAGTTCCTTAGGTTTCAGGGCACTTCAGGACCCCAGTAACCAAGCAGTTCATGGCAGAAAATGAAAGTAAAGAAGTAGACGCAGAGGTCCGTGAAGACCTCGCCCATCTTGCTATAGGTGTCCATGGACCGGTTTATCACCTCTGCGGGAATCCCAGACAGCAACAGCGCAGCTGTCAGCACTGTGGTCTTTACCTTCTTCTCACCCTGTACCAAGAAAAGAAAAGTTAGCCGTTTGCTCTCTACACGCATGACGCCATCTCTCCTCAGTTTTCAAAATGACCAATCATGGGTCAGAACAATACCATGTCAACACTTACTGAGCACCATAGGTAAATCTGAGGATTCTTAGGCAACAGGAGACAACAGGATGCCCAGGATGTCATTTTGGATAGCCATGATGGAGCACATCTTTAATCCCACCCAGCACTTGGGAGGTAGAAACGGTTAGAACTCCGTGAGTTCAAGGTCAGTCTGGTATCATATTGAGTTCTAGGACAGCCAGGGCCCTGCAGAGAGTCCCTAATTAATTAATTAATAATTAACAGTGTCATTTTGGAAGCAAGACCTAGGTAACACCTTTAGGGATATGTAATGACACAAGGTAAAAAGAAGAAAAATAAAACTGGATACGAGGCTATGGATAAAATGGTGGCATGTGGCACAGGATCCAAAGGGCACAGAGACTGTGCTGTGTCTTATGTAAATAAAGCACCAGGAAATGTCCTGATGCCAAGTCCACCACCATACACAGAAACATGTAAGGAAGGAGTTCGGGGGAGAGAGAAGCGAAGCCTTCATGGGTGAGCAGCTTTCTGTCAGAGGCAGAGGAGAACTCCATCATAAGCTGAGGCTCGTGACAACCGAGGCCAGAAGCCGAAGAATCTAGGGGTGCTGGAGAGTGGGTCATTGTAAACAAAACCACAGGGACATCCTACCCTGAGACCTCTGCAAAGCATACCCTGGTTATTTGTGTAATGGAATGTCACTGAACAGCTAGGGACACTTCTAGAGGGAGAGAGAACATTTCTTTTGTATCTTTCTGGTCTCATTTGAAAATAGTTTTTTGAGGCTGAGTCTCAAGAGCCCACATTGGCTTCAAATTTGTTGCACATCTAAGACTTACTGGTCCTGCGACCGCCCTTCCCAGTGGCTGGATCACAGACACAAACCGCTATGCTGGGATCCACGTGACCCTCCAGCTCAGTCACGCTAAAGTGACATCTCCTGACACTAGGTTCTTTTGCTTTTAAGTTTTTGGGACAGGGTTTCTCTGTATAGGCCTGGCTATCCTGAAAGTCACTCTGTAGACAAGGCTGGTCTTGAACTCAGAGATCCGCCTGCCTCTCTACCTCTCAGTACTGGGATTAAAGGCATGGGCCAACAACCCAGCCACGAGTCTCATTTTTGTAAAATGATCTTTAGGTTATGTATGTGGGTATTGCCATTACCTACATGTATGTTCACTCACGGCATGCATGCCTGGTGCCTGCAGATACCAGAGGAGGCCATCAGATGCCCTGGAACTGGTGTTACAGAACCATTATGCTTAACCACTGAGTCGCCTCTCCAGCCCCAGATTCTGTTTAAACGAATTCAAAGGTGGTCTCTAAAATTTATTTAGTATCACTAAATACCTCTGGTAACTCAGCAATTTTAAATACATAAAAAGCTATATAGTTAACCAATAGAAATGAAAGCTGGGGCTGGAGAATTGGCTCAGTGGTTAAGAGCACTGACTGCCCTTCCAGAGGTCCTGAGTTCAATTCCCAGCAACCACATGGTGGCTCACAACCACCTGTAATCAGATCTGATGCCCTCTTCTGGTGTGTCTGAAGACAGCTACAAAGTACTATATAAGTAAAAAATAAATCTTTAAAAAAGAAAAAGAAATCAAACTTGGGTCCTCTGGAGCAGTATTGTATTCTTAAAACACTGAGGCATCTTCCCAGCCCTTAAGTTCTTAAAATGAGTTAGTCATGAACCACCAAGGTGGCTCAGCAGGTAAAAGTGCTTCTGGTGAGCTTGACAGCCCAAGTTTGACCCCTAGAAACCAAGGTGTGAGGAAACCATCTCTGGAAAGTTGTCCTCTGACTTCCACAAAAGCACATCCACGCTCACATATCCTACACATACACACAAATAAGCATGCACACACAGATAAATTAAATTGCTGACAATTACTGAGCCACAAGTCAACCTAAATACATTGTAATTAAGAAAAAGACTTCAATTTACCTTAGGAAAATATTTGTATAGTCCCATGTATGCAAGTTGCAGTGTAAGAAACGGAGCAAAAATAGACTGTAGAGATAGAAAATAAGACTTAAGTGTTTCCAGTAGAATTACTCTTATCACAATAAACCAACTTAGCCAAGGCTCTAAAAGCAAAACAGGACAGGAAAACATTTAATGCAGCAGCTGAAAATATTCTTATTTCTGTAGAAGATTAAAGGTAGCAACAGGGTCTGATTCTCCAACCATAAACATGCCAAGTCATGTCATTTTTCAGTGCACTCCCTCCCCAAATGTGTTCTCTCATAAGATTTTGTCCTCTTGTTATGAGACAGGGTCTTATTCTGTGGAGCAGCAGTTCCCAACATGTGTGCTGCAGCCCTTTGGGGTTCAAATGACCCTTTCACAGGATCGCCTAAGACCTTCAGGAAACATACATATTTACATTACGATTCATAACAGCAGCAAAATTGCAGTTATGAAGTAGCAATGAAAATAATTTTAAAGGGTTGCAGCATCAGGAAGGTTGAGAACTATGGATGTAGAGACTGGCCTTGAACTCATGATCCAATTACTTCAGCCTTCAGAGTCCTAGAATTTACAGGCTACCTTACAATGCACAGCCCAAACTTAACCTTTTAGAGCATTAAGTGGTACAGTAACATCTCTCTCCGCTAGAGGAGACTGACAAATAGCTGAAAGCATGTATAAAACCCAGCACTCCACAGGACACCACAGATCTCTCAGAGTTGGGGGTAGAGTTGACACATACAACTTGGCTTTCAACAGATAGGCTTTTTTTTAAGATTTATTTATTTATTGTATATGAGTACACTGTAGCTGTCTTCAGACACACCAGAAGAGGGCATCAAACCCCATTACAGATGGTTGTGAGCCACCATGTGGTTGCTGAGTATTGAACTCAGGACCTCTGGAAGGGCAGTCAGTGCTCTTAACCACTGAGCCAATTCTCCAGCCCCAGATAGGCTATTCTTAAAATACAGTAGGGCAGGGGCTGGAGAGATGGCTCAGTGGTTAAGAGCACTAGCTGCTCTTTCAAAGAACTCAGGTTCAAATCCCAGCATGCACATGGCAGTTCACAACTATCTGAAATTTCAGTTCCAGAGGATCTGACACCTTCACACACCAATGTAAATTAAAAACAAAACAAAACAAAAAAACAACAGTTTGGCAGTTTGACATCTTATCATCAAAAAAAGAAAAAAAAATCAATATGGCACTTAGTCTACAAAATTATTTCTAAGATGTAAAAGGTTATCCAGGGGGCAAAGGAACAAACGTTGTTGTGTGGCAGAGGCAGGAAACAAACAACTGAATATCTGATATGAATCAAACCCGAAAACCAGAACAACAAAAAATCCTTACATAGAAAGGCATAGGGGCTGGAGAGATGGTGCAGTGGGAAGAACACTTCTTGCTCTTGCAAAGGACCTACGTTCAGTTCCCAGAGCCCACATGGCGCTCACAACCACCTCTAATTCTAAGAGGTTTCACAGAGCTCTGTCACCCTCTTCTGACTAGGTACCAAGCACACAGGAAGTGTACATACACATGTGTGGGCAAAACACTTGCATACATACAATAAACAAATCTATCTAAAACAAACAAACTAACAAACACACAAGCATAGCTTTTGAATCATGATAAATGCAGCTCTCGGCTCATACACTAAAGTCACCTGGTCTCTACTACAGTGAGAATTTATCATCAGGGGAGACAATCAAATCTGTTGAACAGATTCTATATAAGAAAATACTTGCATAAAAGCAGGGGTTTTTTTGTTGTGGGTTTTTCTGTTTTGTTTTGCTTTTGAGACAGAATTTCTCTGTGTAACCTTGGCTTCTACAGACCAGGCTAGCCTTGAATTCAGAGCTCTGCTTGCCTTTGCTGTCTAAGAGCAGTGGTTAAGGGTATAAGCCACCATGTCGAACTGCATAAAAGCAGATTTTAAAACCTGTTTTGCCTAATGATGTATGAAAATTTTATGTACATACCCAATACATAGTAAGCGTTCTTAGAATGACTATTGAGAAATGGCTCAGTGGTTAGAGCACTGACTGCTTTCCCCAAGGTCCTGAGTCCAATTCTCAGCATCCACATGGTGACTCACAACCATCTGTAATGGGATACCCCATTCTGGTGTATCTGAAATAAACAATTCATATAAAAGGGCTGGAGATATGGCTCAGCAGTTAAGAGCACTGACTGCTTTCCCCAAGGTCCTGAGTTCAGTTCCCAACAACCACATGGTGGCCCACAACCATATGTAATGGGATCTGATGCCCTCTTGTGGTGTGTCTGAAGACAGCGACAGTGTGCTCATATACATAAAATAAATAAATTTTTAAAAAGTGACTACTGAGCAAACCTACTTCAAATCAAGACACTGGGCAGCTGGAGCAGTGGCTGGTGGGTGACAGCGCTGGAGTTCAGTTCCCAGCACCTGCATGGTGGCTCACAGCTGCCTGTGATTCTGGTTCCAGAGGATCTGACACCCTCTTCTGGCCTCAGAAGGCACCAGACATGCACATGGTACACATACACACATGTAGGCAGAACACACAAATAAACTAATAATAAATCTTTTGAAAAAAAGCTCTAACCAAGACACTGGGTCATAAACTGTACCTTTCTGCACTTTTATGTCCCATAATGCACTGATGTTATGATGCCACTACACTACATAAGGCAGAATCACTTTCTGAACTGTAGACAGTTGCCTATCCACAGGACCACAAGAAGTACAATTTAATGTCTTGATCTACTTGGAATATTACTCGCTTATACTACATGTAGGCATCTGGACTTTCGGCTCTGGTTTGAAACTGCCCGGGTTTCACCCCACCTGTCAGGGGCTGTGTGACCTTGGTAAGAGAATTAATCTGAGTTTTTGAGAGTTCAAACAACATATAGTTCATGAAGATGGAATTTAAATGAATAAATATGAGACAGGCATATGAAGTGGTACCTGGCATATAGACAGATGATAGTTCTTACTATAAATAGCCTCTTCTTCTGTAACTGGAACAAATAACAGAATGTATAACACACTTTCAAACAGCCCCATCGATCTGGCAATGCTGACAAGACATCCCTATCCTGACAACTCAGCTCACATTGTCCTAGTTAATAACTTGCAGCTCTTGTCTTACCAAATATTTGCAAACGAAGGCTCTGACGCCAAGAGCAAGCAGAGCGCACCCCACCAATCGAAATATTCGAAAAGAGTCAAACTCTTCCGTCGTGCTTCCGTCTTCCTGGCTGGGCTTCTCGCTGATGAGCTGTTTTCGCAGTTTCATTGCTTCTTCAAATCGGGAAAGGTACTGTTCTAGGCCGTGGTGAGAACCCCTTTGGGCTGAGTCTGCTGTCAGGTCACCTCTGGTGCGCTGCCGGAGCTCAACTCCATCCTTACTACTGCACTCTGGTGGTTTCATGAATGAGTCCAGTTTGTCTCCCAGCTGGCTTCCCCTGACTTCTGCCACACCACCGGGCTGGTCAGCTACTCCTCCATCGACGGAATCACCAAGCACTACCCTCTTCGAAACTGAAGGAACGCTGAGGGAATTCAGTTTGTCACTGTCCTGTGGCTTTGATTTTGTTTGATTTTCTTCTTCTGGGGGAGGAAAAAAAAAGCCTTGTGTGTTACATACTCACAAACACCCTAAAACTCCCACTGCTTGCCAGAACTTGTTCTCGGAATCAAAATAAATGCTGATGCAGAAAAATACAAAATCATTAAAGTCTCTTAAGGTTTCTATTTTACAGTTACTTTCTGAGTCGGGAGTGCTGTGAGCACAGGGTGTGGCCCGCTATAATCACTGTTGCTCTCCCCTGGGCAGCCAAGAGCAGGCACTATTAGGATGCTGTTTTAGTTTTTAAAGAGAGAACTCTAAAAATGATAAAATCTGCAGAGCAAAAAACCAGCATAAGAAAGGGACTCGAGAAACACCAATACTTTAAGAATATCTTCAGATTAATCACTACAAAAAATATTTCCTGTACTGTTTCAGGGGACTTAAAAGTGTTACCCATACCTCTCATTCATATTGTCTAGACGTTCAGAATTTCATCTCTAATGCCTCATAGAAATTCTTGAGTTCTACCAAGCTTGCAAACAGTGACTAGAAAGCCAATTACTAAAGGAAACACCCAAATTGAAACTTAGAGCAGTCAAGCATTCAGTTGTGTTCATACAGAGTACTGGATACAAGGCTGCATGAAAGATGAGTTTTCTTAGGGTAAATGCAGTTATTAAAATGTGATGTATCTCTCTGTTAATGAAAGGAAATCTCAGTGGGGACATTACATCTTTCGGTAAGGTCTATAAAGAATGCTCACACATATGTATTATTCATCTCTTCTAGAAGAACTGTAAGTAACATTGTTGAAGGCACTGAGCACAGCCACCAAGATAGGGCCATGTGGGTCTCTGATCCACAATGGACGGACCAGCTAATAGTTGAGTAATGACTAATGTGATGGACGAGTTACAAAGCTAAAGGCAAAAGCTAGGTCAGGGGAGTAACTGGAAAGAAAAGCATCTGAAGCGTATATGACAATCTCCCTGGGGACGAAATGGAATGAGAAGTCTGGAGATAAAATGCGCCTTCAAGAAAGGCGAGTAATCAATATAGGGGCTGTCTCAGATAGCCATACGGAGAATCAGGAACGGAACGAAGGCTTTGTGGCCAGGGTGGAGACAATCTCAGGGCGAGGATCCAAGAAAATAGGAAGCAACAAGGAACGTCCTGGGGTTTAGCGGCAATATAATAGGGTCGTCACCTAGGGGGCGGGGACAGAATGCGATCGGAGTGCATTTTGGGGTCATATGGTTTGCGAGCTGGAGGGGACAGAAGGATCTTGAAGATTCAAAGGGGTGGGCGGGAGACAGGAAACCGGAGCTCTCACCCGCGCCGCTCCCGGGCCTGTGAAAGCCCATGATCCGGTTGATGCGTTGCTCGGAGTTCATGAGCAGCTTCCTCCTCCGCACCTCCGCTCGACGCTGAGAAGCCGACAGGCCCGGGGGCGCCGAGGGCCTGTCCCCGCCGTCGGTGGCCATAGGCACCGGCTCCATACTTTCTCTACAGCCTGGATCAGGGTGACTGTAAAGGCGAGGATGACTTAAGGCAGGGCCGCAGAGTTCGGTCCCACTCCCACTGTAGTCCCGCCCACTGGGGGCGGGGAATGAGGGGTGAGCATGCGCCGATGGCCTGCACGAGGCTCTGCCGCCATGTTCAGTGAGGGCTGGCCAGGTTCAAGAGTTCGCCCTTCGAAAGTTAGCTCGCAGTGCTCAAGTTTCTCACCACCAGGTTACCTCACTGCTGCTCCCGAAGGTGAAGAGACCGACGCCCTCCTGATGGGTGAAATCCCAGTGAAGAATGGGACCATTTTATTCTCCGCCAGGAAGCAAAATGGAGGTTGCAGCGGCAGGAGCTTTTTACCAGTCAACGTGTTTTTGCTCCTTGGATACGTAATTGCGGGAGCGACGCTTTCCGGGAGCGTGGCCCTGGGATTTGGTGGCAGTGGTGATGGTAGTAGTACTTTACAGCACTTCTGCCGGGTTTTCCTTGTCTCTTCCGTGCCCGTCGTCTAAATTGCCAACATTCCCTACTCCCCTTTTCCTTGCTCTTTTCTTGCAACCCTGTTGCTTGCTTAAATCTCCTTCTAGAGGATTTTGTATTATTATATATTAGAAAGGAGCCCGCAGTATGCACCAGTAGTTTGTTCTAAGTAGCTCTGCATACGTATATTGCTAGTAGCTCCTTCGTTCTGAGTTCTCTCTGCAGCTCAGGTGGTGGCGTGCTGAAGGAGTGCAAAGAGTTCAAACCATTCCATGCTAGCCTGATTTTGTATTTCAGGAATTGCAAGCTTGGGCAGTTAAAGTTAACTGCGAAATTGACGGTTAGACATGAAATGTTAAATCAGTTTTTCAAGAACCTTGTCCTCAGACCTCTGGCCCTTTGAATAAACCGCTTCTCGCCACCAAGTGCCTTCTGTTTTCTTCTATGTGAAGAGAGCCCACACCCTGCCTGGTGGGTGAAATGCTGATAAGTAGCAGGCTTATTTTATACTCATGCGGGAAGCAAAATGGAGGTTGCAATACCAGGCACTTTTTTTTTTTTTTTTGGTAGCAGATTCTACAGTGTGACTCTGTCTCAGCAAGATAGGATAAAAATAGAAGTTAAACACACAGACACACCAAAGGTCAAAACAGACTATATTGTTTACTTAAATTTTCTTGCTATCTAGAAGACCTTTTATTAGATGGGATGCCTTGTCATACCAACATAAAAGGAAGTTATTAGATAGATATCAGTGTGACCAGAGAACCTTACTGGCTCCTACTACCAAAGACGGGAAAAATGAATAATAGAGGGCTGAACCAATGGTTCCGTGGTTAAGAGCACTGACTGCTCTTCCAGAGGTCCTGAGTTCAATTCCCAGCAACCACATGGTGGCTCACAACTATCTGTAATGAGATCTGATGCCTTCTTCTGGTATGTCTGAAGACAGAGACAGTGTACTTACATACATAAGATAAATACATATTAAAAAAAGAAAGAAAAAGAAAATGAATAATTGAAATAGAAAGTCATGTCTATGTCTGGGAGTGTGAGCTTAACTAAAAGCTTTTTAAACCCAGCAACAGGGAGACAGAGGCAGGCATATCTGTATAAGTTCCTGCCAGTGTGATCTACTTAGTGGATTCTAGGGCAGCCAGGGATGTATGGTGAGACTGTCTCAAAAGTCAGCAACAATGGGGCTGGAAAGATGCTCAGCTATTGAGCACAGGATGTTCTTGCAGAGTACCTAGATTGTATTCCCATCACCCACGTGTCAGCTAACAACTATCTGTAACTCCCATTTCCACAGGATCCAGTGCCCTCTCCTGACCACTGCAAGCAATGCATGCATATAGTGCCTAGATATGCAGGCAAAATACCCATATGCATATAAATAATAAGTAATTTTTTCAGTTTTATTAAATCGTCATTGTATTTACATTTCAAATGTTATCCCCCCCACTTCCCTCCCTCCTCCCAAGTCATTTTTTAAAAATCAACAATAATAGCAACAACAACAACAAAAGCAAGCAAAAAACTGATAACTGATAAATCTGAAAGTTATGGGCCAGAGAGATGTCTCGGCAGTTAAGAGCACTGACTGCTCTTCCAGAGGTCCTGAGTTCAATTCCCAGCAACCACATGATGACTCACAACCATCTGTAATGGGATCTGATGCCCTCTTCTGGTGTGTCTGAAGACAGCTACAGTGTACTCGTATAAATAAAATAAATCTTTAGAAAAAAAAAAGCACTGGCTGTTCTTCCAGAAAACTGGGGTTCAGTTTCTAGCACCCACATAGCAATTCTGTGATTACCTGTCTGTAATTCCAGTTCCAGGGGACCCAACCCCCTCACAAAGACATACATTCAGGCAAAAACATGTGGAATAAATAAGAATAAATTTTTTAAATCTGAAAGTTATAAAACTGTGAAGTCATATATCTCTGATTATGTATCCTTATGATTTCTAATGATATCATTTGCTTGTAACCAAATTGGCACAAAAACCCATGAACTACAGCAGAGTTAGGAATATTTTTAAGAGACATCCATAAACTGCAAGCACATAGCATATGTTGGTTTTACCTGAACGTGTCGTCTGCAGCCTTGATGAATATGGCTGTCTGTTCACGAGCACTGCAGACCTTCAACTTGGATCATTTGGCTGCTATTGAGCTTCTCAGTGCAGACCTGGCGCCTCTTTTATGAGGCAGCAGCTGAGGAGACACCCCAGAGCTCACCATAGCCCATAAAAAACCCAAGGAAGGGATCAAGCCTGAGCACCGTGATCATATTAATTTGAAAGTGGTGGCATTGCATGGTTCTGTCATGCAGTTTAAGAGTAGAGGCAGTTAGTTAGTAAACTAATGAAAGCCATTATGTATGACAGTGTTTGTCAGTGAGGCAGATCAGGGTCCCATTTGATGGGACACCAAACAATTAAACACACCCATCCACACAGTAGGAAATGGAGACTCAAGATGCAGTTGATGTGCTCCATCAGTAGTAAGGAGGTATCTACTAAAATGGAACTTGCTACCTTACTCCAGAATTTTGTTTTACACCAACAGATTATCAGTTAGCCACAATTTACCTGGTATGAAGATGCATGCCTAATAGCACTGAGAAGGAAGAGGCAGGTGGATCTCTGTGGGTTTGATGCTACTTTGGTATACGAAATCAGTTCAGCTAGGGCTACATACTGAGACCCTGTGTCTTAGTCAGGGTTTTACTGCTATGAACAGACACCATGACCAAGGCAAGTCTTATAAAGGACAATATTTAATTGGGGCTGGTTTACAGTTCAGAGATTCAGTCTGTTATCATCAAGGTGGGAGCATGGCAGCGTCCAGGCAGGCATGATGCTGGAGGAGTTGAGAGTTCTACATCTTCAACTGAAGGCTGCTAGCAGAATGCTGACTTTCAGGCAGCTAGGATAAGGTCTTAAAACCCATACCCACAGTGACACACCTACTCCAGCAAGGCCACACCTCCAAATAGTACCACTTCCTGGGCAAAGCATATTCAAACCATGACATCTGACACCCTGTCTAAAAAAAAAAGAAGAAGAAGAAGAAAAGAAAGAAAAAAAAGAAAAGAAGAAGGCTGCTGTCTGCCCCATTCTATCCTGACTTCCTGCACAGTTAACTCTTCTCTTATATCATTCCTTCTGAACAGAGAGTAACTGGTATATGGGTGCCTTCACCAGCTTTAAAAACAACTAAATGTCCAATTTTACTGTCTTAGTTATGTTTCCATTGCTGTGAAAAGACACCATGACTAGGGAAACTCTTAGAAAAGAAAGTGTTTACTTAGGGCTCGCTTGGAGTTTTGGGGGGTTATTAGTCTGTGATCCTCATGTTGGAGAGTATGCCATAACACAAGGTGCTTAAACACTAGCTGGGACCTTACATTACACCCTGATATGCAAGCCATGAGAAAGAGATTCAGTGAGAGATTGAAACCTCAAACCCCATATCTGAGGGACACACACTCCCAACAAGACCACACCTATTCCATAAAACTACATTCCTTTTCCTTCTCAAAAATACCATTCCTTCAAATATGAGCCTATGAGGGCCATTCTTAGTCCAAACACCAGAGTTGTTTTGGTTGATATTAAATGGCTATGGTGTGGGAAAAGTTGCTTGAAAATATCCTCCTATGAGTTTCAGGTCAGGCTGGTCTATAAAGCAAGTTCCAGGACAGCCAGGGCTAAACAGAGAAACCCTGTCTCAAAAAAAAAAAAAAAAAAAAAAAAAAAAAAAAAAAAAAAAAAAAAGAAAGAAAGAAAGAAAAGAAAAGAAAAAGAAAAAAAAGAAAAAGACCCCCTTCTCTTCTACTGACATGTTCACTCAGGTTTATTTTGTTTGCTTGTTTGTAATAGTATTGGGTGTTTTACCTGCATTTATGTATGCATGCAGTTTCTGAAGAGGCCAGAAAAGGACGACAAATCCTCTGGAACTGGACTTATAAATTTATAAATGGGGGAGGGGCTAGAAAGATGTCTCCGTGGTTAAAGAACACTGGTTGCTCATCCAGAGAGCTTAAATTCAAATCTTAGCAACTGCATGGTGGCTCACAACCATATATTAAGGGATCTGGTGCCCTCTTCTGGCCTGCAGGAATACTTGCGTATGTGTGAGTCAGAGCATTCACACATAAATAAGAAAATTAAAAGTGGTTTTGTGCTAACATGATGTGAGTGCTGAGGACTAAACTCCAGTCCCCTGAAAGATCAACAAATGCACAAATGCTCTTTACCACTGAGTCGTCCCCTCATTCAGTGACCCCCACTCCTCTTGACTGTTTCTCTCTATATAATCATGTCTGTTCTGGAACTATGTAAACCAAACAAGCCTAGAACTCAACAGAGATCCACCTGCCTTTGCCTCCCACATGTTGAGATTAAAAGTGTGTGTGTACCATACCCAGATAACTCTATATTCCAGTAAATTATTTTGTTCTCAACAACAAAACAAACAAAGAAACCAAACAACACAACAACATAAAACTCGTTTTATATCTCATTTAATTAGCGAATTTTATTTTGTCTTGTTGGAGTTTGGAGGTGTCTTTTGTCAGGGGTTAAGAAAGAATCTCACTCAGTATCTCTGGCTTTCATGATGGGACTATGTGCCAGACTGGCTTCAAACTCAGAGACATCTTCCTGTCCCTGCTGCTGAATGCCTGATGTGTGTGGAGGCCAGAAGAGGTAGCAGATCACCAGGAACTGGGTTTATAGTCAGTTGTGAGCCATCTTGTGGGTGCTAGTACCTGGATCCTCTGTAAGAATAGCAAGTGTTCTTAAACACTGAGCCATCTCTCCAGCTCCCAATTCTGTTGTTATTAAAAACTACTAAGCCACCAGGCAGTAATGGGGCATGCCTTGAGTCCCAGCACTTAGAAGGCAGAGGCAAGCAGATCTCTGATTTTGAGGCTAGCCTGGTCTACAGAGCAGGTTCCAGGCTACCCAGGACTACAAAAGAGAAACCCTCTTTCAAAAAAAAAAAAAAACAAAAACAAAAACCACTGAGTTATAAAATACATGGTATAAATTATACCTCCATAAGGCTGTTTTTAAATCAGGCCAGCCAGGTGTGTGTGGGAGAGGGAGGGGCACGGTTTTGATCCCAGAACTTGGGGAGGCAGAGGTAGGTGAATCTTTATGAGTTCAAGGACAGCCTGCCGAGGTCCAGCCTCTGCATGAGGAGGGTCCTGAGGAAGGAGGGAATGGGAACAGCGCTGATTCAGTGATGACTTGGAGTCAGTACTGGATGCAAGCGGCTAGTTCAGGCACTCTCTGTTTCCTGATAATTTGCAGTATTCTTTATTTTTCAGCTTATTTCTTTTTTTTTTCAGCTTATTTCTTAATTCCACGATATCTTGAAGAGCCAGAGAGAGCCTGAACACAGTCTTTTATTTACTAAAGTTACATCATCAAGGAAGGCTTTGATCATTGTTAATAGACATCAAAAATTCCTAAATCTATATAAACTGTATAAGTCCGAGATCAACAGTTCCAACTCCCACTTTCTTAGAGCAGAACCAAGCACAAAACAAAAGCACATTTCTTTGTATGTTTACCCAGCCTGTTCTTCACAGGCGCCTGGCCACAGCTCCTCTAGTTTTCTGGTACAGCAGACAGCAGTCTTTAGTAACTGCTTCCATGTAAGGATAGAAAAGACGACTACTAAAGTTAAAACGATGCCTTACAAGGTTTTGAATGTATGTAGAGAAAACTATAAAACAGTTCTCTCTTTAATATCCTCCCAGGCATTGTTTTCATCAATGCTTTGATCAGTTAGAAAATCAGAGCACTAGCTTTTATGTGCTTCTACATCATTTAATTCCCTAATCTTCATTTCCTCCTCCTAGCAGTTCAATAGCCCCACGTGCTCTCCTTCTGATACTAATTATTCCTAAATCATATACAAATTCCTGTTTTTCTATCCATACCCTTTCCTCTTAAAAATCACTCTTTATCCTTTTTTAAAGGAATTGTTTATTTGTTTCATAGATATTGTACATTGTAGCTGTCTTCAGACACACCAGAAGAGGGTATCAAATCCCATTATAGATGGTTGTGAGCCACCATGTGGTTGCTGGGAATTAAACTCAGGACCTCTGGAAGAGCAGTCGGTGCTCTTACCAATGAGAGATCTCTCCTGTCCCCTACCTTTTCCTTAATATCTAAATTCATCCTAGCTGATCAATGCAGGAGTCATCTAACCGTGCTTCCTCGTGATTCCAAATCAAGGCCAAGTCTAGCAATGAACCATTTCCAAAAAGGACCATGAAGGCTTTTACGGCCCTTATGACTATATTGTCTAGATCCTTTCCCGTGACCCTGAAGGCCAAGTGGAGGGCCTGTCCCTCATCCTCCACAGTCTCATAACCGTCTCCACTCCTCATTCCTGAGAACTACATCTGTTCCATTTACTATGGCATGATTGGACTCAATATGCTCTACAAGAGGGAATCTCCTGTCCCCAGGAGCTGTTACTGTTTCTATAATCTTGAAAAGGGTCCTTTCGAGTTTTATAACTCTCTTGAGCTTCCTGGGCCTGTGAGTTTTGGGAGCGTTTCCATCTTCAAGGGGAGAAAGTTCCAACTGGCAGATGAAATGGCTACACAACACGGAGAACCCAACAGTCAGAACACAGCCCCTTCATCTTTCTCCTTAGAGTCCTCCCTGTCCAGGATACGCTCTAAGACTCAACAAAGGACACAACAGCAACCTAGAGATGTTAGGTTCTACACCACAAGCTACTTTGCTGTGCGAGCCTTTACCTGTCAGGTTCAAAGGAACCCCAGCCCCCCAAATGCTGATACCCATTTCATCTACCAGGTGTGGTTGGGGAGGAGGTTTTTATTGTAGATATGAGGGAGAGAACAGCCCGAGGCATCTGGTGGATTCCAGAGCAGAGAGATTAAGTAGTAAATTGAATATGGCCAGCAGACTGGACCAGGCCATGAGCCGAAGAGGGAGAGGGTGGCAAGAGAGGAAGACAAGAGAGAGGGAGCGCAGCAATAATGGCAGGGCTACGGGGGAGGGAACCTGTGAGATGTTTTGGGTTGGTGGTGAGAAGAGCCACAGGGAGTGATGGTACTGAGCAAGTCTCTGCAGGCCAGCACTTCAGCATGCGAACAGGCACCACAGCCTCTTGTCCCGAGTTTCTCCTGAACATCAAGAGACTGCTAAGAACCATGGGGGGGGGGGCACCAGTCGATCTTAAACTGTATTCAAGTTTGCTGCTGTTGGACAGAATCCCTTTCCTTTTCATTTGAAATTAATTAAGTGTATGGGTGTTTAGCCTGTCTGAATATCTGTGCACCCTGTGCCCGCTTAGTGCCCTCAAAGACTAGAAATGGGTGTTAGATCCCTGGAAATTTGTTATCGGCAAGAATTGAAACCAAGTCTTCTAGAAGAGTACCTAGTGCACTTAACCACAGAACCATCTCTCCAGCACCCTGGTTCATTTTCTTGATACAGTTTGATTTTTCTAGGGTTCAAATCTTAATCCTAACTTTCTTTTGTCAATGAAAAACCACCTCCCTATGGATTCCCATATAGGGACAGACCTAAAATACTTGGTCAGTCCCAGTTCTCTAGAGGCATCCAATGCCACACCGTCCTCTCTGCCATGTCCAGGGCCTAGACAATACATATTCCTTCCTCTGTTGTAGGTTTTTTTTTTCTTTGCATGGCCTGACGTACAGTAACTAGTTGGAGTTTTTGTTTATTTGTGTTTGTTTTTGTATCTCAAGACAGGTTTTCTCTGTAGACCAGGCTGGCCTCAAACTCACAGAGATCTGCCTGTCTTTGCCCCCCAATGCTGGGATTAAAGGTGTGTACCACTACCACCTGGCTCTTTTTAAAAAGGATTCATTTATTTTTATTTTATGTGCATTTTGCCTGCATGTATGTCTGTGTGAGGGTGTTGGGTTTCCTGGAACTGGAGTTACAGTTGTGAGCTGCAGTGTGGGTGGTGGGAATTGACCTGGGGTCTCTGGAAGAGCAGCCAGTGCTCTTAACCACTGTGCCATCTTTCCAGTATAGCAACTAGTTTCAAAGACAGTAAGTTTGGGTTGGAGAGGTGGTTCGGTGGTTAAGATCTCTATCTGTTCTTCCAGAGGTCCTGGGCTTGATTCCCAGCACCTATGTGGTGGTTCACAACCATCTGAAACTCCAGTTCCAGGGGATCTGATGCCATCTTCTGGCCCCCTCTGGCATCAGGCATGCACATGGTGCACAGACATACAACCAGACAAAACACCCATAGGCATAAAATACATAAAATAAGGAGCTGATAAAACAAGGAGGATTTCACACAGATGTCCATCAACACACAAGTAGATAAGAAAAAACATAGTACATATACACAATGGAATATTACTCAACTGTAAAGAAAAATGAAATCATTAGACTTAGAGGTAAATAGAATCTGTCTTAGTTACATTTTTTTATTGTTGTTACTCAACACCATGACCAAGGATGATAAATATATGTATGTATGATTATTTAACTTAATTTGGGAGTACATAGGTCCAGACAATTAGAGTACATAATCATCACATCAGGAAATATGGAGAAGACAGGCTGAGATGGCAGAGATGGAGTAGTAGCTAAGAGGTTACATCAGATCCATAAGCACAATCCAGAGTGGTAATGAGAGGAAGAGAGGAAGGGATGGAGAAAGAGAAGGAGAGGAAGAAGGGGAGCTCAAGCTGAATATGGCAAGGACTATTGAAATCTCAAAGCCCATCCCTAGTGACACAGTTCCTCCAAGAAGGTCACGCATCCTCATCCTTCAAAACAATTCTGACTGGGATCCAAGCACTCACATGTGTGAGCCTATGGGGGTTACTCTCATTCAAAACCTCCACAGTACCAGAAACACTTACACTGAGGTAAGGCAGGCCCAGAAAGAGAAACGGCACACCTTCTCTGTCTTGTATGGAGGCTGGACTTGGAGGACAGGTGGAAGCCAGGAACCTAAGAGGGTCTACGGATGGGTGGAAATTGTTAGGGAAGGGGGCATTGCAGATTAGGTGGTCGAAGGGGAGTAGAAAGGTAGACTACTGAGCTGTCTAGTCTTATGTCAACTTGACATGCAAACCGGGTTTATATGAAAGGAGGGGGTTATCACTTGAGGAAATACCTCCATAAAACCCAGCTGTAAGGCACTTTCTTAATTAGTGATTGATGGTGGAGGGCCCAGCCCATTGTGGGTGGGGACATCCCTGGGTTGGTGGTTCTGGGTTCTCTAAGAAGACTGAACAAGCCATGTGGAGCAAGCCACAGGCGGGGGTTAAGAGAGGGGGACAAGCCAGTAAGCAGCACCCCTCCATGGCCTCTGCATCAGCTCCTGCTTCCAGGTTCTAGCCCTGGTTGAGTTCCTGTCCTGACTTCCTTCAATGGTGAGCAGCAATATGGAAACATAAGCCAAATAAACCCTCTCCTCTCCAACATGCTGTTTTGGCCATGGGTGTTTCATCACAGCAATAGAAATTCTAACTAAGACAAATATTGTGGATGAAAAGGCTTAAGCAAAAAAGGGTATAGAAGTATGGGTTAACCCAAGTATAGAAGCATGGTTAACCCAAAGGAAGGTTATATAAAAGGCCACATGAGAGTCTAGTGTGGTGGTGCATGCCTTTTATTCCAGCCCTTGAGAGGCAGAGGCAGGCAGATTTCTGTGAGGTCAAGGCCAGCCTGGTCTACAGAGTGAGTTCCAAGATAGCCAAGGCTACACAGAGAAACCCTATGTCATAAAATAGAAACAAAAACAAACAGAAGCCAATATGGGAGCCACAGCTGAATATAAATATAATTGGTTGGAGGGATAGTAGAACTCATGCAATATGAAAGAAATGGGGAGACAGCAGAGATTAAAGGGTTAAGTGAGGATGGGAGAGAAGATGAAGTGGGCGTGTTCATCTAAATTAAGAACGTGTGAAAAGATGCTATGGAGACCCACTACTTAGTAAGCTGACTTCAAACTGTAACTTTAAAAAGGAGCTTAAACAGGTAGCCTGCATGGGTGGACAACGATAGTACCAGAAGGCACAGGTTACTACTGAACAGTAACTGATGTGCAAAGCATCAGATTCCTCCTTTCTTGTTGGTCAGGAAGGCTACAGAAGTCTCTGAACCAATAATGGTTATTGCCATTGCTCCTGGTTACTTGCCATAGCTACACGATAAACCTTTATTGCTGAAGACACCACACACTTTGGTTCCCCACTAGCTAGTGTCCATAGTGTCAGAGGTGAAATGCAGGTTTCTATATGAGAGCTGGACAATGCGCACCACAATACTGACCTGCCAGGGAAGACGCACCCTCAGGTACAGTACTCGAGTGTTATGGAGTAACTAAATCACTCTGATTGGATTTGAGGCCTGATTCACAGGAGGGGATTTCATGTCTGGTACTCCAACTCTAGTCAAAGCCCATACCTGGAGAAGTCATAAGCCCTAGGACAAAACCTGCTGTTGTTATTTGCAGAATGGCCACACTGTGGAATGCTTACATCCATAGATGTAACCTGGGTTATCAACCGGGGTCAAAGAATAACACAGCAGTCAATGCAGAAATGTACTGACTGGTCAAAGTGCCGAGAACAGATCGAGAGCTCAGCTTTAAATGGGCCACTTTTATCATCCCTAGCTTTCCTTGCCCCAGCTCCCCAACTTTCTTCGGAGGGTCTGGGGGCTGCAAACAACCACTCCTAGGCTCCTTTGTATGTGTAGACTCATTCCTCGGAAACTTTCCTCGTTCGGACAGATTCCTGCTCCACCAGCAAACCTTTCGATATTTGAGTAGCCTGTCACTGCAATACTCTGGGGCACCCTGGTGTCCCTTCCGTGTCCCTCAGTTCAAGAGCCCTCCCCAGTGGTCAAAAACAGTCGTCTTCTTTGAGGCAGAAGAGCCATGGGGCCCACAACTTTGCCCCTCTTATGGCCAGCTTTTTCTCCCCAGAGGTGGGAAGCGCTCCCTGTATGCCTTCTCCCACCGAGAACTGTGTTCGAGGGAGGAGTCTGGGACACCTGTCACTTAGGATCTGGAGGTGGGTACCAGGGAGGCTGGTCCTAAGCCACAGTGCTTGTCATCTGAGCCAGGCAAGCTTCTTTATGCCCTTACTTTGTCATCTATAAAAAAATAAACAGCACCTGGCTCTTGGGTAGTGTGAAAGCTACTTTTGGTTGCAAACTTGACTAACATCTAGAATTAACTAAAATCCAAGATGCTAGGCACACCTGTAAGGGATTTTTCTTTTTATTTTATTTTTGACAGGGTTTCTCTGTATAGCCCTGGCTATCCTGGAACTCATTTTGTAGACCAGGCTGCCCTCAAACTCAAGAGATCTTCCTGCCTCTGCTACCGGAGTACTGGGATTAAAGGTGTGGGCCATTACCACTCAGCAGAATTTCTTTTGGATTGGATCATTTGAGTTGGGAGGACCCCCCCCCCCCATAAATTTCAGCCACACCTTCTGGTAGCACCCTTCATAAAAGCAGGAATCTGCTTTTTGCCTATTTGCCCTCACTCTTGCTGGTAAGTCAATCTATTCTGCTGCTGAGTCATCCCTTCACTGATTAGAGCCTACTTCTCTGGGATTCCAACACAGACTGGAAGGCCAGCTGAGCCACCCAGCCTTGTGTGCTGAGCAACTGTTAGATTCGTGGCAGACAGCTAGTGTTGGACCAGTCATACCACAGCCTATAAGCCAATCTAATATGCCCCATATATGTTCATTCATTCTATCAGCTGTCTCTCTAGAGAACCCTAATACAGGAAGAGAAGTGGCAAGTGCCCTCTGAATGACGGTTGTTACCCCCACACCCACACTGGCTAGGTATGCTTATGTTCTGGCACATTCTATCCATATCCCTAGTAGCAAATTAGGGATGTTTGCTGATCATTAGTGTTTAACATGGACAAGGAAAACACCAAAGGAGACTGTCATCTGCTTCGCCCCTGGCTCACCCGGGTTCAGCACTCTTCCATTCTCCAGGAGCAAGGAAAGGAGGCTACAGATGTAGATTGTACCAGCTCCTGCCAGGGGTGCCCCCAGCTCCTGCCAGGTGTGCCTCCAGCTCCTGCCAGGGCTGTCTACCAACACAATGATAGTGTGATGAGAGAGCCACAGGGAAATATGGACCCAGACAGTATCTTCTTGGCTTTTCTTCTCTGATCCCACAGCCCCAGAGCAGGTAGACAGGACCCTCACCTTTACAGGTGTTTCTGCATGCCAGGTCAATGCAGAGTTGGGGGCTTTGCTGTCACATCCGTGTCAACCGACCCCAAGAGGCCTGAGTTAGTGCCCAAGGAGTCATGTAAATTCAAGACGAGAGACTAGAGTTCACAGGCAATGCCCTCTCCATCCCCACAGCTTTGTGCTTGCTTGCCAGGCTTGCTTGACTCTCACTGCTGTGGATAAGGCTCTGTCCCTGTGGAACCTGAAGCTTTGCCCCATCCATCTCAGCCTCTCTCTGAGCTTACTTTCAGGTTGTGCAGTCCACCCAACTGCACACAGCAGGGCTGAAGGCATCCTCCGAGTCTTGAAGCAAGCTTCTACCCTCTCAACCCTGGAATGCAGCCCATTCCTTCTGTGGCACTCTGGGCGTCCATGGACTGCCCCCTCCTGCTCCCAATGTGGAACAAGCCTTGCTCAGACCCTGGCTATGCAGCCACTCATTTCTCTACTTCTGTTGGTGCTAGGTGCGAGCTAACCTTATGTTTTCAGTCTAAACTTCTGTGCCTTAGTGATCTGTAAAACAAAGTGCCTCTAACCTGCAAGCACCACTTGACCAAAACAGATAACCGGCCAATATTTAATAAAGCTTGCTTTAAATTTGGCTCAAAAACTGTGGTAGTGGTCTTATTCTTCTCGACTGGTGGTATTAACACTAGGTTTCCCCAAGCACTCTCCAATCTGGTGCTCTGCCTTAGACCCACTCTTCCTTCCAGCTGTGAGAATACTCTGCAGTTTCTCAGAGTACATGGCTCCCTTCTCAGCTGTCCTGTCCCCCACCCCCATCAGGTCCTGAGGCTCTACTTCTTCAGTTACCTTCCTTCCTTATTTCCTAGTAAGGCCGGATGGAGCACCACATCAGAGACAGAGCCCAACCAGACAAAGCCAGACTCGAATTGGGCTTCCCAAAGGTAGCAAGGGGGCTGCCCATGAGCCCAGATGGTCAGGGACGAGCAGGAACCCCACCTTTGACTTATCTGCCCATCCATGCCTGCCGCCTTCCCCAGACCCCAGTCCAGTTCCTTGCCAGTGTATAACTGAGAGCTTCGTCTTTTATAACATCTCCTCTGGTCAACCAAAGGTGACAAACCAGTGGCCCATAAAACACTGTTTGGTCTGCCATAGCTTTTCAATGTTTTAGTTAACTGCTGCCATTTTTTAAAAAATCAAGAAAGTCTGCTTAAGAATCCAGCATTCTAGTTTCTTTTGTAAAGTGAAATTTGGTGCCCTGGTTCCTCCAAGGTGGCACCAGCTACAGCTAGTAACAGCCGCTCCTTTGCACGGGGTTTGTGTTCTGCCTTCTGACATTCTAAGTCTAGTAGCAACTGCCATCCACACTGGCCATGTGGCAGCTTCTGACTACATCTTTATGAGTGTGTTCTTCCAGAAGAGCAGCTTGTCTCTGCTGAGGCTGCCCTAGCCCATCTTTTCATTGCCTCAGGCCTCAGCACGGGTGGGCAGGCAGAGCAGGGTAAGCAGAAAGGCAGGGTGGAGAAGGTCAGTCAAGAGCTACACCTCCAGCCTCTCTGACAAATGTTTCCAGCAGCATCCCAGGGTCTACCTGTGTCCTGTCTTGGGCCTGGCTCTGGGGAGCAGGTTGCTGAAGATGCAGACAGACTGGCTACTCCTTCAGACCTCTGCATCCTCTGGAGTGGGGCCTAAGGCCTGAGGTTTCCTGAGCCTGAGCAGCACTGAGGTCTGGAAGCAGAACCTTCCTTACAGTTTAGCTCTCAGCCAAATATGCACCATGGAGTGGCTGTCTGATCACAGTCCAACACGACATTGAGAACAGTGCAGGAGGCCCCTCCTATAGACAATGCTGTGCGGGAATCCACCCGGTACTTCACAGTGTTCAGGCCTCCCTCCCGGTCCACCTTGAACTGTTCCTAGAAAGAGAAGGAAAGAACATGAACCCACACTTCGCGGTGCCAGCTGCTCACATGTCTCCATTAGAAGAGAAGAGGCCAAAGATGACATGTTGCCTAGGCCTGTACCCCCTCAGTAAGGAAAACACAGGCTTCTATGTGGGATAACACAGCCACAAGACAGGGGTTCTGGCACCCAGGCTAAGCCTTCCCACCCAACCCGCATAGACTCTGAGGTCTGGGCTGATTCACAATACCCAGATCTACACAGCAGTCACCAAACAGGGCAAGTGCCATGGAGAATGCCTGTTGAGTGACCTGGGCCCAGCACGGGACAATGATCAGGCCTACTGATTCCTACCTATCCCTCACCACTCCACTGAGGAGACTAGCCAGCACCTGTTTTTGAGCTGCAATGCGCTTCTGGTCCCTCTTCCGCCAGGCTGGGTCATGCAAGTGGCGAAATGTCTGGTACCCAGTTGTGATCCCCGAGGGACGGAAAAGCTAAGGAGAACAAAGGATGCAGGTGTTAGACTGTCTCTCTTGTAGTCTTGGCCCCTACCACTAACTCCTCTGGGATCCTACTGGCTGCCATAGGCAGATGCTCTTAGGAGTCATCCTGTAGGAGAGGAGACTTTAGCAGAGAGCACAGGACTGGTTAGATGAGACCCAAGAGTCAGGGTAAAGGCAGTGACCAGAACCAGGGGGAACCCCCAAGAATTCTGATGCAGCAATAGAGGGAACCTCGGGACAGCCATGCAAGCCAGGACCAGGGAGAGCCATGCGAGGAGCCTTACCTGGAGGCCAGCTCCTTTGATGCGCCGGTAGAATTCATCATCCTCTCGGCCCCAGCCCCAAAAGCGGTTGGACATCCCGTTGCACTGACACAAAGACAGGCAGTGTCTGTCACATGGCCCTCCTCCCAGGGGTGCACTTTGCTCCCCTACTGCTCGGGAGAACAAGTCTGAGCCCAGTCAGCCAGGCCCCCTTTCTTCTTCCTGCCCTGACTGTCCTGAGTGAATACAGGTTACTGTGAGGTCCTTCCCTGCTGTCGTGGGATGGAGGGGAGGTCTCAGCACATCTTAGTTCCACCTGCTTCCAGCAGGGCGCTGAACATGTATATAATGAGTGGCTCAAGGGTCGGCTCTTTTCAGAGGGCAAAGATGCCAACCATCACTTTTTACTCTCCTCTCATATCCTTTTCTCCTGAGGTGGCACTACCCAGGTCTCTTCCTATGTTTGAGGGACATGATTGGCATCTGCTCAAAAGCTTCATTTACAAAACTGGCTTCAACCTTGGAGGACAGGGAAAAGCCACTCAGGTCCTCTCACCCCCACCTGTGCCCCTGGGTCCCATCAAGAGCTAGCGTGGTTTAGTTTGGGACTCATGTCTAGACTTCTGGGGAGCGAGGGGCTCCATCTCCCATCAAGCAGACCTCATTTTACAGGCTGTAGCTCACAGCCTTCTCACACAAGCAGACTGTAGAGTAGCAGTGCTGAGGCCTGGGAAGAGGAAGGAAGACCTGGTAACTTTGCAGGGAGGGAGAGGTTCTGAGGCTCGCCCATCTCTGGTCCCCTGTGGCTAGCTGACCCTGGGGCTTCTGTGGTCTCAGCAGAGCTCTCCCTGGCTATATGCTCACTACTGGTCCCCTTACACACCTCTGTCTGCTGCTGAGCCCCGTCACGCTCTGGCACTGCCCCATGCCATATGCTGGGCCCAGGAAGGCTGCTCTACCCTCCCACCTGCCGAGACCCATGAGGGGGAAGGTCCCCAGCAAAGGAGTGGAGCATGTAGGGCTGGGCCTCACCAGCTGGTAGTGCTGTTTGGACAGCAGCAGAATGCCGCCCACATAGGTCTTGTAGTGGTAGAGAGGGTGGAGCTCTGGGGAAGCCACGTGGAAGGGCCCAGCCTCTGGGAAGCCATAGTCCAGCTCCTCATTGAGAGGGAGCAAGTCCACATCGTGCATGGCGATGTAATCTGTGCTGTTGCTGCTCTCCAGGAAGCCCACATTGATGAGTGCTGCTCGATTGAACCTACACAAGACAAATGATGCTAGGTAGAGGAAGCAAGATTGTTCATCAACCTAGCTCGGCCCAGGCTACGCCTGAGAGGTTCTTCGCTGTCACCACCTAGCACTGACTTCACTGTGGAACAGTCCCCCTCTGCTTGCTGCACAAGGGTTTGTGCCAGAAACATCCTGAGGGAGTGATCCTATGGGAGCTGGGAGGCAGGGCTCCCCACAGAGGAGAGGAACTGCCAAGGTCAGCAAGAGCAGGTGCCACGTGGCTCTAGTTGGCACACTGAGAACAGACTAGGGGACTGGGTGGAAACTGAGAGGCAAGAGGTGACAGTGGCGTGGCTTAAGGGGTCAGAGGAGGAAATGGTGAGAAGCGGGCAGATTCTGGACGTGCTTTGTTGATGAGCTGGTCACCATGACAAAGAGCAGGTGAAGGTGAGCTCAAGCCTTTCGGCCTGTGTAACTAAAGTATGTAGTTCTTACTTCCTGAAATGGAGAGGAGGGAAAGAAATCAGGTCTTGGGGGGCGGCAACTAGGAATTCAGCCATGATTCTGTTAGGCAGGGGCTGCCTCTGAGACCACTAAATGGAGCATCACAAAGGAGGCAGACTATTCAGAAAGCAGGAATGGTATTTTCCGGGGACTCAATCCCAGGAGATAGGATGGATGGCAGTCTGTCCCTAGGCAGAGACCAAGAGGGGAGTGCTGAGCTCTAGGGGACAGTGATCAGCTGGTCAGAGAGACAGGGACACTGAAAATGAGGTGAGCAGGGGTGGCTACTGAGATGAGGGAGACCAGAAGTCAAGCAGAGGCTCTGGATGGAAAAGGACCTGCTTAGCAGAAGCTGCTGACAGGAGAGGCTGAGAGAGCCTGGGATTATGGAACCTGTGACCTCAGTGAGGAGGATGCTGCAGGCCATAAGAGATGTCTGTCGAAATAGTCTTGAAAATAGCTGGGTGGGGGTGGTGCATGCCTTTAAATTCCAGCATTCAGGAGGCAGGGGCAGGCAGATCCCCTGTGAGTGGCAGGCCAGCTACGTATACAGAGTGGGTTTCAGGACAGCCAGGGCTACACAGAGAAACCCTGTCTAAAAAAAAAGTCAAAAATAGGAGAAGAGGAGGAGGAACAGACAGAGAGGAGAAAGATATGAGAGAGGGAGCAAGACAGAGAGAGAGAGAGGGTGCGCCTTGTAAAAAGGAAAGAGAAGGAATAACTAGGGTAATTGCAATGGATACATCTCACAGAGAAATCTTTTTCCCTCTTTTCTCCTCTTTCCTACCTTTCTTTTGTTTTTGTGTTTTGTTTCTAAGATAGGGTTTCTTTGTATATCCTTGGCCATCCTGGAACTTGCTCTGTAGACCAGGCTGAGATCCACCTGCCTCTGCCTCCCCTGGAATAGGCGTGTCCCCATTCCTGGCTCCCTCTTTTAAGAGATTAATTTAGAATATCCATAAGTTACAGAGTGGTGGACATCAAAGGACAAGTTGTAAGAGTCAGCCCTCTCCCTCCACCACATGGGGACACCAGGCTTGGTGGCAAACACCTTTACCTACTGAGCTGCCTTGCCTCCCAACTGCTGTCCATTTAGAGGAGCGCTATATTGGAGCATCTGTGTGCATGCTGATGTGAATCATTGAGAGAAGAGCAGACTATGCAGAAGCGGGGCTCTGTAGCCAGAGCTCTGTTCCTGAGAGAGGGGGAGTCCAAGGCTACAGTGGGAGGGACAGTCCTACTGGGAGGTGAGTGGAGACCCCAGGACTGAGGCAGTGCTCCTGCAGGGACCCTACATCATTGCTTCTCAGGGTCCTTCCCCAACCTTCCACATCCACTGATCTTTCTAAAGCAGGTTTTAGATCAGGGCCCACTCCCACTGTACCAGTGAGAGCGGCTACCTCCTCTCACTATCTGGCCCTTACTTGCAGTAGCCCCTCACAGGCCCAAGCGGAGGTACAGGCGATGGAAGCCAAGGGCAAGAAAAGAGGCACTGGGATGAGTGGTGCGGGCTCGGGGACTGCTCCTCACCTGAAATGATCCACCTGGTTGAGCACATAGATGTGGTGCTGGATCTTCTTCCTGCTTAGGAAGCGGTGCATGTGGGGCACAAAGACCAGCAGCTCCTCAAAGCGCTCTCGAAAGGGCACCAGCACTGCCAGGCGGTGAGGCCCCCATGACTCGTCTTCTTCCCAGTGCTCAGGGGGCGGCTCTGGGGGGCAAGCCCGGGGTGGACCCGAGGTCTCCTGCCCTTGTCCCCTGGTCACCTGGGCCATATCTCCAGAACAGCTGAGCTGCAGCCAGAGCAGGGAGAAGAAGACCAACAGGAGAAAGGCAATGAAGAGGTGGAAGATGGAGCATTTCCGGCGGAGGCCTCCAGGAAGCAACCTGGCCCTGAGGTAAGAGCGGGAAGGAGGTCAGGAGGGCGGGGCTAGCTGAGATCCTTTCAGGACCCGTCTCTGGCCTCCCCTGAATACCAGGGAATTAGTGCAGAAGCAGTGTTAAATGTTTTTGCTCATGTTACGTCCACAAGTGGTCGGTCCATTCGCCTCTGTAGGCCCAGCCTATGCTACCAGCTAGGACCCTCTAGGACCATTCGGAGCAGTTAGGGATGCCTCAGACATTCAATGACTTCTTGCACCCTAATGGGAGTCCCGGTGAGAGCCCTTAGAGGAAGGGGAAGGCTCATTGTTTCATATCAGCTTCTCCCTAGGATGGTGTCTCAAGGTCCAGAGTCAGTGGGAGGGGCTTAGAGAGCTACAACCACTGATTTCCAAATTCCGAACTCATTCTCCAGAAATTCCATCCCAGCAGAAATGTTACTTTGTTGTGTTGCCAAGGTGCCCAAGAATGAGCGTGTGCTGACATAAGCCCTAGGCAAACCTGCCAACAGTTAGTCTAGGAAGCTCAAAAGTGCCCAGTGTGAGGTCTAAAGGGACAGTGGCAGGTCACAGGATAGCCCATAGGACAAAATGAAAGAAGGACAGGGCTGGGTTCAGCACCTACATTCTAATTTAAGAACCTGGACAAACATTAAATATCTTAGACACTCACTGAGTATCTGAGAAACTGCTCTTTAGTTTAACAATTACAAATAAATAAATAAATAAATAAATAAATAAATAAAAAGATGGAAAGCCTTACACAGTAGCCAAGGTGGATTTTGTATTCAAGGCCAAATTGTGTTACACAGCAAGACTATCTCAAAAACAAAGAAGCAAAAAAGAAACAGTGGAATTCACCTTTGCCCCACCCCTAAGTTTCTGAGGATACCAGGAAAGGTTGTCAGAACCTAAGTAGGCTTCCTCTCCAGCTCCCCTTGGCCCTGCCCAAGAGACCAGCAAAGGAACCTACTTTATAACCTCTAAGGGTCAAGAATCCACTCTTAGGTCTTATAGATCGCCTAAGATCGCCTGTAATCATCCTGTCTACTGGTCCTTGCTCTGTTCTTCACTTTCAAACCTTTGGATGTTTTGCTTCTGCCTTTAAGATTAATGCCCAAGCCCTTAGTTAGCTCTTTGAGGAGCTCAGTGATTTTGTTAAATCTCCAGGTTCTCACAGTCGTTCACTCTTATCTGGAGTAACACAAAGCCACACTCCTTCCTGCTCCAGCCCATTCCCACCCCCGCCTTTTTCTCCTATGTGATATCCCCTTACTTTATCTGCTTAGCAGTTTTCTACCAATCTTTCAAGCCCAAAGGTCCACGGCATACCCATCACTGGCCCTGCCGTGCTCCCTGCTTTGTGCTCCCAGGGTGCCTGGCACTTCCTCCTCTTCAGCGCTCACATGAGATGGGCTGCACGGTCCTACTTTCAGAACATGTCATATTTTTATCTGTGGCCTCAGGCCCGGCCAGACAGAAAAGAGCTTCTCAACTGAGTTAGGGGAAGGGTTAAAGCAGCCCAACCATGCTTTAAGGCATACACTGGAGCCACATCCATGCCTACCTTTCTCTAAAGACACAACTGCAAATCTGGAAGCCAGCAGCCCTGAAGCCAGGCCCAGGTCCCACATGCAGCTGAGAGGTTTCCCAATAGGACTCCCCTCACAGGGTTTCTGACTTACCCCCCATTGTCCTGTGGTGACGGTTTCCACTGTGGATCAGTAGAGCCCAGACCTGCAAATGGCCTGGAACCTTTACAGATTCTTTCTTGCACTCTGGGCTCTTTCTGGGAGTGGGACTGAGACTTACAAGATGAACAATGGGTAAAAGGCCTCCTTGGGGGAATAAACAATCACCATTATCCAGGAGTAAAGCATGGACTGGACAGTCCATGTGCCTTCTAATGTTGTTTCTTCAATTCAACCTGCCCTTTCTATGAACATCGTGCGCCCAAGTTCATTCTCGTTCTTTGCTCTAAAGGCCAAAACCAGTGAGGGTCCCAATTCAGTAAAATGCTAAACACGGAGAACAGATTCTGTTGGTGCCACCTGGTGGTTGTCTCCAGAACTGCAGACCTGGCTGCTCCTGCACTCGGGTTCTCGGGGTCGACTTAGAAAATCAATCACTGCCTAAGGTTAGTTAGGGGTACTTCAAACGCAAGTAGGCTCACTCTAGAGCTACCACCCAATTACTACACTACTTTATATTTGTTGCATGGATCTATGCCACTGTGTCAAAAAAAATGGACATCAATCTATTTTTTTCTGAGAACACAATAATAGAAAATGATCAGAAGATCAAATGATTCTTCTCTGTTTCCTCCATATACAATCTTCACCATTCTTTAATGAGCACTTTCAAGTAGACATTATTTTATTCATTTCAGAGATGTAAAACCGAGGTCAGAAAAATTAAGTGGTCTGTTTCTGGCCACCATTTATACTTCTATTATATTACTGTCACTTTTAAACACCAAATCTAAAGAAACAACCCCCCTAAAATTGTGCCCATTAAATTCCAGAGCCTTACGACATTTAACAAATGTGTCACTTATTAAGTGAATATACACTAACATGTGTTTGGGGAAAGAAAATGGGGCAGGAAGCATATTTCAAGCCTAAAGTGTAATGCCCCCATAAATCTAGGCAGGAAAATCACCCCCTCCATTCTGTTTCATCGAGAAATATCTTAAACGCAGCCAGACTCACACCTAACACTCAAAGCAAGTCCCACATAAGTACAACAGCACGGGAAATGAACTACTGGGTGTGTCTGGTATAAGACAGGCAACCACTAACCAACCAGGAAGAGAACACAGGAAGCTCTGTCTGGTGTGATCTTCACAGCCAGTCGCAAAGTATGAGAGAGCATGAAGGCAAAGGATCTGAAGTCACATGGATACCACGGAGCAGACAGAAAAAAATAAAGACCTTCAGCGCCACAACACAGAGAGATCCGACGGAGGAAGTGGACAGAATCAGCTACGGCATGAGAAAATAGACGGAAAAACACACAAAAGACTTGAGAGAAAGAGGCTAGATCAGTAGTTCTCAGCCTTCCCCTTCCTACTGCTGCAGCCCTTTTATACAATTCTTCATGTTATGGTAGCCCCCAACCATAAATTTCGTTGTTATTCCATATCTGTAATTTTGTTATTGTTATGAATCGTAATGTAAATTATCTGATACGCAGCCTAAGGGGTCGCGACCCATAGGTTGAGAACCAATGGACTAGCTCGCGGACCAAACAAAAAGATTAATGGAAAGAACAAGGCAAAGACTCAAACACAGGGACCCGCAGAAGAGAAGGTAGTAGCAAGAGAGAGCCATGAAGACAATACCAATGTCGCCCCTCAGAGAACCACAAACACTCAGGGTGACCCTCAGAAACGCATATGCAACGGTGTCGGTCTACAAGATTCTGCAGTAGGCCGGGAAAAGGAATAGCACCCAGGGGCACCCGGCTCCTGCCGGTTGCTGCCGCTCACCTGCCATCCTCCCAGGGCAGCTGCGCCGCTTTCCTCCGGGAGGGCAACATCGTGGCGGGACACAGCTGGACATGGGTCTCCGGCTCCCAGCCCGGCCACCCGGCCTGCCCAGCCTACGCGGCGTCTCCGCCCCCGCCCCGCCCCCTGGTCCTCCCGGTCCGTCCCTCCGGCCGGGCCGGCTGCAACTCAGAGCCGCAGCCTATAAGGTTCTGCTGCCTGGGGGGAGGGGGGGACGATAGCGGGAAACCTAACTTCTCATTACCTACAAGGGCCCACTGGGTGTCACAAGAAAGGGAGCTCCCTCTCTTCACCTAAGTCAAAGGCCAGCAGGCAGACAAAGAACTAGCTGGAGCTGGACGTGTATTCCAGAACAGTATGTTTGGGATAAGGTACATCTTCCTCCTTTCAGCACAGCATTCCTACAGTCAGCCCATCAGGGTAAGCAAGTACACTTTGAGCACAAGATCCAGTTCAGGATTCAGAGCTGATCTCGGAAGACTGATTGTGTTTCAAACACTATTCTGATAACCAACAACACTGAGGCGAAGTCAAATTTTCTGTGACGGTTTCATCACGTGGGTATATATAAATTGTTCTTACTCTGTATGATCATTATAGGAAACATAAACCCATTTGGTGCAGTGCTTGGCACAGTCACCACTATATAAATGCTGTCGTCCGACTTGAGAACTGAAGGAATGAATAGGAGGCTGAGCTCCCTGTTTGCCTGTGCGAATTTATCCAGTCTCTTACCCTCATGTGTTGCCACTTCCCATCTGGGAAAAGAGCTGTTACTAGACTTGATAACTGCTCTTCTCTCAGGCAAAATCCAGTAAGTACCTAGCACTTATTAAGTCCTACTTTGTGCTAGTCATCATTGTTCTAAATTTTTAACACTGAATAAAAACTCAGTCTTTAGGAGTAGGTATTATTTCCATTGTAAAGGTGAAAGGACAGAGGCACAGGAAGGTCACTGGGTTGTCTGCACTATCTATGATCTCAAGTACCTTGTTTTAAGATAGAGCTTCACTACTGGTTGAAAAATTAATTGTTCTTAACTCTCTCTTTCCTCTCTTAAACCCTGACACATACAACTTAATTCTTTCCCACCCCATGGCTCTCTTGGGGCTCTGCATCCCACACCAAAAACTTACCAAGTCAACCATAGATGAGGCAGATGTTAAAGGTCGGCTTGACCTCCTGCAGAGACCAGTTAGAGCCATGATGGGATGAGACAGTCATGTGACCTGTCTCTCTAGTGTTAGCCCCCAGTCTCAAGAAACTAAATATTACATAAAAACCCAAATTCACTGTTTGGTTATACATAGTGTTGGTACCAAGTACAAATGAGCACAGTAAGAACAGAACTTTGCTTCTGGTCTTCCTTTCAAAGCCTCATAAAGCCTTAATGAGAAAAATACCAGCAACCCTGCTATATGTCAGATGGTTTTGACAAACCCATCACCTCATGCCTACCACAGGAAAACTTGGCAAGGATAGAGTGTATGATGTTCACAGGCGGAGACTCATTTTGGGATTGTGAGGCCCTGTGCCCACTGGAAGATGTTTCTCTCTCTCCCTCTTTTTGTTTTTTTTCAGACAGGGTTTCTCTGTGTAATAGCCCTTGCTGTCCTGAACTCGATTTGTAGACCAGGCTGGCCTTGAACTCACAAAGATACACCTGCTGCTGCCTCCTGAGTGCTGTGATTAAAGTTGTGTACCACCATGTCTGGCCCTGTCCCATTCTCTTAAGTCCTTATATCACCACATCCACCAAGAGTAACCATGCACAGGACAAGACTTCCTTTTTTTTTTTTTTTTTTAATTGGGAAACCAATGTAACAAACCCACATTCATTGAAAATAAACTCAGTAACTAAGACTCTGTAGGCTCTGTCTCCAACCAGCACCAAAGTCTTTGTTTGGTTTGATACCAGTTGCTCAAGCCCCACAAAGAACAACTGTAAAAAATTAAAATCAACCTCTGGGCCCCTTTCGTGCATTGCAACCCCTCCACACCCTTAAATTGACAAACACACCCTAGAGTAGCAGGCTGGTTCTAAGCCAAAGGCAAGAAAAGCAAGGTTTCTAGAATTGCAAGGAGTCACTGAAACACCCTGACCTGCTTAAAATCCCACATTAACAAAGGAAGACAGAAGGAAAATCAGCTTGCTGGCCCACCCACCTCCCTCCCAAAACCTACCCCAGACAGCAGCCTCAAATCCCTGATCAGTAACACTGAGATTCTGAGACACCAAGGGCATCACCAGCCCCTGAGTAACTACTGCAAAAGGTCCAGAGGTGGAGGTGAGGAAGGCTTGTCCCATTACCGGCTCATCAATAGCCAGCCAGGTTGCTGTCCTCCACTTGAGCCTAAGGAATGGGGACATGTTTGCAGTCCCTCTCTTCTCCAGAACATCTACAGCTGAAGACCAGTCCTCTGAGAGGAATGGGTTCCAGGTCCTTCCCACAGCCTGGAAGAAAGATTGCCCGTGAGGCTTGGAACAGCTACACCAACTTCTTGGCTTCAAAAAAGCTCTTGAGATGCCTCATCTGCCAGACACCAATGGCCACGAGGATGAGAGTTTGCAGGATGGACCACCATAGCACGCGCTGGTTGGTGCTTTCACTGGTTTGCCTGAAGCGCTCCTCTCGCCACTGTTGGGAAAATAAATGTCAAGGCTTAGTAGTCCAAAACAGCTGGAACCACTGTGTTTCCAGCTTGCAAAGATGCCCAGGGCAACCCACTCTGCCCAAAGTGTGGCCAAATGCCTCTGGAGACTACCTTCATCGGCCACAGTCAGATGACTGCTGGCAGACTATTGCATTTCTCCTACGTCTGTCTGTTCATTTGTCAGATACAGTCCTCACTTGACCCTTCCTGATACCTAGAGGAGAGGGAAGGTGGTGGTGACAGCTCTAAGCGACAATGGTGTCCTGGAGTGCTTAGTGTGGACTTCTGTCCAGGTCTTTTAATCTGTTTCTTAAAGATCACAAGTATCATGTATTCAGAATGCAAACTGGTGGGCTGGACATGGTTTGTTTGGTTTATATTTTTTTCTGTTTGTATTTGTTTTCCTTCTTTATGATTTGGTCTCCTGTCAGGCAGCAGTGGCCCATGCCTTTAATCCCAACACTCGGGAGGCAGAAGAAGGGAATTCAAGGCCAGCCTGACCTACAAAGCAAGTTCCAAGACACTAAGAAATCCTGTCTCGACAAACAAAAAACAAAAACAAACAAACAAACAAAAATACAGGGAGGAGGCCCTAGCAGACACTGTACAATTTTTCCTGTTATGATGGGTCATTGCCCATCAACTACAATTCATTCATGACACCTGTTTGGTTCCTGGTCATAAGAAATTCAGAGGCTTTAGATTCTGGGGGCACCTGAGACCTTTAAATTGGCAAAGGTGCTGGTATTAATTACCATGTAGTTCTCCTGCATGTCACTGTGACTTACAGCGATGCCAGGCTCTTACACAAGGCTGTGCTCGGTTACAAATGGACTCTGTAACACACAGCCATCTTTCAGACCTGCATTCTGGTACAGGTAAATCCCCTGGGCTTCCATAAGGAATCTTTCCTGCAAGTCCTGGCTGAAAAGCTTGCCCCTGGCCGGCCAAGCACTCACTCGCTGGTAGTTCTGCTCCTTTTGGATCTGCTCCACTTGCTCCACCAGCTGTCGAACTCTTAGCTGCAGCTCACTCAGCTTGTCTTTGGCGGCAATTTCTGCATAGTCGTTTGCATGTTCACCCACCTGGATGTCAAGGTGAACTCTCTGGGGATGGAAGAGTGATAGAATAGTGAGGCAAGCCCAAGGCCTTTGAATGCCCGACTGGCAGCTGATCTCTCTACTTTCCTTTGTGTGTTTTTCTGGTTTTGTTTTTAATTCAGCTCACATACTGAGACCCACTCAATGCCATGGGCTCCAGGCATAGAAGCAAAAATAACAAGCTAGGGATCATGTTCTGATTGATGTTCATACAGTTTGTTCTTTGTAATGGTGGCTCCCAAAGATCAGAAAAACTTCAGAAAGCAAAAACACAGATTCAAAAAAACATATGTTCCTACTGAGCATGAAGACTCTGTGGTCATTCTCTAGATGAATTCGTATGTCATAGACATCACTAACAACGAATCCGGGATTATAGGGGAGATGATAAAGTATAACAGCAGGCTATGTATGCACTGTATAAAAGCACACTAGTAAGGTCATAAGGAAAGGCTATACAAATTGATCAGCCACTATGCCTTGTGTGTCCACTGGAAATCCAATGGCTTTAAAAGGCCCAAAATCCAGTACCTGCCACACTGACCGTACAAGTCCCCAGTCCTAAGCAGGGTACACCACCTGAAAGTTACTTACCAGCATCCCTCCAGCAAAGAGGGAGAACTTGGTGGAATTTGAGTGAAGACAGATCTGGTGCTCACCAGGAGTGTGGGAGGTAAATGTGAACCTGCCCTCAGAGCCATACTGCCGGGCCAGGATGACCTATAGATAATGGGGAGGAGTTTCAGTCAGTGATGATGCTGGGAGGCTAGAAAATAAGGCTCTATAGTACCACAAAAGTCTGCAAGAAGAGCCTTAGGCATGTGACAGCACTAAAGGATCCTAAGGCTCATGAAATGATCTTGGAGAACTATCTGGGACAGGGTTGAAGGGCCTGTAATCAGACTGGCAAGTGACTGCTCCCCGGAAGGACTGCTCTGTATCCACTGTTAGCTCTCTCAGGGTTAGTAGCCCATGCTGGCCTCTAAGGCAGAGCTGGCCTGCCTCTATCTTCCAGGGGCTGGGATTTATCATGGCCACCATGTTGCTGCCTTTTTTTTTTTTTTTTTTTCTAAATGTCTGTAAATTTTTTAAAGTATTTTTTCCTCTATGTGTTTGAGTGTTTTGCCTGTATGCAAGTTATATGTGTTCCACGTGCATGCCTATGAGTTGTTGTGAGCCATTATGTGTGTGCCAGAAGCTGAACTCTGGTTCTAAACAAGAACTACACATACTTTCTTTTTTTATTTTAAATTTTTGAGAAAAGGGTTTCTCTGTGTGGCATTGGCTGTCCTGAAACTGACTCTGTAGACCAGGCTGGCCTCGAACTCACAGAGATCCAACTGCCTATGCCTCCCGAGTGCTGGGATTAAAGTCGTGGGCCCATCTTTAAGAACACTTGCCTGGCTGCTCAGCCATCTCTCCAGGCACCTTGATGAAACATGATGGCAAGTAACTTCTACAACTGTTTTGATGGTTAGTGACAACAAAACTATTTGCATTTTGTCTTTAAAACATTTGTCAAAACTGAAAAGTACTCTTTTTTGAAAAGTGCTGTTTTATGAAATTAAGGCCTAAGTAACAACTTTAGCATTAGCAACCTTTTGATATCCATCACTCCAATTAATACACTTATCGCTAGAGTAAGTGAGTTTCCATTTCACAGGCTAGAGAAGTGGTTCAAGGACTGAACTGGGGGAGTCACTCAGCGGTCACTGGAAAGTTGAGGACATCTCCTGTCCAGCAACCGCAGCCCAAGTTCGTAATGAGAAGATCCGGCATCTTCCCAAAACACCAACTGTCTTTCTCGATCGCATATATACAGAAACTAACAAAGAAGTTCCGGAGCTCGCTTGACGCAGGGCCAGGAGCAGGGTAAGGGCCAGCTCACCTTGTCCTCGGGGTCTTTTACTTCCACGAACATGCCAAGCCCAGGGGTGGCTGGCTGGTACTCCTCCCGCTGTTTGTCATACAGCTGCGTCCGGTAATTTCCTGGAGACAGGCGGAAAAGGGAAGATGAGAAAATCTAGAAGAGGTGCCGAGTTCACGGCCGAAGGTATAGTGCCAGGCTAGCTACCCGAAACGGGTCGCATCCCTCCGCCCCAGTACCACTGACTTGTCCCAAATGTTTCCCTTCGCCCCCGCACCAATGACCATGGTCTCGTCCGGAATCTCCTCAATGAAACATTTCTTCTCTGTCTCTCCAATGTGGAAATAGAGCGCATCTCCGCGGGCAGCAAGCCACAGCAGTAGCAGGAAGGCCCGCATCCCTCTCCCCAGAAAGAGTCCGGGTGAGGTTCCGACAACTCGCACGCCTCGCACAGCAGCCATCTTGCCCCACCTGCCTGCGCAGGCGCAGACTGCCGAGCCACGTAGCCCAGCGGAGGCCACCGCGGTGCCTGCTGGGACTGCGAGTTCCGCTCATGGACTACAAGTCCCTAGATACACCACGCCTCCGCGCGGCAGTATCTGATTGGGGCTGGTTTCTACAGAACGTGGTTTGGGGTCTCCAAAATGGAAGGATTTTCTTTGATTTAGCCAAATAGCGAGATTACTGATAATGGTTGTCAGCTTGCACAACGAATATAAGCTGAGGCAAGATTCGAACCTGTTTCACCCAATAGTAATACAATTCTCCCTCTTCCCCATCCTCTCCTCATCCCTCTTTACTTTTGTTTGTTTTAAGACAGGGTCTTGCTGTGTAGCTTTGCCTAAACTTACAATGCAAGCTCTGCCGGCCTGAAATTTGTAGGGATCTTCCTTTCACTAACTCTCAAGTGCTGGCATATAAGCATACAACACTATGTTCAGCCATCCTACACTCTTTTGATTACTATTTGCATGGTCTATCCTTTCCCACTCATACCTTTTAATTTTAAATTTATTTATGCCTTTATTACTTCGTTTATATTCAAAAATGAACCTCTTATGGGTAACACATAATTAGATCATGCCTTTACAAAGCTGCTCTGCCAAGTTCTACCTTTTAATTGTAGAGTTTATGCCACTTACATTTAATTTAATCATTGATAAGATTTATAACTATCATTGAGTTATTTATGTATGTCTTGTGTTTATTATTCACCAACACCTTTTTCTGTACTTTATATTTAAAGTAGATATATTGTAGCATCTTTTTTTTTTTTTTTTTTTTTTTTAAGACAGTCTACTGTGTAGCCCTGGCTGGCTCAGACCTTGATATGTATGTAGACCAGGCTGGCCTTCTTGAATTCGTAGAGCTCTGTCTACCTCTGCCTCCCTAGGGCTGGGATTAAATTAATTTCTTCATGCTTTTAGGGTTGATGAAGGATACATATCCCTCTCTAGGCCTTCCATTGATGGAGATAAGGAAAGCCCACACCGGCAAGAAGAGGGAGTCCCACATTGTAGCTCAGACAAGAGTGAATGGAAATTTTCCTGAACAGGCTGATAGTGCAGAGAGATTCCATAGAGCAGGAGATCCAGAGGGCACCCCAGAAAATGCTGATGAGGAGAAATAGCAGAAAAGCTGGAACTAGTCCACCTTTGGGCTTCTGCCGTACAGGAGGGCAAGAGACCTAGGTTGCCAATGCCATTAGCGATCTCGATGAAGCAGTTGCACAGATTGCACAGCTCAGACAGTTTCCTCTGTAATCCGTGAGAAACAGCAGCTACAATAGCAGATGTGGCAGGGCCAGTCTGCTCTGCCAGCTCCATCCCCTGTGCTTCCTAGCCTGTGGCCCCATCTGGATCATCTGCCTTCTTAGGGGCAACGGTGTCACCATAGCCTCTCGTTCAACTTCAAGATGCCTTCTCAGCCCCACCTCGGATAACAGGAAACACCACAGTAAATCAACGCGGTAAAGGCTTCAGCAGGGAAGAAGTTGTCTTATAGAAGTCAGCTGTCAACTGTGGCAGCTGTCCCAGACAGGAACTAAAATGGTGGGGACTGGAGCAGGTTTGGGATCTGAACACTGAGGGGCCCTAGCTTTGGAGTGGGAGGAAAGGGCTATAGAACTGCAGAAATAGGGCTGGAGAGGTGACTCAGTGGTTAAGGGCACTGGCGGCTCTTCCAGAGTCCTGAGTTCAATTCCCAGCAACCACATGCATGGTAGATAACATCTATAATGGTATCTGCTGCCCTCTTCTGGCATGCAGGTATACATGCAGATAGAGCACTCATTTAAAACAAGAACAAAAGACAAACAAAAACCACCCTGCAGAAATAAGAAAGTGTAAAGAAAGAAATTCTTTCATCTTGAGATCTAAAAGCAGCAGTTGTAGATGATCCTGGAGAAGGTGGCAGGAATGGGTTTGTCTCTGTAAGAGTGGTGGCTTGTTCCTTTAAAGCCAATCCTAGGGATACAGAGGCAAGTGGATCTCTGAATTTGAGGCCACTCTGGTCAACACAGTAAGTGTCGGGCCATCCAAGGCTACAAAAATAACCAATTAATAAATAAAAAGAGCCCAGTGGTGGGGTTGCACACCTTTATTTCCAGCACTCAGCAGGCAGAGACAAGCAACTCTCTGAGTTTGAAGCCAGTCTGCTCTACAGAAAAGCAGAAAAGGTAAGCCAGGGCTACACAGAGAAGTCCTGCCTTCAACAAAACTAACTAAACAAAATAAAATAAACATACTGTCACCATAACAGATTTAAAATAGCCCCAAAGCTGAGCCATCTAAGTGCTCCCTATAGTTGGCATTGGAAATGATGCTCACAAGCTTATTTGTTTGAACTCTTGGCATGGGCTGGAGAGAGATGGCTCAGAGGTTAAGAGCACTGGCTGCTCTTCCAGAGGTCCTGAGTTCAATTCCCAGCAACCACATTGGTGGCTCACAACTATCTGTAATGAAATATGTAATAACATCTATAATAATCTCACTTACAGGCATACATGCAGCTAAGAATGCTGAATACATAATAAATAAATCATTAAGAAGAAAAGAACCCTTGGCACAATCTGTAAAAGGTGTGGCACTTTGGGCATAGTGGCCTAACAGAAGTGAACCTCAAGGGCAGGTGTTGACAGTGATGCTTGTCATATCCATACTCCCTGATCTGATTTCACTCCGGCCTCTTTGCTTGGAGCTGCCCCACTCATTGTGCTTTCATTATCCTGATGGACCACGTTCTTTGGACCATGACCCAATTCGAACCTCTCTTCCCTTAAGTTGCTATGTATTTCTTAGGCATTTGGCCACAGAGATGTAAAAGTAACTGAGACAGCATCCATCAAATGAATGGCTAAAGGGGCTGGAGAGACAGCTCAGTGCTTAAGAGCATTTGTTGCTCTTGCCGGGGACCCAAGTTCAATTCTAAGCACCTACATGGTGGCTCACAACTAACTGTAAGTTCAGTTCCAGGGAATCTAGAGCCCTCGTCTGACCTCTTCAGTCACCGGGCATGCATGGGGTACACATACACACATGTAAGCAAAACACCTAAACACAGAAAATAAGTCCAAAGAACATTTAAAATTTTTTTATTTATATGAATACACCATAGCATCTTCAGAAACACCAGAAGAGGGCATCAGATCCCATTTCAGATACTTGTGAGCCACCATGTGGTTGCTGGGGTTTGAATTCAGAACCTCTGGAAGAGCAGTCAGTGATCTGAACTGCTGAGGCATCTTTCCATCCCCTCAAAGAACAATTTTTTTAAGAAAAGAAAGTGAATATCTAAACATAAGGTGGATTCTATGTACAATGAAATAGTATTCAGCTTTTAAAGGGAAGGAAGTTTTTGGGCACATGCGGCAGTGTGGATAAACCTTGAGGTCAATGTTGAGTAAAAGAAAGCAACCTCAATAGACATATACTACATGCATATGTGCAGATATAGACATACACTATATGCATAGACATACTACATGCATATGCATAGACAGAGACATACCATAGACATATGCATAGACACAGACATATACTTTATGCAAAGCAGTCAAGTTCATAGAGACAGATAGGGACATAGTGACTGACAGGGCTCAGCCAAGTGGAGAGATGTTTCTGAGTTTAAGTGTGAAACGACAGGAGTCCTGTAAATATGTTGCACAAATGTGGATCTGTTGAGTACCACTGAAGTATAGACTGAAAGGCTGACATAGCAAATGGTTTGTCTATTTTACCAGCCATTTTTAAAAGCCTTAAGAAAAAGAAGGGAGGGAGGAAAAAAGAAATGCAGGCAGGCAGGCTATTATAACAAGATGAACACTTGGGATAAGACGACCTCAAAAGCCTACAGTGCCCTGGGAAGAGCAATAGACTTGGTCTCACAGTTTAGACTTGGATTCACAAGATAGACTCAAAAATCAACAGAAAGCCATAGCCAGAAAGCTGGGGACAAAGATGTCCGCACACTAGTGCTTAAGTGATGGTATGGCTGCTTAAGTCACAGTTGGTGGTGATAATTTACTCTCCTAGGCTTGTTCTTAGCACTTAACTTATTTTTAACAACAACAAAAAAAGTTTTCTTTATTTGGGGGAAAGGGCACACATGCTGTACTGTTCATGTGTAAGTCAGAGGGCAACCTTTTGGAGTCATTCTTTCTGCCAGGTGGGCCCCGGGGATTGAACTAAGGCTATCAGTCTTGGGAGCAAGCCCCTTTTACCTGCTGAAACATCCCGCCACTTTAAAACTCGTTAATTGACTTAATCCTAGGTATACTGCTATAAAGAACATCAGTAGGATTCTGATTTCACAACTCGGGAAGCAATGTCAAACAGACTCCAAAGAGTATGGTAAGCACCTGTAGTTCCAGCTAGTCAAGAAGCTGAGGCAGGAGGAGGATTTGAATTAGGAGTTCAAGGCCAGTCTGGCAGCATAGTAAGAACCTGTTTGCAAAGGTCATCCCCTGGTCAAAGAGTCATTTAATTTCTTACTCTGGATCAGGTCTTCTTTTTCTTTTTCTTTTTCTTTTTTTAAGAAAAGGTTTGTTTGTTTCCTGTGTTTAAGTGTTTTGCCTGCATATATCTGGACACCACATGAGTTTCTGGTGCCCACAAAGGTCAGAAGTGCACATTGGATCTTCTGGAACTGCAGTTTCCAATACTTGTGAGCCTTCGTGTGGATGTTAAGAACTGACACTGTGGCGTCTGTGAGAGCAGCCCATGATCTTAACCACTGTTCCTTTCCTCGGCACCTGAGTCAGGGCTTTTAATACATGTTGGATGCAGAAAATCATAAAATATTTCTTACTTGCTAGAGAAAGCAAGCAAGGTTAGTGTAGTGCTCTAAGATTGGCAACACAAAGCTGGGTATTGTTGTGAATGCCTTTAATCTCAGTACTCAGGAGGCAGAGGGAGGCAGATCTCGGTAAGTTGGAGGCCAGCACGGTGTAGAGCTAGTTCTAGGACAGCCAGGACTACACAGAGAGACCCTGTCTCAAAACAACAACAACAACACAACAAGGAGGCGGGGGAAAGGGTATGCGTGTGTGTGTGTGTGTGTGTGGTTGTGGAGGGGTGTGCCGGAAGAGTGGGGTTGTGCTGGGGGGGGGGGAGGCAGTGAAGTGAAGGATGGGACATATGGGACATAGGAGTTACAGGAGTGAAAGCAAACCAGCCATGTGAGAATTTCAGTGGGTGGCCACTGGCTACTTCCCTGATTGGAACAGGGGTAGCAAGGGAAGGGTTAGGAGCACCCAGCCTTTGAGTTAGCCAAGGCATTTAAAAATTAACTGCCCTGTGTGTGTGCCTTCCATTTATGAACCCAGATGGCTTCTGGACTGGTGCTCACATGTGACCTGGCAGGAGTCAAAGCAGTGTAACCCAAACTACCATTGCAGATTGCCCCAACGAGATAGGCAAGATTTAGGAATTCTCAGATCAAACACACACACACACACACACACACACACACACACACACACACACGATATAAGTCTGGGAGAGGGGAGACCTGTTTTCTCAGCGAGCAGAGGTGAGAGTCACATGGCTCCTGTGCAAGATGAGAAAGGAACACAGCTACCACTAGAGAGAGCCTTAGCTCAGAGATGCTGGAAGCCTCTGCTGTGCAAAGAGGCTGGTTCCCTGACCAGATTCTAGGAGGAAGACAGTGAGAAGCAACAATAAAAGCTGCCTGCCTCCAGCCACCAGATAAGTAAAAGATATAAATCTGATTTAATTGTTTTTAAGGATAAAAGGGAATATTTAGATTTTGCCCGAGATTCATGGGGATTTCTTCCTATGGTTTGAAAACTGATATAGAATTAAGGTTCTCATTGGTATAAATTTGTATATTGATACAAAATTTGAAATTAATGTTGTTACTCTTAGATAGGCATTGTGCCTATGCAACTCATTTAAGAACACAAGGGTTGGTTCGACCCCATTCTTTTATAGCTGCCATCACAAACTGTTTAGGATAGTTAAGTAACACAAGGGCCAGATCGTAAACTCATGGTTATATTAGATTCTGATTTAATTATAATAAGGTGTTTTCAATATTATTCAGTTAGAAAGAGCAGTCAAGGTTTAACAGTTCAGATATACCTTATATATAGTCTTTAAGAGCATCAGAAGTCCACAGAATCTGACATTTAACCATTTCATCATTATTAGAAACTTTGACTAGAGACTCCTGACAGCATCCTCTTCATGGTTCAAAGAAGATATTAAGCATCTTTACCTCCAGGCGAGGTTGTTTATTGTGGCAAGGTAGCCACAGGGCAGAAATTGCCTATTTCACCTGCAAACAAAATACAGGTGTTCCTCCTGGTCTCTCCTGCTGACTTGTGCTGAGGCTGAGGCCTGGCTGTCTCTGCTAGGTCCTGTCACCACTGTCACTAACCCAACTGGACTGTTGGTGTATCCGTGAAGTGTTTGTGAGTGGGTCAAGCTGAACTTCCAAGTTCCAGACAACACAGGTGGGAGTTGTTCCAACGAACCTTTCTAAACAGCTTCGCTTCCCCCATATCCTTTCTTTCCCACTACTTCTGGCGGGTGGTAGGCTAAAAGGGTGGTTAAATAGGTTCTGAAGAAATCAAAGTTTCACAAGTCTTCTCCTTTCCCATGACCCTTCTTGGTTGTATCTTTTTGTTGGTTCCAGACAACCAAGTTGATGGTCAAGATTAACCACCACAACCTCTTTATTTATTCCTATTCTCCATATAGGCACACTGATAAAAATTCTCCCTCCTTGATTTTCAATATTAATCATCTCTGTAATTGATGTATTGGAGATGAAAGGCCAAGCCCAACTTGTTGGGGCTGCCAGAACTTAGACTTTTGCCTTAGACACTCCTGTAACAAGATAATAGATAGAAGCTACTGTGCCCACTCTTGTGTGGTTGAGGGAGCTGTGGCACGGTGAGACTGGGAGAAGCTGGTCTGGAGCAAGAGTGGGGTCAAGGCATGTCCAACCCTGGAAATTTCACCCCAAGATCAGCAGGAGTAGGACCATGCCCCCTGCCATGGGTGTGCATATTCCTCCCATGTGCTCCCCACCTTTGCCTCACCAGAGGAGGGCATGTAGCCATTAGCCAGCATCCTGGTCCTGTCAGTGATGTACACTCACCCCATAGTCCCTACTCATCCCGAAAAGGTTTAAATAACCCTTCCCTCACTCCAATTAAATGAGCTTCTCAATGAGGCCTGCCTCTGAAGAGTCTGTTCTTTTCAGCTCATTCCCACCTGAGGTCTCAGCACTTCCAGCTTTTCTGCATCACTTTCCCTCTCAGGCTGCCTGTTGTGATTATAGACGGTCATGCCATTAGGGAGAATGAGGATGGTCACAGCATTCGAGACTGGGGCAGTGAGGGGAAATGACATTACATTGGTCTGAATATGCTTGGCCCAGTGAATGGCATTATTAGGAAGCGTGGCCTTGTTGGTGTAGGAGTGGCCTTGTTGGAGGAAGTGTGTCATTGTGAGTATGGGCTTTAAGACCCTCACCCTAACTGTCCAGAAGCCAGTCTTTTCTTACCTGCCTTCAGAACAATAAGTAGTAGAGAGTTGGGGAGATGGCTCAGTGGTTAAGAGTACCTGCTGCCTTTCCAAAGGTCCTGAGTTCAATTCACAGCAACCACATGGTGGCTCATAACCATCTATAATGCCCTTGTCTGTTGTGTCTGAAGACAGTGTGTCAGTGTAGTAACATATATAACATATAATTAAAAAAAAAAAAAAAAAAAAAAGGAACAATAGGTAGAATTCTCAGCTCCTCCAGCACCATGCCTGCCTGGATACTACCATGCTTTCCACCACGATGATAATGGACCAAACCTCTGAACTGTAAGCTAGCCCCAAATAAATGTTGTCCTTTTTAAGAGTTTTCATAGTCATGATGTCTGTTCACAGCAATGAAACCCTAACTAAAACAGACACGCCTTCTTCTTCTTCCCCTTCTTCTTCTTGTACTTCTTCTCCTCCTTTTTCTTCTTTTTTGTGAGACAGGGTTTCTCTGTGTAATAGCCCTAGCTGTTCTAGAACTCATTTTGTACATGTTAACACACCACACACATCACTTTAAACAGTTACAAAAGATGTAATTGTCATCTATGTTTTTGTATATACACATACATATGCATACATGTCAAATATATTTTCTTCAAACTTCTGAGAGCATTATAAGATGCTAATGTAATATGGGAGAATGTGTGTCATAACTTCTTGTTCATAGTAGACACATAACACACAGTGTTACTTCCACACATGGAGTGCTACTGGATAATGAACTATTAATATCCACGCTAACCAGAATTACTTTCAGAATTATTGGGCCAAGGGAGATAAGCCAGATAAAGTAGAATGTGTACTGTGTAAATAAATCCACAGGAACCTCTTTTTTTCTAAGACATGGCTTCTCCTTAGACATCCTGAATTTTATAGTTTCAAGACAACCTGAAACAGGCTGGCCTAGAACTCAGAGATCCACTTGCCTCTGCCTCCTGAGTGTTGGGATTAAACGCCACTGCCACCAGGTACTGTGTGAACTATTTTATATGTTGTATACAAAGCACAAAATATTCTGTAGAGACTGAAGCAGATAAGCTATTGCCCAAGAAGAAAGATGGCTTTGGAGACAGGGATTCCAGTAGGTGGCTTCATGTGACTGAATTTTCATCAACAGCATGTGACAGAAAATGGTACCCAGTCACTCTTCTGTGTACGTCACTGCAACGATCCATGCAACCCTCCCTAATCCGTCCTTCCTATCTTGTAATTGACTAAAGAGGTCTTTGAGAACCCAGAAGAGGCAGAGCCACAAGGCAGAAGACCTAAATGACCTCATGAACAAACTCTCATTCTCAACTAATAACTGTGTCATTACCAAAACCTTTGACATTTGAGTCCTGTGTGGTACAGCAGTTGTCAAACACTGACTAGTACATGGACACTTGTCTTTATTCCCCAGAAGTTAACTGGCTGATCTCCTTGAAATAAAGTTCCACATAGGTTCAGGCTGATTCCCAGAGACTCATATTGTGCTCAGCAGCATTAGACCAGTCAACATGGGAGACAGCCCATGTTGCTGGGCCAGTTGTGTCATTGAAATGGTTGGGGGAAGCAGATAGCTTAATGACTGCAAAACAAGTCATATTTCCAACCAGTCTTTTAAGAGTTTCTTTTGAGTTGGGCATGGTGGTACACATCTGTAATGTCAGAGCACCAGAGGCAGAGGCAGGCAGATCTCTGTGTGTTTGAGGCCAGCTTGGTCTCTTAGTGAGGTCCAGCTAGGGATACATAGTGAGACCTTGTAGTGACAATTTTGGAATTTTAGTTTCTTTTTAAGAACACAGGACCTCTATAAGAATGGAGTTTTGTTTGTTAAGATTTATGATGCATACAGCATTCTGCATGCATGTATACCTGGAGGCCAGAGGAGGGCACCAGATCTCATTACAGATGGTTGTGAGCCACCATGTGGTTGCTGGGATTTGAACTCTGGACCTCTGGCAAGAGCAGTCAGTGCTCTTAACCACTGAGCCATCTCTCCAGCCCTGAATGCTTTTGTTTTAATCCCAGGTGTTACCTGTTTTGGGGCAGATTGTCCAGAGCAGCTGACTATGATTTGCCTCATGCGCTTTCCTTTCCTTTCCATCCTCTTTCTTCTTTTATCTAGTGTTAGGAGGTCGAAAGGGTGGAGAAGGGTAGAAAAAAGAAGAACCCACAAAGTAGAAAAGACCAGCTACTAGTGGTACCCAGACATGGGGCTAGGCAAACAGGGAAGTTTGATTTGAAATGCCATAAAGAACAGGGCAGGGAAGTAAGGAATGGAGAGGTCTCTTCTAGACACCAGCCAAAAAATAGCTGTGGCTGCTCCTGTTGAGATTTTCTGATTTTTCCCTCCTTCTTTTTCCTATATCCTGTTTTGTGGTAGTTTTGTTTTGTTTTGGTTTTTTTGTTCGTTTGTTTTATTTTTGTTTGTTATTGTTTTTGTTTTAGTTGGGAGAATGGTTTCATGACAGGAAAAATTGTAGGCGGAAATGAAGAAGCCTGAGAAACAAAACATGGCTGAAATGGGAAAACAAGAAGGATTGTTCTGCTCTTATTCCTGAAAGGGTTGCAGAATTGGTTGTGCAACTGGAAAAATTGCAGGGACATGTGGAAGCACTTGGGAGGCAGGCAAGAAGCATCAGAAAAGAGAGAACAAAAATACTCAGCCCCAGTGACTGAGACAGAGTGGGGGAGTTTCTCAGATGCCGGAAGAGGGAAATGAACCGTACCAGAGGGCAGTGAGGCCAGAGAAAATCTGGAAAGCTGGGAGGATAATCTGATGAAACTGCCTGTTTCAAGAGTTCATCTCAAGCCAGCTGTGTCACCAGAGTGGAAGGAGGGGCAGCCCAGGGTTAAAAGATCACCATAACTTCCCAGTCGTCTCACTGAATGTGTCAGCTAATGGACTGTACAGGGGCTGCATACATATGGGTTGTGTATAACAGGGTTAGAACAGGATAGAACAGTGCCCTGTAGAAATGAGAGATCTAAGATGTGGATTCAGATGGAATGCATTGGCCTTATGTGAAACAAATTCTGAATAACTGGTCTACTCAAGATAGAGTAATTCCCCAAGACTGAAGGGCTTGGTAACATCTGTACTAGAGGCCTCTGTTTACAATGGTTCATGCAGTGGAGAGAAGAAGGTGTGAATATTGAACATCGAAATAGAACCGGGGAGAGAATATAGTGAAAGACCAGTTGCTGGGTGAAGGATGTTACTCTAACATACAAGAACAGATTCAATTTGATAATGCTACTATAGAAAAATGTTGATTAGTGGCTTTAAGAGCTTGGGACCAAGTTGAGGAGCCTGGGATGGGGAAAATCCAACTCATTTACAAAGACTATATAAGGGTCTGAAGAAGCCTTCATTGATTTTTTTAAAAATAAGTCTCAGCTATGAACAAAGTTGTATCAGGCCCTGACACAAGACCTTGATATATGAAAAATGAATTTAAAACAGTCATTAGACCATTACAGACACAGGCAGCACCTGTGGACATGTGCATTCGATTGATATTTTTTAAACATGTACCATGCTAATATCAAAGGTGAAGCTATAACTAGAAGTCACTGATATCAACATGTCCAGTACTTCTGTCGTGGGAAATGCGGTCCTTTGCAAGGAGACTGTGACCAAGTGGCTTATGGCTTCAGACCTCAAAATTCTCAGTGCTCTTTTTAAAATTATTTATTTAATGTATATGAGTACACTGTAGCTGTCTTCAGACATACCAGACAAGGGCACCAGATCCCATTACAGATGGTTGTGAACCACCATGTGGTTGCTGGGATTTGAACTCAGGACCTCAAGAAGAGCAGTCAGTGCTCTTAACCACTGAGCCATCTCTCTAGCTCTTAGATGCAAACTCTTAATGATTCTTGAAGATTAAGAGATTAAGGGTAGATGTTAATTGGCTATGCCTTACCATTGCATTAACTACTCAAAAGATTTAAGTAATTTGTTTCAAACAATACAATAAAATTCAGACTTAAAAGGTCCAAGATGATTAACAGCTGAAGCAGAGAGAGTTAGAATAGAGACTACAAGATGCATGCATAGTTGCATATGGTCTTGTACACCATGTGTTCAGATGCTGAGTTCCGGGCCCCCGAGATCAGGTTGCAGTCTGAACATGGGCATCATACTGACCAATTTGCTGTAAAGAACGCTCCCCAATAATCTCTGATTGGGTAATAGGAGGCAGGAGCCTGTGACTGGGCAGGAGAGAGAAGAAGGAGGGACTTGGGGGTTCTCCGCTAAGGATCATAAGGGGAGAGGAAAGAGGAGAAAGGAAAAAGTGTTGTGCCAGGAAACGTTTGAGAACACTTACCTGCAATAGTGTCTCTTTGTTCAAGCTCAAGTTTGGGCCACACCACCGTTCTGATGCAGGAGAATGGGAGGGGGCCCGGAGCCCAGTTTCAGGTAAGTATTTATAGGGGAAAGAAGGGGGTTTATCTAACCTGGTATACATCTGATTGGGGGCCATTATGGCCTTTAATGTAATTGTCTGGTGCTGAGACAAGCCATAAACTTAACTTCTGCTTTTTTCTTGATTGGTGGTTGTTAGGGAGTGAAGTATCAGGGGCAGGCTTGTTACATGGGGGTGCAGATTTGTTAGGGAATAACCTGGAAACTGGTGCTAGGTACTTTAGTTAACTTGAGTTCCGCCTTAGGTCAGGTTCTCTAAGATGGAATCTGAACCCAAGAGACTTGGTCTCTCAGAAGGAGATCAACATGAGGCAGGATGGACCATGGGCATGTTGCAAAGAGAAAGTTGCCCTGGGGTCATAAATGGAGCAGAACAAACGGAGCAAGATTCAGTTGACAAATAACATGGGACCTAAGGCTGGGATGCAGGTTAGAATAGCTCAGAACTTGCCAAGCATAGTGCCATTAGTAAGCTGTGGAGTGTCTTAGTCAGGGTTTCTATTTCTGCACAAACCGTCATGACCAAGAAGCAAATTGGGGAGGTAAGGGTTTATTCAGCTTACACTTCCACATTGCTGTTCATCACCAAAGGAAGTCAGGACAGATACGCAAGGCAGGAGCTGATGCAGAGGCCATGGAGGGATGTTACTTACTGACTTCCTTCCCCTGGCTTGTTCAGCTTGCTTTCTTATAGAACCCAGGTCTACCAGCCTAGGGATGGCACCACCCACAATGGGCTGGGCCCTCCCCATTGATCACTAGTTGAGAAAATGCCTTACAGCTGGATCTCATGGAGGCATTTCCTCAAGGTGTGTGTGTGGGGTGCTCCTTTCTCTGTGATAACTTCAGTTTGTGACAAGTTGACACTTCCAGAACAAGTTTATTAATAAGTTATAATGTTTTATGTTCTTTTTTTTAAAGATTTATTTATTTATTTATTATATGTAAGTATACTGTCACTATCTTCAGACACACCAGCAGAGGGCATCGGATTCCATCACAGATGGTGTGAACCACCATGTGGTTGCTGGGAATTGAACTCAGGACCTCTGGAAGAGCAGCCAGTGCTCTTAACCGCTGAGCCATCTCTCCAGCCCGTTTTATGTTCTTTATTAAGGAAATACATGGGCTAGAGTGGGGCAGAAACCTCCCATAAAATCACTACAATATTTGATTGCATTTTTTTGCTATTTTGCCTTTAACTCATTCTCCTACTTGGCTCATTATACAAAGATATTACTATGGAATGAATTTTCTCACACTCAAAGCAAAAAAAAAAAAAACTTAGATCTAAAAAGCTTCTGATTTAATCATAAAAGGTAGAATAGGGGGCTGGAGAGATGGCTCAGGGGTTAAGAGCACTGACTGCTCTTATAGAGGTCCTGAGTTCAATTCCCAGTAACCACATGGTGGCTCACAACCACCTGTAATGGGATCTGATGATCTCTTCTGGCGTGTCTGAAGACAGACACAGTGTGCTCATATACATTTTAAATCTTTTTTTTTTTTAAGCCTATATCATTGGTCAGGAACAGACCTGGCAGAACTCTTAGTATTTTATACTAATATCTTTATGGGTAATCAATGAAGACTGGAAAAGAGCTTGTAGCAAGTATTTGGTAGAAATTAACAAAATCTTAGCCACTGATCTGAAAAGTGCTTATTTTATTGAAAACGTATGTTCATAATTTCCTGCTACACCCTCCAGCCTGATAACCTCTATTTTATTTAACCAATATCTTTAAATTGTGGAACAATATTGTATAGCATCACTTAGTGTACACAAGGATCTGAAAGTTGTGGCAACCAGATCTTGAGAGAGGGCAGTATTTATTATCTGAATACATAAAGTCACTGGACCAGCCCCCAACATACAACAGTTCAGACCACTAGATGATTCGCTGAATAAATAGTCATATTTATTTGTAGAATTTATTAATCTATTGATTTTTAATTTAATTTATTTTAGGCAGGGTCTCTCTATGCTGCTCTGGCTATCCTGGAACTCACAGCAATCAACCTGCCTCTGTCTCCTGAGGGATGGGATCAAGGTGTGTGGGACCATGCCCCGCTAATTGTACGGCTTATTCTTCATCCTCTAGTGCATACACACACCATGCCTTTCAAACATACCTCTAGCTTGTTAGTTACTTAGTTGCCATCTAAGTTATTGATTGACTGTCATGGTATTAAAAGAATTGTGCTCAAATAACCTTTATTCCATCCCGAATGGCCCCAGGAGCAGCAATGCTTGCGATTTTGTTACAGTATGTCATTATAATTGTACTTTTGGTTTTGTTCACTTACCTAATTCCCCCCTAAATTACATCTGCGTGTTATGTATATGTACCATGAGTGTCATAGTCCCTTGGAGTTACAGGTGGTTGTAAGGCATCCAATGTGGGTGACGGGACTGGAATTCAGGTCCTCTGCAAAAGCTAAATGTGCTCTTAACTACTGAGCCATCTTTCCAACCTCTTACTAATATATATATATACATACATTACCACAGTGTTTATTCCAGGAAGTAACATTTTATACAGGTGGAGGGGATTTAAATTGTACATGATATCAGGCATCCACTGAGGTCTTGGCACTCTGAAAGAACCGACAAAGCAGTGGTCAACTCCTCCTTCCTGCGTCAGCCCAGAGTTGAGGTGAGATGCCCCTGCAGAAGCTGTCGAAAGAGTGGCTTCTGTCAAAATGACAGCACAAGGGCATCCCCTCAGCACATAGCCATTGTTGGAGCTGTCCACGGTGGTTCATCACCTTCAGCAGAAGCTGCCCCCAAGAGCTATCCATGGTGGCAAAACCTTTCCTGCCTCAGCCTACTGTCATCATGTGTAGCTGTCCATGGTGGTGACACCTTCTTTCCTGCCTCAGCCTATAACCTTGGTGGACCACTGCTGCAGGAGCGGTCCCCTGGGAGCTGTCCCCAGTGGCAACAGCACCTCCTCTCCAGCCTCCCCAAGCAGCTCCACAGAGATGGCACCTCAGCAAAAACCAGCTGCGTCTGGGAAGAACTTCCCACCCTTACCAACGTACGTGATGAAGGGGAAAGCGGGTGAAAAAAAAAAGCCATCATTTCTGAGCAGGAAAACCCACCAAATCCCTGAGCTTCCTACAAAACCTCACCAATCCCTGATCAGAAGAATCCAACCAATCCCCCAACAGGAAGTCCCAACAATCCCTGAGCTCCCCAAGCTCAGGACTTGAAATCCCACCAATCTTCAATCTGGAAATCTCTGCTCTGAGAAGCTCCGCCCCTTAAGACATCTTATATAAGCCCTACCCTTTGTTTAATTTCCTGTGGCCTGCTCCTGGGAGCAGAGGGCAGCCACCCCTGGATTTGTTCTCCTATGCCCTGGACTGGCCAATAAATCTCTTTTATGAGGTTTTCTGCCTGGTGTGTGGCTCTCTCCTTGTAAGAAGGCGGGAAGCAATGAAGAGAAGGAGGAGGAAGAGAAGAGGAAAGAAGAGAAGAGGAAGAGAAGGAGCAGGGCTGAGGCTCAGCTGGGGATTTCCCTCCCCTGGGAGCTGCAAGGCCTCTGCTGGGGAGGCTTCCTCTCAGCGGTGTGGTTCCTGAGCTCCTGTGTCTCAGGATGCCTTTCCTTTGGGATTCTGTCCCATCTCAGAGCTGTGTGGTTCCAGCTGAGCAGAAACACTCGGAATGGCAAAGGGTGGCTACCTGAATCACATGTTCTAGAAGTCATAGCTGCTAATCTGTTTTAACAACATAAAATTGGAGTTCTTATCAGAACAAAATTATCAGAATGTTCTGTCATTTCCCTCCGTGGTACAAAGCCACAAAGGGCTTCCTGCATAGGATAATAGGCACGTTCTGTGTAATAGCGGGGGACTTTTCTATGCCCTCCTTTGCCTGTAACAATGACACGGAGACGGTGTATCTATGATATGATACTTCTGAGCGCTATAGCTGGGCAGATAGTGATCTATCCTAACCCAACGATGATTGCCTGGACTTCTCAGTCATTTCCTGTAATTCTGGGTTTTTTCTCTTTAGCACTTAACAGATTTTACTTGATTCAAACTTTGGCTGTGTTCAATATTTCTTCTGGGTCTGTGATTTGGCTTCTGTCTAGGTCAGACCTTGCACTGTCATTGGCCTGATCTCTGTTTATGTGTAACCAGGATATGCATCTTTCCAGATCCATTAAAGAACTGTTTTTCTACCACAGGGACTTTTTTTTTTAAGTTAGTTAATTTGTTTTATGTATGTATCTGTTTTCAGACACACCAGAAAAGTGCTTCAGATCCCATTACAGATGGTTGTGGGCCATGTGGTTGCTGGGAATTGAACTCAGGACCTCTGGAAGTTGGAAGTGTGGTCAGTGTTCTTAACCACTAATCCATCTCTCCAGCCACAGTAGGGGCTTTTTCTTAAAAGAGCCTCTCTGTGTCCCCCCTGCAGCTGTTTTCTCTCTCTCTCTCTCTCTCTCTCTCTCTCTCTCTCTGCAGCCAGCAACCACACCTGGCCTCCTGAGAAACTGTGTTGCTAAGCAACTGTTTTTTCTCAGCTGCTCTTATGGCTTTCTCTCTCTCTCTCTCTCTCTCTCTCTCTCTCTCTCTCTCTCTCTCTCACTCACTCACTCACTTAAAGGAACAGAACTAAGAAACTGCTCTGTATCTAGAGCATGCTTGTTTCTCTTCTCATCCAAACTTTCTTAAATTTGGATTTCTGTCTCAGATTCCATGTAAGTACTTTATTTAGTGCCAAAAATAACTACAGTGCCTCTCACCCAGAACTTTTCTAAGCTTGACTTATGACCCATGTAGAGCACCATATATCCTTAAGAGTTTTTTTTCCCCCTCTCAATCTTTGTTCCCAGAAACAATGACTCTGAAACTTCTTATATATAGGCCAATAATCTTGGCTCTGTTCCCTGACTCACTCATATCTCAATAATCCAGTTTATTCTATTTCAGAGACACATGGTTGTTTGCCTACTTCTTAGATGTATGTGTCTGTTTCCTCAGAGTTTGGGTGAAACTCTCACAAGCCTGACTCGTTTCCAGAATTCTGTCTCTCCCTTCTAGGCATCTTACTTTTGAATTCAGCTCACTGGCCAAAGTCTTTTCTTTCTTTTCTTTTCTTTTTCTTTTTTCTTTCTTTCTTTCTTTTTTTTTTTTATTGACAGGTGAATGCTTATACACAGCACACAATGGCATTATTCCTTCAACTTCCCTACCACATGACATTCCCTGCCATCTTGACCTCACTCTAATACTTCCTTCTTCATCTGATTCCTCATGTTGAGTTCTCCTGTGGCCAACTGAGACATTCTCTTTCTAAGGACACTGAAGTCCTGCCTTATACTCTCCTGCCCAGTTTTACCCTGATCAGCTCTTTATGGACAAATCAGAAAATAATGGACAATGTTTCACAAAATGCTGAGTGAGGAAATGTTTCATAAAGATGGCAATAACAATTCTGGACTCCATTCGAATCTCTGGGTACAGAAATCAGTCCTTAAATACGCAGTGCTCAAAAATATTCCTCAACATTGCTGCCCCCTTTTAGTCTAAAAGAGAATATTTCTTTTAGATTAGCAAACTATGTACAAGAACAGTTACTGAAACTATCAGGTAAAATTACTGTTGAGAATTAGTTCTAATGCTTTGTGTTAAGTTGGCTCCCACAAGCCGTGCTTCCAGACACCGAGGGTCCACAGCTGACTTTGATTGGTAAAAAAGAATTGCTGTATAGCCAATAGCTGGGCAGAGAGATGAAGGCAGGACTTCTAAATCCAGTGGGAAGGGACCGAGGGAGAAGGACAGACAGAATTATCATGACAGGGAAGCAGAAAGATCAGACTAAAAGGCCCACCAGCATGTAAGAATCAGGGTAAACAGCCACACCGGCCACTCCCCTTACTGTGTCTGGGGCAGCAGAGAAAAAAAGCATAGATTTAGCAAATGTTAATTCAGGAATACTGGAGGGGAGTGTGTGCTAGCTTCAGGGAGGTTTAGAAGTGCCCAACCCTTGAGCTAGTTAGGCATATTAAAAATTAACCCTATGTGAATGTGTCTTTTTATTCGTGAATTCATGCAAGCCACAAAACAGAACAAAGAAACACAGTGGCCAATGGGGATTTTTTTCCTTGGGCCCTTCTGAAAGGTCTCTAGCTACCTCACAGAGTTCTGTGAGCGCTAAGGTGCTGGGAGCCCTAGCTGTGGAGAAGCAGGATGCTCCAAGGCAGAGAAAGAGTCAGATGGTAGATACTGCCTGCTTCCTACAAGCAAATAATCAAAGGATAGAGACAAATAAAATTTGATTTAATTCTTTTTAAGGCTAAAGGAAGGTATAATGGTAATTGTTTAAATGTTCTTAAGTATACATGGAATAAAGAAATCCAGGCCTTTGATTTTAAATGTAGGAAATAAAAGCAAGGTGGGAGAATAGAAAGAATGAGAAAAATGTGTTTAATAAAAAAATTTAAAATCTATGGCCGAGCAGCTCTTGGAATCTTCATACATGATCTGCCCAGGATTTTTGGGATTACTCAGCCTAGTATAACAAAATTAGAGTCTGGAAATAGGCTTATACAGTAAGTAAAGGGGAATTTAATTAAAGTTAAATACATAGATGAATACATACTTTGAGGTTTGATCTTAAATTGTATGTCAAAAATCAGGGGTATAGTATGTGGCTCATCCTAGCCTTGAACTCTAAGTCAAATGCTGACCATCTTCTCCCTCACCTTGCTTCTTGCTACTGGTGGCTCTGTCCTTTTTTGTTTGTTTTGTTGTTCGTTTGTTTGTTTTTTCAAGACAGAATTTTTCTATGTAGTTCAGGTTATCCTGGAACTCACTCTGTTGATCAGGCTGGCCTCAAACTCAGAAATCCACCTGCCTCTGCCTACAAAGTTCCAGGATTAAAGGTGTGTGCCACCACTGCTGGCAGCTCTGTCATTTTTAAAAAGCCACCTTATCGTGACCTCAATAAAGACATAATGGTTACATGAGAATATAACTTGAGTTTTTTAATTAATTACCTGATATTGACACTAATATCTGCCATGAGGTTTAGATTTTTGGTTGTACATGGTAGGACCCAATTGTAATCATAACATTTAAGAAGGAGAAGCCAGAGGATCAATGCAAGTTGGAGGCTATCATGGTAGCTAATTAATGAGACAGTTTCAAAAAAAAACAAAACAAAACAAAAAAATAGGTTAGATGATGTAGCTCAGGGGTGAAACCACTAGTTATCAAGCCTGATGACCTAAGTTTAGTTCCTAGAATCAATGTGATGGAAGAAAAGGACTGAGTCTCAAAGATTCTGACTTCCACATGCACACACTGAAACCACACACACACACACACACACACACACACACACACACACACAAATTCTGGGTCTGAGATCACACAAATAATGAGGCACAGACCACCAAAATCCAAAGTCAAACAAAAGCATCCTTTATTAATCAAGGGAAACAGATCTAGCTGGACTAGAGACACAGTCAGGCTCGGGAGCTGAAGCTATGATCCCAAAAAGTGGCTCACAGACCTTTTAAAGCAGAAAACCACAAACAGGTATGAAGGGAAAGATTAAGGTGAGGGGGTCTAGGCAACCTTTATCATGATTGGTGTGGTTAGGGGGCTTTCCAGAGGTCCTGGTTCCTGATTATTCCATGGTGACCTCGGCTATCCCAGGGAAAGAAGGTTGGCAACTGTTTCAGGCTCTTGGAGGAAAGGCAAGATGTTCCTACCCTTTCCCTGATTGGTAGACTCTAGTCTTAGAACATTTGTGGTTTTTCTTGGCATTGGGACCATGCAAAATGGAGGACAGACTTCAAGATGGAGTGAGTTAGGCCAAGTAAGTTTAACCCAGTCTCACACACACACGCGCACACACACACACACACACACACACACACTCTATTGAGACAATAAGATAAACAGAATAATTTTTAAAATTTGATTTACTTCTTGGTAGTCAAAGTTCCAGCTTCTGTTCTGGTTGATGGTATCAATATAAATTCCATGTGTCACTACCAAAAAGTTTCAGTTTCACTCGACAAGGCATAAGACAGCACTGGAAACTTTAACAACAGCAACAACAATAACAAAAAAATTTTTTGTTCCATGTGCTTGTATATTTCTCCCCCACGAAAATGGGTGGAGATGACATTTTAACAACTAAATGCTTAGCTGTTAAACATTTCTAATTTTGCTTCCGTGCTCATACCAGTTTTTAAAAAACATTGCCACAATATGTGCTTTAATTATTTCATCCTTGTCACGCTGATCATATTACGTATTTAAGTGACCCTTTTTCCCATTAGCCTCAAGAAGGACCGGAGTCTGGGTCTGCAGTTCTGAGAACGGAACGCGGGGCTCCCGGAGAACGTCAGATTACAAGTAAAGACCTGCCTGTTCCCTTGGTGTATTTCGCCTCAGGCTGACTACAGGTGTGGTGGGATGATATCTAGGAATCTTCAGTAGGCAGCTTGCAGCCAGTGCTTGTCCATTGCAAAATGGGAATAATTCGTACCTGTCTCCAAGTGGGGTAGGGAGGAGCCAAGAGATGAGTGTGAAAAGATCGCAGCAAAAATCAGTAATTCACTCATCATTTAATGGACACTTAAGCTCCTAGGCCCCCTATTACAGCGCCAAACGTGATACTTCAGCAGGTCGCAACCTTTAGGACTAGTGCTTAGGACAGGATCTGGCCCTGGGGTTGGTCTCCAGTGAAGCACGGGGAGGTGGCCTTATTAAAAATGGCGCTAGCGGCTTCGGAGGCGACTGCGGCGGCGCGGACTCTGCGTGCCCTCTGACCTGTTGGCAGCAGGCGGGGAGGGGCGCCGGGCGCCGCCATATTGGCTGTTGTCCTGTGAGGGGAGCGGCGGCAGCGGCGGCGAAGGCGCGAGAGGAGTCAGCGGGGGAGCGGCGCGAGAGGCAGCATGACTCGGAGGCGGAGCAGGCCGAGCGGCGGCGCGGGCCGGCGGGAGCGGGCACGGACTGCGGGGCTGCAGAAGCCCCAGGCGCCCGAGCCGCAGCCGCCGCCAAGCCTGGAAGCGGGAGCGGGTGCAGGGCCCTTGGAGGTGTCTGCGGAGCCGGATCGCCACGGGCCCCGAGAGGAGGACGAGCCCAAGCTGGCTCCAGGCCCTCAGGTAGGATCGAGCAAGACGACTCCGACTGCCTGGCTGCTTACACCTCCCCAGAGTGGGAGCGGGAGTGGGGCGGGATTGGGCATGGACCATGCTCTGGGTCTGGGGTCAGATCCCAAGTCCGGAGCAGAAGCTTTCAGCCCCTTTTTAGGGAATGGAAGCTGTACCCCCTCCAAAGCCAAAGCTCAGCCAACCCTCTTGCGCCCCTCCTAAAGCTACCCGTTAAACCCCTACTCCGGAGCAAAATGTTCTGACCATTTATGCTCTCTGAAATTGGCTCAGATCCTGAGACCACCGCTTAGTTCTCTGCCCTCCACTTCCCTTTGGAGCCACCTGAACCCCTGGCCCGTAAAAGATCATCATTTCAGGGCGCCGGAACCGGCAAGGCTACCGCCTCTGTGCGCCCCCTCCCCGCCCCCAGCAGCTTCATTCCTACCCCTGCACCGTCTACAGCCACTACCCTCAACAGCTGTACCTCTGCATCTGCCTTTTGGGACCTCCCTCCTTTCCCTACCCAGCAGAACAGTTGGAGTAGAGGGTCAGGGGGCCCCAAAGACTGTTAAAACAACTCCACTAAAGAGGAAACCCTTGTTCTCCTACCTCCTGTCCCATAAGGCACCCCTACTCCCACCCCCGCCAATCCACTAGGTGGGTGAATCCTGCGAGAGTAAGAGTATTCGGGAGGATTCTCGAAAGCTTCCAGCTTGCCACCTGGAAGGTCACTTTCTTTTGAGCAAAAGAGAAAACAGGAGAGGCGGGGGTGGCGTGGGCCACAGTTGCTCAGGGAGGGTTGTGGCACCTGGGGCTGGGTGGCTTGCCCTAAGCTTGCTCTGACAAAAGAGTTTTGAGTTGGTTTTTTGGCTGAGCCTGCCGAGGAAGGCAGGCCCCTGCAGGAGTCTTGGAGGGTCGGATGCAGCGCCCGGATGAGGATGAGGCGTGGCGGAAGATGCGTTTGGCTCTGCAGACACTGCATCGGGCAGCAGGGGACTCTGGGAGGCTGGTGCAGCCTGAAGGCATGGCTCTTGACAGCCTTCTAGTAGAATCTCTGGAATTGTGCATGTGAGTGGGGATGCCATTTGGGGTACCATTCCTGGAAAGCTTTCCCTGACCTACCCAGTTACACCAAGTACCTCCTCTGTGCCCACAGCCCTCTTTGCTTCCCTCTAATGGCACCTCTCCTTCTGTGATGAAACTTGTTGATGTGTCTGTCCCAAGCACCGAACTGTAAACACCAGGGGCTAGGAGGATGCCATTTTTGTACTCCTCCATACCTATCCCAGGCTTTGTCTTTACAGAGAAGTAACCAGGTGAATGAAGGAGAGATTGAATCAGGCCAGAACCTGTGCTTAGTGAAACCCACTTTTGATGCTGGTCTCCTTTGTCTTGTATCACCGTGGAAGGATTTTTAATTAATGTAAAGGTCTCACTGCTTGACTGTCAGAAGCACGTCGTTCGTCCCACCTTGCAGCCTAGGCTGTCACAGGTTGGGCTGGACTCCTGCTGGGTCTTGAGTTCAAACCAAATGTTGCTTCCCCTTCTAATCTGTTTTGACCCCCACCAAGATTGTTGTTATCTAGAAGAGAGCCATGGAGCTAGCTGTCTGTTGTCCTCTTCCTTTCCCATTCAGACATACAATCTCTGGGTCCCCTGTCACATAGAGAGCCCAGAAAGTTTGCATGGTGTCTTAACCACTCACTTTCATTGAAATACAAGTATCCCCAAAATTAGAGCTTTCATTAGTTCCTCTGATCCACATTTTTATAGATTCTTGTCTATGCTACTGCTTGGCCTAGGAATTCATTCTTTTGTTCATGCCGAGGTGACTAGCATGCCTTACTTCTAACCTTTCCACCTCCCCTGTATTCTCCTTAGCATCTAGCACTAATTTGATGCATTAACCACTAATACAGTTGTTTGTCTGCTTTTCCATATAAACCGAAGAATGCAGGAGCCTTGTTAACTGGTCGCCAGATCCCTGTCCTAGTGATTAACAGATATTAGTAAACAAACTAGAGGATATAACTACAATTACCCTGTTCTCAGATGGGGAAACAGAAACCCAGGGCAATTAAACATTTACACAAATGACTCCCACTCATAAATATGAGGCAAAAAAAAAAAAAATCTAATCAAATAAAAATTCACTCTTACACACACAAGGGAACTGAAATATCAGCTCTGAATGGGCCCTACTTTTTGCTGAGGACAAAAATGAGATTCAAGAAACAGCTTTTTGTGCTTGGGTCAAAACCTGGTGTCGGAGTAGAGGTTGGTCATTGCTCTGTCCAGTGTCATATCTTTCTTGAGGATCTTGGTTTGTAACCCTGCCCCCTCACTTTTGTCTGGATAGAATAGATAAGGAAGGTGAAATTCAATGTTAATGTTAACCTGCTGAACCAAGTCTATGTGTGGCACATAAGACCGCATTCAGCCCACAGACTTATTCTAAGATTCAAAACTCATACACTGTCTTATTTTTGTTTTTAATCTTAATGTGAGCTGGTATTTCGAAGCAACTGTGTAGCAAGGGGTGGTAGTTTGTGCCTGTGATTCTATTTTAGCACCCAGGAAGCTGAGGAAGGAGGACAGCTTTGAATTCAAAGGTAGTCCGCACTACATAGCAAGTTACAGGCCAGCCTCGACTCCATCACTCATTTTAATAACAATAGGAAAAAATGAAGTAAAGAGTGTTTCATGCCTGCACTTGTTCCTCTTAGAACCCTAAAGTCTTGCTGATGCTGACCCCATGGTTCTGTAAGAGTCATCCTGAGCACTTGAGAGGCAGGTAACCTTGCTCTAGCCTGGTGGTTCTCTCTGGAGCTCTTAGCTCGCTTGTGTAACCTGGACACTTTTGGATACAATCTCTTAAGATTATTTGGGATACCAAAAGGCCTTTCAAGTTGTTCTAGCCACTAAATCTGGTCTATTCACCCAAATTCTCCAACCGTCTTTTACTTCAAGATAAAGCTTAAACAGGTACTGTTTTACTAGCAAAAGATAGTAGAAAGGCAGAGGTGGGTCAACTCACACAACCTCATAGCAGTCCACGGAGGCATTGGGAACAAATTGACAGACTTGAGTTTATCTCCCCATCTTTCCTCCTGCTTTGTGTCTCAGATCCCGCTTCTTTCCCTATTTGAGCCACATCAACAGGAGACTGTGAAGCAGCCTAGGATTCAGAGTCTCTTGGTGGCAGGAGTTGTGTTGCGTAGTCAAAGCCAGCCTTACCTATTACTACCAGCTGATTTTAGATCAAATCATTCAGCTTGCAGCCTGTGTGTGTGCTGAGAACCCAGGAGGCTTGCTAAGGAAACTGGGGTGCTTGGCAATGAGGTCATCCTTTCCCTCTCATCTCTACAGAATCTCCTGCGACAATCCAGTTTAGTGTAAAGAGCCTCCAGAGACCTGGTTCTTCCAGTGCTAAGAGTAAATCTGTTCCCTTGAGGAACTGGCTAAGGTGATCAGTCAGTACCGTTATTGAAACCATTTCATTATGTTTAATTCACTCAGCAAGCTTCAAAATGATCTTTAACCAGGGCCTTTGTTTGAGGTACACAGAAGATGAAGGTAGTTCCTGTCCTCAGACCTTCGTCTGCTGGCTCATGCCTGTGCTACTTTCATGGCTAGTGGGAGGAAATGATCTGAGGGGCCATCTGCCTGGAACCACCTAGTTCTTTTTCTGTGCCAGAAAGGACTCTGCAAAAATGCCAATGACATATTGATGATAAGGAGTTTAAAGTTTTTAGTTTCCTTAAGATGTCTTAGAGTTATTAGCTTAATGTCTAATAATAGATGGATGATTATAATCATAACACTTTTACTTTACCTAGAAATTTTTAGAGTGGGGACCATTTTAATTAAGTCACTTTAAGGGTATATACTATGTGTGATCTTTATTGCTCAGTACATGGCTGTTGGATACCTCATGGTGCTGACTCACTGGTACTTAGGCAGGTATGACATACACACACCGTCATACCCAGTGTCCACTTGCCTAGCATTCATTTGTTCTACCAACACTAAGGGAGCCCTTAATGTCAGACCCTGGACTAGCTGCAAAAGGAGAAGTGAATGAAACCTGGTTCTTGTCCTTAGGGAGCTAATATGGTACAACAAATCCTGCATCCTCTTACTGGCTTTTGGGAGTGTTTATCCCTCCATGGTTTGTTTACTGCTTTATAAAATGACAGTGAGTCCAGGCTTACTTGGTTAATGTTAGGGACCAACAAGTCATACATGTCAAGCGCTTAGCATGATGGTAGCTATAATTGTTGGTGCTTGCTGCTTTGGATACCCAAACTCGGGGAAAGCTGAGGCAGAGAAGCTTCTCAGAGTCTAGTTGTAATGGTAAAATAACTCCAGAAAGTAAGGTAGAGAAGGAAAGTAGTGTTTACAACATCAATTCTCAGCTTTACTGTTGTGACCTTTGATACAGTTCCTCATGTGTAGTGACCCCCAACCATAACATTATTTTGCTACTACTTCATAACTGTAATTTTCTTCAGTTATGAATCATAATGTAAATGTCTGATAGAAGAGCCCTGTGAAAGGGTACCTAAGGGCCAGGACCTACATGTTGAGAACCACTGGTCTTCAGAGAAGGGATGAGCAGGGAGAAGTGAGGCTGTGCTCCACTGCAGGTGGTTTGGGCAGTTGAGGAAACAAGGGATGGTGTGATGGTGTGAAGTAGGGGTCATATGGTACGGTCAACCCTGTGTGATACAGTGTGAGAACGTAAATCTGTGGGAGAGGCGGCTGGATTGCTCTCTCTATTCCATGTGCCTCACCCCAGCCTAACTAATGGCCACATACTTTGTTCAACTAGGGTTGGAGCCCACCCAAGATAGATCCATTTCTAGATTCTTGTAGGTGGTTTTGAGTGTGGCTGCATCTGGGAGCTGCTAACTTGAGGAAGTCTAGCATTGTGTTTTGTTTTGTTTTAAGGTGCTAGAGTCCAAGGATAAAGCTCAATGGTAGAAAATTTGTATAAGGTTTAAGGCCTTGGGTTTGATTCCTAGCATCAAGTAAAAAACAAAAACAGGTTGGAGAATTGGCACAGATTTAAGAGCACTGGCTGCTCTTCCAGAGGATCTAGGTTCAATTCCCAGCAACCACATAGTGGATCACACACTGTCTGTAATACCAGTTCTGGGGGATCCAACACCTTCTTTTGGCCTCTATGGGCACCAGACATGCATGCAGGCAAAACATTCATACACTTAAAATTTAAAACAACAACAATAAAACCCAAAAAGTTTGCCTTCCTCCACTTCTTCAGTTAACTATTTTTTTAAAAGATGTATTTATTATATATATATATACACACTGTCTCTGCCTTCAGACACACCACAAGAGGGCATCAGATCTCATTACAGATGGTTGTGAGCCACCATGTGGTTGCTGGGATTTGAACTCAGGACCTTGAGAAGAGCAGTCAGTGAGTGCTCTTAACCACTGAGCCATCTCTCCAACCCCTGAGTTGACTATTTAACTGCCAGTCTTCTGTTGTACATTAGCCTGTGTGTCTCTGCTGAATGATTAGAATACAGTGATTCTAATTAAAGACAGGACACTGTCTGTCTTTGGAAGTACTGTAGAGATAATAGATTTAGACAATTAAGGTATGTGAAACAGGGCTATGCATGGTGGTGCATGCCTGTAATTCCAGTATTTGAGACAGAGGTGGGTAATCTTTATGATTTTGAAGCCAGCCAGGTCTAACATAGTGAATTCCAGGCTGGCCAGGGTTACATAGTACTACCCCATTTTTTTCTTTTGTTTGTTTGTTGAAGTTAGGTGATCACTCTGTTCATTCTGACTAAGAACTTGGAGGATTTATAACTGGGGAAAGAGGTATTTAATGGTCCTTCATGGGCAGGTAAGACCTAAGGAAAGACAAGCTTGTATTCTAGGAAGGGTCTGAGTTTGCACCTTTTATATCCTTATTTTCCAAATTATCCATTAGCAGAGTAGCAAGAGGAACATGCTGCAGTTTTATAATCTGCCTGCCTTCCCTTTATCCTCTACCCAAAGCTCATGGCTCCCTTTTTGGTTTACCCCATTAGAATGAAAGAAGTAGGTATCTTTATTCTGAAAGGGGCTATGGGAAAACTAAGGCAGAAAGCAAGGGCCAGAGGAGCTGCTAACTGAAGATCCTTATTAGGAAACAAGGGCCATGTTGTATAACATGGGGGTTCAAAGATGCCTTTAGTTCTTTGTCCTGTGCTTCAAGTAATACATTTGGTTTGGGCAAGTCTCACTTAGTAAGTTTCCCTATCATTTCTTCCAGGGCAGAAGAGGAAAGAAACTAACGGGTATTGCGCACCTACTGTGTGCCAGACCCAGGCCAGGTACTTTACATAATTTATTTCCTTCTGTCCTCACAACTCTGTGAAGTATGGTGTTATTCCCATTTCATAAATCGAGAAACCTGAGACTCAGAATTTGAGTAATACTTAAAATACTGAAAATGGCAGAACAAGGATTTGAACTTAGAACAATGTCTCCAAAGTTCATGCTCTTTTCCCAGTGAGAGACCTGTCCTGGAGTTAAAAGCAGTAGAGCAGCAGTTGGCCCAAGCATTTGGGTAAATGAGCAGCTTGGGATCCTTTGGCTGCTTGTACTGAAGCAAATTGAGTGTGTTGGTTAGGCTTGTGGGATCATTAGGATCAGCCAGTCTCAGTGCATCATCCTTACTCAGCTTAAACGACCAAAGGATGTTCTCTACCAACTGGCCTTAAAAAGGGAAGCAGTTTTCTGCCTACTGGAAGGGCCATGAGTGAGTGAGAATTGCAGAAAAAGTTCTAAACCACTGAGGTAGGATTGGTCAGCTCCTAGAGCATCCCTGCAGTTCTGATTTCTAACAGTCTGAGAGGCTTAGTTCTGACTGCCTTCTCACCAGAGCCATGTCTTCACAGAGCAGGACAGGAAAGGGATGGGTTTTGCTGTTTTAAATTCTATTCCTGATGTTAAGTTAACTGAGACACTGGGCCATAAGGGCTTTAAAATTTCATTTATTTAATGAACACCTGCTATGTGACAGGCAACAAGCCATGCTTGTTTCTGAACATATGTAAATGATCAGCAGCCACTCCATGCCTCAGAGAGCTACGATCTGCCAGGAATATGGCACAATGTGACAGTTGTCACACTAGAAGAATTACTTTAACTTAGAAAGTTCAGACCTTTGGCTAGGATCTTATGGGGTACTAGGAATTTACCACAGAGTTGTCCAGTGTGTGGAACAATGGTGAACATAAGAAACTGTAGCTGCTGTAGTCATTTACTTTGCCTGGGTGTCAGGGACGCTCTTGGAGTTTAGTATCTTGAGAGGATAGTACTCTCATGGGCTATTTCAGAATAGAATTTGGAACCTGTTGCAGAGCAGCTGGCTAGATACAGCATGTGTCTTGGGAAATCTGGTACAAACATCCATGAACTCTTGGGACTGAGAGGAACTCCTGGGAGGAGACTAGGCTAAATGTTGAAATGTTAGTTCAGCTTCAGAATAGATCTTGGCACCTGTCTGGTTGGCTGATCAGGGTTATTCTCTGACACTTGACAAACTGGACAAAAAAGCCAATGAAAAAAGTTGAGTCATGCCCCAAAAACTGCCCAGACACATCACAAGCTATGTAATTGTTGATAAGATTTATTGCCTAGCATACAATAGACCCGGGGTTTGATCTTCAGGACTGGAAAGAAGACTAATAATGTTTAAGTCAGCACATTAATATAAATCAAAATCCTTATTAAAAATAATTATGTGGGGGACCCATGAGATGGCCCTGTAGGTAAAGGTTCTTGCTGACCTAATGACACTAGGATCTACATGATGGAAGGAGAGGAGACTCCTGAAGTTGTCCTGGTGTTCACATATATGTATGGTGTGTTTGCTCCTGTGCATGAATGCATGCATATTCATACTCACAATAATAAGAAAGAAATGTGCCGTTTTAAAATTAATAATTATATATAATATATAATTTTATATATTAAGATAGGAGAATGATCCTGTTTTCATATTTGCAGATTTTTTAATAGAGTAAAGCTGGGGGAGGAGGCATGCTCTGTAAGCATAAGGATCATAGTTTAGCTCCTCAGCGCTCAAGTAAAAAGAAAGCTAGTATGGTTTTGTATACCTGTAAACCAGTATGGAGCTGGGATGGTACATGTGAAAATGAGAGGCTAGTTGAGGTTTACTGGCCCACCAGCCAGCCTAGCCAAAAATGATGAGCTCCAGGTTCAGATTGGAGAGACCCAGTCTCTAGGAAATAAGGCAGAGAGTGATAGAGGAAGGCACCCAGCATCCTCCTCTGGCCTCCACATGCAGTCCTGGGTACAGGCACCTATATGTACAGGTTACACACACCCTGCTCACCCTGCACAAAGCCATGACCTCAATGTTAATCTTTGTACTTATTTTACATTAAACATCTATCTGAGCCTAGCATGGTTGTGCATACCTTTAATCTCAGAAGCAGGCAGATCTCTGAGTTCAAGCCAGCCTGGTCTACTTAGCAAGTCCCAGGCCAACCAAAGCTATGCAGTAAGACCCTACCTCCAAACAAAAGTAAAAACAAAATCTGATTTGCATCTAGCACTGCAGTTGGATTCCTCACAAATGTATAATTCTGTGAAATCATGCTTTACAGTCATTTTGGAAGTAGATTTTATTTATCATGCCAAAAAAATATTTGTTAATAACATGGTTTCCTCTGTCAAGTATTTAGACACTCTGAAACTCATGGGGGAAGTGATACAAACTTTCCCAAATTCTAAGTTTTTATTTTGATTCTCACTCTGTAGCCCAGCCTGGTCACAAACTCATGGTAATCCTCCTACCTCAGCTTCCTGAAGTGCTGAGATTAGAAGTATGAGTCACCGTATCCAACTTCAAAATGTGAATTTTTGATCAGAAGCTTGAAGAAAACTGTCATTTTTCTTGAAGTAATAGGCTTATTTTGTTTATTTATTTTTTTGAGAAAATGTCTGTTAATATTCTTGTCTAAAAAATAAAGACATTCTTTCAAGGTAAAACTGGTATTGCATGGAATTTAAGAAAGAAAAGAAAGAAAGGAAGGGAAAAAAGTTTCCTTAACTTAATGCTTCTTGGACCAAGCAGAACCAGTTGGGTTGGTAGGGGACCAGGGACACAAATTTCAGTGTCTTGAACCCTGGTTCCCCTGCCCTGGGATGTGCACACTACATCCGTGTTCCTGTGAGCCATCCCTCGATTTAGAGACTCTGGGTTCACTTGAAGAGTGGAACACTTATCTAGAAATCTTTTTGGCAAGGTTCAAAATCAACAGAACCACTAGAATTTTTTCTTCTTGCTTTGCTTTAGACTAACCCTGTACCCCAGAGGCTCTGAAATTTAATCTAAGGTGAGTGGGAACAATTAGCTGCTGCCCAGGGGACTATGGTTTAAGAAATAGTTCCCTGAGCCTTGGTGAAGAAAAAAATACTGTTGTTTTCATTCACTTGATGACTATGTTGTGTTCAGAAATAACAACAGAGCATGGGAAACAGCATGGAGAAAGCCTGGGTTCACAGACTCAAGGCATCAGGGGCCATGTTTGCCAGAATTGAAAATTAATGGGCATTGCACCTAGAAGGAGTCCTGACCTGCCTTAGCTTTCATTAAAGGAATTGTAACATCTCTTAGGTCCTGGGCGTCTTACCACCCTTAACAATGAAAACAGAGATATGGGCTGGCAAGAGGGCTCAGCAGTGAAGATTCATATTCTCAAGGCTGATAACCTTATTATTATTATATAATTCCTGGACCCACATAGTAGAAATAGAATTTCCCCTGAAAGTTGTTCTCTGACCTTCACCCATGTGCATTGTGTACATGTACCTGCACGTTGCTTGCATGCACATACACTCAATATAGTTTCAGAGGGAAAGCTGGAGAGATGGCCCAGTGGTTAAGAGTATGAACTACTCTTGCAAAGGCCCCGAGTTTGATTCCCAGAACCCATGTTGAAGTGGCTCACAAATGCCTATAAATTATCTCCAATCTTCTGGCTTCCAAAACACCTATAATTACATATAGACATAATTAAAAATAATAAAAACATACTTAGAAAGATAAATAAAAATTAAAGCAAAGATGAAAAGAGATAAACATGGTGGTGCACATCTGTGGTCCTAGCACTCTGGAGGTTGAGGCAGGAAGACCGTGAGTTCAGTGGTAGCCAAGACTTATAGTGAATACTGCCCCCCCCCCCTTTCCCCTTGAGACAGGGTTTCTCTGTAGAGCCTCTGTAGGCTGTCATGGAACTCACTTTGTAGACCAATCTGACCTCAAACTTTCCATAGTCCTCTGCCTTCCCGGTGCTGGGATTAAAGATGTGTACTGCCATCATCCCCATCCCCCATTTCTGGCTATGAGACTCCTTCTCAAAACAAGGAAAATAGCAAATCTCCTAACCCCACAGCACCTTGTGTCCAGAGAGACACCAGAGACTGACTTTTTGGGGGGGGGGGGCTTTCAAATTGCATGATCCTGAAAAAAGGGCATAAGTGTACTAGACTTTAAAGAATTACTTTATATATGTGAGTACACTCTCTTCAGACACAGCAGAAGAGGGCATCAGATTCCATTACAGGTGGTTGTGAGCCACCATGTGGTTGTGGGGAATTGAACTCAGGACCTCTGGAAGTGCTCTTAACCACTGATCCATCTCTCCAGACCAAGTGTACTAGACTTAAAAGAGCATTGTGAATAGCTAATCCCTAGTGTAGACTTGTTAGAACAAACAGCCAAAGGGCCTACCTTAGAAATTAAGTGCCTACTGAGTTGATCCACCGTTAGTTAGGCCCTTGGGCAGCTCTGTGCAGTGCAGATGTATCCATGTTTCAGTTAAAGCTTAATTAGCTTTCTGTGTTTATTTCCTCCTTTATCAGGAGAGACAGCCTGCCCTATAGAATGACTTTCATTAATGGCTAATACATTTATTTTGTGGCCTAATTTAGCTCTAGAAAGAGTGACATTATTTTCTTAGCTGGGAACATCTTATTGTAATCCTTGCAGATTTGAAATTGAAGCCATACAGGTAGAGGTGCAGGATAGAGAGGTGAGGACCTGCGCCATTCTATAGGAAGCAGTAATTTCAAGGAAGGTCTCACCGAGCTGCCTGCCAACTGTAACGCTGTGAGGATGCTTTACAAATCTGATGAATTAGTCATCAGCAAGGCTCTGCTGCACTGAATGTCTGCACTCAATAGAAGAAAACACTCGGAAAGACAGATGAATAAAAGTTTGAGGGCAGTCTGGTCTACATAGTGAGCTCCAGACAGCCATTTCCCTCTAGGATTGTCTAGAGAGGTGTGGATTTATGCTGAGGCCTTTAAGGACTTAACTATTTGTCAGGAAATGGAGATAAACAGGTCTTTTTCCCCCCTTAAAGATTTATTTATTTCATGTATGTAAGTATATACCAGAAGAGGGCATCAGGTCCCATTACAGATGGTTGTGAGTCTCATGTGGTTGCTGGGAATTGAACTCAGGACCTCTGGAAGAGCAGTCAGTGCTCTGTACCACTGAGCCATCTCTCCAGAGATGAACAGGTCTTAAGGAGAAGATTCCCTTTAACAAAGGGAAACAGGGAGATGTAGGGAATTGGGGGACTTAAGATTTTTGACTTAAATGCAGAGAGTAAGATGTTTAACAGAAGCCAGACAAGGAGGTTTATAACTAATCCTAGCACATAGAAGGCTGTAGCAGGAGGAATTCTACAAGTATAAGGGCAGCCTCTGCTATATAATGAGATTTTTGTCAAGCCCCACCCTCCATAAAAAAAAAAAAAAACTAACCCCTTGAATTTGTTGTATATGACAAGGTCTCAGTTGTATAAGATTCAGTAGTCATTTACTGTTTCCTTGGTTCCTGTCATGTAATTAGTACCCTGTTTAGCCATTTTATGTCTATAAATATTTTACCTACATGTATGACTGTGTGTCATGTGCATGCACAGTGTCAGCAGAGGCTGGAAGAAGGGTGTGGGCCTCTGGGAATGAAACTAAGATCCTTGTGAGCTTCCATGTAGCTTCTGGGAATCGAACCCAAGTCCTCTGGAAAGACAGTCAGTGCTTTTAACTGTTGTGCCGTCACTCCAGGCCTGAGAAGGCATTTTTTTGTACTGTGGGGTATACAGTATGCATTTTTGAGTTATTGCTCAAAACCATATATTAGCCAGGCATAGTAGTGCTCAAATTTAGTCCCAGCATTAGGTAGGCAAAGACAGGTGGATCTCTTGAGTTCCAGGCTACCCTATGGCTATATAGATGCTGTCTCTCAAAAGAGAGAGAGAGAGAGAGAGAGAGAGAGAGAGAGAGAGAGAGAGAGAGAGAGAGAGAGAGAGAGAAGAAGCATAAAATCAATACATTTTAAAATCCCCATATATTGTACTGTATAGACTATATAAATATTTTACATGTACATGGTCCTCCTGAATTTGATCTCTAGCATGCGAGAGAGGAGAAAAGGCTGCTTTAAAGAAGATTTTCACTGTTTTCAAACTTTTTTTCCTGACCAGACATGCTGGCATATGCCCATGCCTATAATCCTAGCATTTAGGAGTAGATGCAGGAAGATGAAGAATTCAGGACCATTCTTTGCTAAATAATGAGTTCAAAGCCAGCCTGACCTTCATGAAACCCTGTCTCACAAAAATAAAACACGAAAATACCTAGCAATAACAACCCCATGTGATGATTTTAGGACCATCTCACCTCGTGAGTGAGAGCTGCCGTGAGGATCCTTATCCTAGGCTGCCTATGGCATTCTTATACCACTAAGCACTGACCCCTGCATGCTGGGGCCTTCCCCTGTCTACCTGCAGGTAACTATAACTCACCTCACACCTTTGGAAAATGTCCTAAGTGCTGTTCTTAAAAACTCCACCTTTGGGTCCATGAGACACCTTAACAGCTACGGGAACTTGCTGCCAAACTTGACAACCTGAGTTCAATTCCCAGGACCCATATGATGAGAAGAAAGAGCAACTCCAGCAACCTGTCCTCTTACCTGTGTGTGTGTGAGCGCGCGCACACACACACACACACACACACACACACACACAAATAAATACACACTTACGTTTACACTTAAAAAGTCCTTTGGGCTGGAGAGATGGCTCAGCGGTTAGGAGCACTGACTGCTCTTCCAGAGGTCCTGAGTTCAAATCCCAGCAACCACATGGTGGCTCACAACCATCTGTAATAAGATCTGATGCCCTGTTCTGGTGTGTCTGAAGACAACTACAGTGTATTTAAAAACAATAAATAAATAAATAAATCTTTAAAAAAAAGAAAAGTAATTAAAAAAAAAAGTCCTCCTTTGCCTTCATTTCTCTAACTATTCTTCATTAACCTGCCATATTTGTAAGTGATGAGATGAGTTCCATTTTCACTCACCGTTAGCAGCTGCCTTGCCCATTGGCAGAGTGTTGGACTGTGTGTTTTATAACTGCCACGTGTAAAATGTCTTTATCTCTGAGGCTCTTTCCCTAGTCTTTATCCTTCCCTGAGTCTTTCCTTATACTCTTGTTGTCACTGCTGGTCCCTTTCTTTTGTGAGAAACCAGGGACCCAGGATAGTAATGACAACATGGCTGACTTAAGGATACCCTGGTCCCGATTCATTGTGAAGAGGTGATGTCGCAGGAAACAACACACTTACAAATTACCTAGTGGAGGGTAAACTTGAAAGTTGCATGCGAGTTGTCTGTTGCTGTGAACAAACTACTGGCAACCTAGTCGCTTAAAACAATTCCATTTACTGTTTCTCCTGAACCTGCTGCTTGATGGGGTGTTCTTGCAGCTCTAAGCAGGCCTGTTTGGTTTCAGGGGGCTCACTCAAATCTGATCAGCTGACTGGTTATGTAGGAACACTCCTATTTTCTCCAGGTCCCACCTGTGAGGCAAGAGTCTGGCCATTCCCTCATGGGTGTCAGAGGCATAAGATCATACAGGTCATCCATGCAAGGGTACAAGAAATGCAAATACACTATTCAGATTGGTGCTGCCAGCTTGTCGGCTAACATCTTGTTGGTCCACAGGATGGACCATGTGCATTGTTAGTGGAGGGAGACTAGTGTTGGAAAACAGGAAAATCGTGAATTGGGCCTATAAGTAAGTTCTCAAACAGGACCCCAGTGTGAAAGGAAACCTTCAAGAGTAAATGATTGGGTCCGATTTGTTGCAGAGGGAAGAAACAGGCTAAACAATGATCTGGGCCTGGGCTATGCATACTGTACAACTCTGTAGGGCTGGTAGGAAGCAGAGCTCAGGGAGGTTAAATAGCTTGCTCAAGGTTGTCAGCTGACTCGTGCTGAGGCTGAGATGGAGTGTAAGTCTGTCTGACCCAGAGTCCAGGTTTTTCCCCACCATCCTTACCCAAAAGAACATCACAGTCTGTCTCTCCCTATTTGTTTACTATTTCTACAAATCCTTCTCTATAATGCTAAAGGAATTAATTGTTCATCTCTCTGGAAAATGTTCATGTTCTTCCTAACTCTCCGAGGATGGAAAGTCCCTTTTCCTTCCAGGTGAGGACTGGTCTGTAGCCTTCATAGATCTGTGGCCCTTCCTAGGCTCATCAGAGAGGGAAGAAGCATCTCTGTAGTTTTTGATATTTTGAGGACATCTGAGCATGAGTTTTGGAGTCACATTTACTGGGATTCAACCATTCACTAGCTCTGTAACCTTGGGCAACTCATTTAACTTCTTGAAATCTGTTTCTTCATCTTTAAAAAATGGGAATAAGAACACCTGGTTTGCAGAGCTGTTACAAGGACTAAAACTAAATTATGCTTCTAAAGTGCCTGTCCCAGTGCCTGGCACGTGATAACTGGTGTTACTAATAATGTTAGCATCATTTCTAAGGCAGCCTTTCCCCCTCCTGGGAACCCCTGTGTCTGTGTGTTGGACAGGTTCCCCCTACCTCCAGCCAGTCTGTGCAGACTTGTTGCCTGCTGTGTCACCGCGAGCGCAAAGGCTGGGAAGAAGGCCCTTCACAAAATGGACTGGTGTTGCAGGGTGAGAAGCTGCCCCCTGACTTCATGCCAAAGCTCGTCAAGAATCTCCTAGGCGAGATGCCTCTGTGGGTCTGCCAGAGCTGCCGAAAGAGCATGGAGGAGGATGAGAGGCAGACAGGTGGAGACCATGCAGTGGCGGTAGGTAACAGCTGACAGGCACCCTGGATGCAGAGCTGCTTCCTCCCTCAGGAAGCTGAGCTCTTCCCCTGGCCCAGGAGGCTCTGCTCAGGCTGCTCAGAGAAACCACCAGGCTGCACTTAGTATTTGCAAGCTGGGTTCAGATTTGAGGGAAGAAGAGACAGGCCTACTAGTGAATGTAGGTAATCTTGATCCTGTCTGTCTCCTGACTCTGATGCCTTCAGCCCTGTGGCCACTTGAAAGGCCAGCAGTATGGAACAGATCAGTGGAGATCTGAGGTGTGCCTCAGTCAGAAGACATCAGTAATGGATAGGAGCTGTGAACGACTGCCGTCTGAGTCATTAGCCAGATTCCTCATTTACCCAGAATCAATTCCGCTTTCAAGACTTCTTGCTTTGGGGCTGGAAACATAGCTCAGTAGTAGAATGTTTGTCTTGTGTGTACAAAGCTCTGGAGCCATTCCTTAGTGCTGGAGAAGAAGGAAGGAAGTCAGTCGGTCCGGGCAGGTGACTCAGTGGGAAAAAGCACCTGCCACACAAGCTTGAGGACTGGAGTTTGAGTCCTCAGAATCCACATAAAGCCAGATGGGGCAGAGCATATCTGTAATCCCCATGCTCGTGCAGTGAAATAAAGGGTGGAGGCAGGACAGTGCCTGGAAGCTCATGGGCCAGCTAGCCTTGTCTACACAATGGCAAACCAACAAGGAGACCCTGTTTGAAACAAGGTGGAAGGGGAGGACCTGCATCCAAGTTTGCCCTCTGACCTCTATGTACACTGCGACTCAAGCATCTGCACTTACAGACACACTCACACATCATACACACATGTGTATCTTAAGCAGAAGGAAGGGCTGAGTGTGGTGGCACTCCCTTTAGTCCTAGTGCTCGGGAGACAGAGGCAGGCAGATCCCTGTGAGTTTGAAGCCAGCCTTCTCTACCTAGTGAATTCCAGGGCAGCCAGGGCTCCATAGAGAGATGTTGTCTCAAAAATACCCAAAGAAATAAAAGATAATTGAAAGTCTGGGGCTAGAGAGATGGCTCAGTGGTTAAGAGCACTAGCCGCCCTTTCCAGAGCATTGGAGTTTGGTTCTCAGAACCCACGTGGTATCTCATAACCTACTGTAATTCCAGTCCTAGGGGATTTGATGTCCACTTCTGGCCTCACAGACATACATTCAGACAAACACTCATACACATAAAATAAAAATAAAGTCTCAAAAATTTTTTAAAATAAATGAAAGGAAGGAGAAAGAAGCGGGCCAGGGACCATGAGCGCTAAGCCACACTTGGGATTTAAAGTCCTTTCATCTTGTTGGCAGCTCTTCATTATCAGATGGTCCATGTTCAGAGATAGGCTCTGCCCTTGGTAGACGCTCTGCCCACTGTCCATACAGTCACACAACAGGGAACACCATAGTCCTTAGCAGTGCTTGGCACTTGTTTCTGTTCAGCTCAGCCTATGCTGATTATGCTTCTGCCATAACCTAAGGCCGGACGGAGCAGAAGGTCAGCCCCACTGTTTGACCATGAGCCTTTTCTTTCTCCTTTCCAGATTTCCTTGTCACATACATCCTGCAAATCACAGTCTTGTGGGGGTGACTCTCATTCATCCTCGTCCTCTTCATCATCCTCATCTTCCTCCTCCTCTTCCTGCCATGGGAACTCAGGGGACTGGGATCCCAGCTCGTTCCTGTCAGCACATAAGCTCTCAGGCCTCTGGAATTCCCCACACTCCAGCGGGGCTGTGCCAGGCAGCTCGCTTGGGAGTCCTCCTGCCATCCCTGGTGAGTCTAAGCTTTGGAAAGTTCTGGGCCCCCTTCTATGTAGGTAGCTGATTACTTCTCTATTTTGGCCCAGTCAGTGAGGAATTTGGTTAATAGAATAAGTAAACATGGACCTGTTCTGATGGCAGCAGGACAACTTAGACCTTCACTATCTCTGAAAGACCTGCAAGACTCTGAAGTTACAAAATACTGCTGACAGAAAAGTTTGCCCTCACTATCGTTACTGACTTTGGGTCCAGGATGGGTCCTGATACTGTGTGGGTAACAAGTAGCCTGGAAAAGCCTCGGGAAATGAGATGTAGGTCATGTACACTGTCCTTTATCCCATCGACAGCCTGAGCCGCCTCTGATTCTTGGCCTCCTTGGACTTATTCTGTCTACATTAGAGATAGGTGGACAGCACTGTTTACCCCAAAAGACTGACAGGCTGGCAGGCCACAGGAATCTCCTTAAACTCAATACCAGTATTCAAGACCCAAAGGAGAAAGCATTTGGATTATTACTGCCATACTTCTAAATGGATGGGAGAGTTGTTCAAAATGATACTGTCCTCAAATTATGTGAATTGAGTACATCGTTTCAGTTATCTTAGTCCATGAGCTGAAGAGACTCATCAAAGCCCTTTCCTACTTCTGTCAGAAATCTGTAGCATCCTGGGAGTCAGGCATACCTTGGCTGCTCTGGTACATGTGGCCCAAGGTTGCAAAATTCTTAGGCCTAAGGAATTCCTGAGAACCACAGCTGAGCCATATCCTCTTTAGGCTTGGATGCTCAAGCCGGTCCAACAGAACCCCAACCCCACACATTTGAGGGTGCCTTGTGCTGTGCCCTCTGGTCACAGGAAACAGGATGATGTGGCAATGAGCCCATGGACTTTTCTTCCAGGTCTGACCCCTCTTTCTCCCCTCCACCTACAGGTGAGGCTTTCCCTGTCTCGGAGCACCACCAGCACTCAGACCTCACTGCTCCCCCTAACAGCCCTACTGGCCCTCCCCCCCATCCAGCATCTCTGATTCCTTCTCACCCTGGTTCCTTCAGCTCGGCGTCCCACCCACACCTGCTGCCCACCACTCCAGCAGCACCCTTCCCTGCCCAGGCTTCAGAGTGCCCTATGGCTGCTGCCACTGCCACCCACCCCCCAGGGCCATGTCAGAGTCCTCATCTGCCCTCCACCAGCATGCCACTCCTGAAGATGCCTCCACCACTTTCGGGGTGCAGCCACCCCTGCAGCGGGCACTGCAGCGGGCACTGTGGTGGGCCTCTCCTCCCACCACCAAGCTCCCAGCCACTCCCTAGCACTCACAGGTAAGTGAGTGCCGTGAAAAGTGCCACTCCCTGCCACTGGAGCCTAAGAGTTTGGAAAACTTGTCAAGAACAGAGTGTAGATTGGGCTGGAAGAAATGGCTAGAACAGGTCCTGTGTCCATTGGATTCCTTAGCACCAAATATAAATAAGCTCTCAATTAAGGGCTTTTCATCTTTTTTTTTTTCCAGTTATAATTTTTTAAAGCTTAGAATAATTCAGATGTAAGAAAGGGAAGGGTTTTCACAACCTGAAGAGAAACTTCCAGCATGTGGTCTGTTTTCTTGAAGATATTTCTGTATATAAATGGCATCATTTGGTCTGTGTTTGATAAATAATTTATGTAGCAATTTTTTTATTTTCTTCATATTGAGATGGGCTCTTGCCATGTAGCCCAAGCTAGCCTTTTAACTTGTGATCCTCCTGCCTTGGCCTCTTACTACTTGGATTACAGGTGTTTCTTACCTGCTCTGAACTGTGTACCAATACTTCTTAAATATCATGATCATTTCCCAGTTTAAAACTTAAGTATCCGGGTATTATCTTACTGTGCAGTTGAACGTAATTTTTGTTTTTTCATCCCTGAACATTGAAGCATTTTCAGTTTGTTTTTGTTTTTGAAGGCACAGTTTCTCTGTGTAGCCCTGGCTGTCCTGGATTCTCACTGTAGACCACGCTGTCATCAAACCCACAGATCCACTTGTCTCTGCCTCCTGAGTGCTAGGATTAAAGGTGTGCGCCATCAGACCTGTTTTGTTTTGTTTTCCCCAAATTTCTAACCAAGAGAAATACTTTTGTGATAAGCCTGGGTTTAAATAGATCTGGGTCCTTTAGTGCCCTAGAAGAAGCTCTTTGGTTCTATTAGCCTTTATTTGAAAGTGAATGTATTGAAGGCAGCTAGGCAGCTGTTATAATAGGTTGACACTGTATATTATGGATCTGTGTTTCCCAGTCTGAGATCTCACCACCTGCTGCTGCCACTCTTGACATGTGCTGTCACATGTCTTTCATATGCTGTTGTCAGTACAAACTTGGACTTTGCTGTTCCTATGTTTTGTTAAGCCTCAGTATTTGGGGCTAGAGAATATTAATTGTAATTCATTTATATTGCTGGTCTCCAGCTGCAGAATATTTTCCACTCCATTAAGTTAAATTAGCCAACATCTAAAGCCATCCTGCCCCAAAGTTCTCCCTTTTTTAGACTTTTCATCAGTTTCTTGGGAGGATTCTTAACACTCACTGGCAAGCTGTTTTCTCCCATGTAGAGTGCTACACACCTATAATCCCAGCAACTGGGAAGCAGAGGCCAGAGGATCTAGAGTTCAAGGCCAGCCTCAACTACTTAGAGAAACCAATTTTATACAAATTGAGAGTGAAGGGAAGAAGGGAGGGACGGTGCATGTGAGTGCTGGGGGTTCCCTTTGTGCCAGATGCAGAATGCTCTTAGTTTGATCCCTAGCAGGAAAGGGAGAGTAGGTGGGAGAACTGCTTTTGATAGGGTTCTCTGAATCCACATAATCACCAGTATAGAGTAGCAGTCTGACTCTATCTTCAGGAACACTGGTGAACTTGAAATAAATTTCTGTAAGCACCATTGGTAACAACTGCTGCTTTCCTAAACCCTATTGTATGTTTACTAACCTTTGCAGAAGCAGGCATGGGCTATAATGGCCTGTCCTAGACTGTCACCTTACTTTATTTCCCCCTCAAATATAGACCATCTTTTCCAGTACTTCAGCTGCTGCTGACCTATCACAGGGCTCTGCTTCTTCCAAGCTTTGATTCAGAGCCCTCTCAGCCTGTCTCATCCTTGCCCTGGGAAAATATTCTTTATGATATAAGTTGCCCCAACTCATTGCCAGAGTGCAGTGTAAATGGAGAAAGCATGAACTTCGAGTACAGGGAAACAGGATGGCTAGGTTTCATGCAGAGTATGAAAAGCAGTTGTGGCTCTTCTAGTGTATGGTTCCCCCCCCCCCACCCCCGAAGACACATCCACTTTTTCTCATCACAGAGCTCTTAAGCAAGGAAGCTCTCTGCCTACTGACACAGATACAAGACTCAAGTGTGCTGTATGGACCCTGGACAAGTAGAAGAAAAACTGTTCTCTTTGATCATTTGGGGCTATACCAGAAGAGCCACCAGCCCATGAGTCAGTTCATACATATCCCTGCTCACTGAGCACTTGCTCTGCAAGGTTGTGGTCCTGTATAATCAGACTCCAGAATGCAAGGAGCAGCATCACTAGGTCTAAAAGACAAATGATGAACAGCCAGCCCATTATCACAAGGTGATACAGCGAGCTAGAGAGGCATCCACACAGCACCGTCAAAGAGCTGTATGCAGGAAACTTCTACAGGGTTATTAGTCTTTACATTTGTGAGACCTGAGACTCTATCTAATCTACAAGAGGCATTAATGTGACAGGTGGAGGGCAGTTGGAATGGAGGCTGGGGACTGGGATACTTTTTTAGGCTCCTGCTGTGTTCTGTGCCTACACCACCCACTCTTACCTCTGGGCCCTTCTCCCTTGCAGCAGGGACCCTGGGTGCAAGGGGCACAAATTTGCACACAGTGGCCTGGCCTGTGAGGCAGATGAGGGTCTGGGCGAGGAAGAGGACAGCAGCTCTGAGCGCAGCTCCTGCACCTCGTCCTCCACCCACCCCCGCGATGGGAAGTTCTGTGACTGCTGCTACTGTGAGTTCTTCGGCCACAATGCGGTGAGTGAGCCTGCCTGGGCAGAGAGGGCTGGGCAGCCAGGGGCAGAGGAGAGACCCCCTGATCATGGCAGTGATTGCCATACTGGGATTCAGAGTTCTTACACCTACGTCTGCTTGCTTCTGCCTGGAGGCACATTTGAGGTCGGGATATTTTAACGTTTTATTGGCTGTGTTCTCGTGGTTTCTCTTAAGATTGACTTTTTTTCTTTAGGCAAAAAGGAGAGGAAGTGGCAGAGAAAAAGTTCTGGTTCTGATGAGTGTGTACACGTGTAACCCCAGAGAAGGGGACGCTTGAGCATGATGAAGGCAGAGTGGAGGCAAAAGGTTCCTCAAGTGTGACAGCCAGCTGAGGTACAGGCCATGAGCACAGATCAGGGTACACGCTGTCTCCAGACAGGGAGTAATTCAGAAGTCTTAGGAGAAAAGAGGAAAAGACTGCTGGCTAGGGCAGAGCAGTTTAGGATAGGAAATGTGGAAGAAATTCAGAATTGCTAGCCACCTTTGAGTGAGGTATTGTTATCTTCATTTTAGAGGTGACAAAATTGAGGTTCACAAAGACTTGAGTGACTCACCCAAGGTCATACAGCTTCCAAGTGATGAAGCCTGGGCTCAAACCTGCTTCCCTGGCTCCCAAGTCCTTGGTCCATAAGCTCTGCCCTCATCTTCATACCTAGCACTGTTTGGGCTCAGTTCAGAGTCTACTGAGGATGAAATCATTTGGCCTTGATGGCTGATGCTAGAGCGAATAATTATCTGGCTTCTCACCACAGACTTGGTGCCAGCGGGTGGGAATGCCATGGGCCTCTCAGGCCCAGGGTGTAATGTCAGCACCTCCCCCTCCCCCAGCCACTTGCTGCCCCGACGAGCCGGAATTATACTGAGATCCGGGAGAAGCTCCGCTCGAGGCTGACCAGGCGGAAAGAGGAGCTGCCCATGAAGGGGGGCACCCTGGGCGGGATCCCTGGGGAGCCTGCGGTGGATCACCGAGATGTGGATGAGCTGCTGGAATTCATCAACAGCACGGAGCCCAAAGTCCCCAACAGCACCAGGGCTGCCAAGCGGGCCCGGCACAAGCTGAAAAAGAAGGTGGGTGTGGGGGGGAAGCTCAGCTCTACTGCCTCTCCTCCTTTACCCCAAGCCCTAAGACCTCTGGGGTATGAATGGTGCTGACTGCCAAAAACCTTGGTATCATTCACTACTATGGGAAGGTCTGAATGAATCTGGGAGGCATCAGGGTCAGAGAAACCCCAGGGGCAAGTAATTGGAGCAGGAAATAAGTCTCTGCCGCAGGCTGCTTGCTGGAGTCCTCCATGCTGAGGATTTGCTGCTTCCATCGCCGGCCATTTATTCATTCAGCAAGCATGTCCACACACACTGGGAGCCAAAAAATAACAGTTCTGTTCTCACCCCAGGAGAAAGTCAGTCACAAACACATTAGGGTGTGACAAGTACCAGGCTGAGGGAACTGCCCTGTCTTGTAAAGCCCAGGAATGGCTTTACAGGAGGGTGACTCATCAGCTGGGTCCCGGGAAATAAGGGCAGCAGGTACAGCACATCCCACAGCAGTGTGATAGAGCCAGTGCTGAAAGCAGCAGAGAAGTAGGGCAGGAAGTGGGAACAGAAGAGAGAGCCTCAGAGGCCCTGCTGGAGGGAGGTCAGCTTTGAGACTTTAGCCTCCAAATAAGGTGTCACCAGAGGGTTGACTCGCTGAAATCTGTATTTTGATTGCAGTGTGGTGATAAAGAGGGCAGATTGGAAGGTGAGGGAAAGAAAGCTGAGTTTGATACCCCAGGCAGGAAAAGACAAGACCAAGGGGGAGGTGACTGAGACTGGAACTGAGAGACTTGAGTAAGAGAAGGAACAGGCTTGGGGACTCTACAGCACGAGAGACCCTCGGGGATGTGTCCCAGGTAGGAACTAGTATGATGACAGTTCTTGTGACTGAGCCAGCATGGCAGTTGCAGGAGACTTGGGTGTGGTTGGGGTGCATTGACTCAGGTTCCTGTGAGACATTCAAGTACAAGTGGAGATGTGAGTCTAGCAGTTGCCATCACAGAGATGTAATTGAGGTCCTGGGATTGAACCAGTCCTCACTCTGCACGGAGGATTTAATCCAGGGAGCTATTCCTAGACAGACCTGCTGCTAGATGAGCCCCAGGGCTTGATGCTAGTCACCTGCGGCTTCATTGCTTCACCTGCCTAACCCCAGCTGCATCTGCTCAGTGCCACGGACAGGAACCACCACCTGAAGAGATTTGGTTTTACAGCTAGCTGGTTTCAGTTCTTGGGTTGTCAAACAACCCTGGAACTCTGGAAGGCAGAATTTATTCTCCATCTTTTCAGCCCAAGGACAACCAAGATCCTTCTGCAGCCTCAAGTAGTTAAACAAAAGGCCATGCTGCTACCTCCAGAGAATGGTCATCCTTCTTTTGCTCCCAACCCAAGGTGCCCTCCAGAAGTGTTCCACAGGCTGCAGTGGTCTCTGACTTCTGAGCAGTCCCCAGAAGGCATGTCCCACAGTTTCCAGGTCTGGTGTACATTTATAAACCCGTGTATACTTCCTGAAAGACTGTCACTCCAGGGCTCAGTTCAGACATTTCCTCCTTTGCAGACATCCTCAGGGAAGTCTACGCTTTTGCTGCACCTTGTATTTCTCTAGCCTGTCTGCCGTTCACCATAGCTTCTGATCCCAGAGCACCCTGGAGTCACTGTCCACTAGAGCTGAGCCTTGTAGACAGGAACAAACATACAGAGGTGCTCTCAGTGTTAGATCAGGCTGTTATGCATGTGGGTGTCATTCTCCTCTTTGAGGTTCTTACTAGTTTGGCTGCCATCAAGAATCCAGTTTCCCCAGTAGGCATGTAGCAATGACTGCTTGTTCTCCAGCACCTTGGGAGTAAAAGTGAGGGTCTTCCTGGTCCTTCATCCCACTTTCAGACTGTTACTTCCTTTTCTTGCCTTTAGGTACTAATCCCTGATGCTTTGAAGTTATACCCATGCCTGTGCCATCTGCAACCTAAGACCCATCCTTCCTTGTCCACCGACTGTTCTCTTCTGACCTTTTCTTCTCTTCCCAGGCTAAGCTAGTACTCACTTGAGTAAGCTTACTTCAGTCACTCTGTGACCAGTACTCTTTAGTTCCTTGCCTGTTGCCTTTCTCATACATCTGCTTGAAAAACTGTATCTCGGGGGCTGGAGAGATGGCTCAGTGGTTAAGAGCACTGACTGCTCTTCCAGAGGTCCTGAGTACAATTCCCAATGACCACATGGTGGCTCACAGCCATCTATAATGAGATCCGATGCCCTCTTCTGGTGTGTCTGAAGATAGCTATAGTGTACTTATGTATAATAAATAAATAAATCTTTAAAGAAAGAAAGACTATATATCTGGTCCATCCTGCACGGTCTTCCCTTCTATATCCAGAGGATAGCATGTGACAATATGTGTATGTGGCACTCAGCTGGGTGGTTCCACCACTTGAACTCTCATGTAGCTTGGCTGGCCTATAGTCCTTTTCTTCCTTGTCCATTCACATGGCCCTTTTTTCAGACCTCTGATTTTCCAGATATGAGGCTCTCAGCTGTCCTTGTTCTTTAGCAAATATATTCACTTCTGTTGCAGCAAGAAGAGTCACTTCTTAAGATACCTCCTTATCTAATGAAAAGGTTGTCCTCCTACCCAGTCCATGGAGTCCTTTGCTTTCTCAGCCCAAGCTGCCTGCTCTTATTTTCAAAGCCTTCAGTTGGCAAACTGCTTCCTTAGGCTCAAACCCAGGGATACGCTCTCCTCTGCTCTGGCTCCCATCATGTGTTATGTGCCCACTGTTGAGTTTTTAAGGCAGTCAGTTCCTGCCTTCCGAGTTTGTTTCCTTTTCCTTATGTCCGAGTTCATTGTTTCCTTTGTCACCTAAGCAGTCCTTCAGTCTCTGCTTTATCACTGAATCCAAGGTATGTCTTGGATATATGCCATCATGGATGTCCACCAGTCAACCTCTCACATGTGCTCCCCTTTAATCCTTTGACTCCTTGACTTTCAGGCAAGCAGGGGCAATAGTATCACCATCTTCTTATTTCTCACCAGCCTCTCTGACCTCTCCATCTCCCTTGTGAATTCCTGTCCTTCATCTAAACTTTATAGACCATATCTCTCTAGGGAAGAAAAGCCATCTAGCTGTACTTGACATTGGCATCTCTGATAACTATTGGTCCTCTTTGGGGACATCCTGCAGGTACCTCAAACTCAGTACTTAACAAAAGAGACCTGCCTCTTCTTTTCCATTGTCTGTTCAGTAAAGGGGACCACTGCACTCTATTGTTTGACCTTGAGTTGTGGGCCTTGTCATGGGGAAGCACATTGTGACTGAAAGCAGTGAGCCTTGGAATTGGACTTCAGTTTGAGGCTCAGCTTGATCACACTTGCTGTATGACCGTGGGCAAACCAGTTAATTTCCAAACCTCAGTTTTTCCATCTATAAAATGAGACTAACAGGAACCTAAGCCATAGGTTGTTAGGAGGATGTTATGAAATGCTGCATGGAAACCTGGGTAGAGTGCCTGGCACATACAAATACTCAGCTCATGGGGACCATGGGAGCAGCTGCAGTAGTTGGTCATGCTTTCTGGATATGTGTCATTTTACCTTCCTGCTGAACACCACAAATCCCTATCTATGATATCCACCTACAGCTTCTCTGGTTAAAGCCTTCAGTTGGTAAATATTGGGTGTTCGGGCTCAAATCCAGGCTTCTCCACAGCCTACAGATCTTCAGATCTAGCTGCTGCTTAGCTTCCCAGCTTCATCTCAGCCTTACTTTCTCACCTACCGTCCTGTCTCCCAAGTCCCTCCACACCACACCTCCCTGGCAAAAACAAAGGCAAAACAAAATTCTAGGCTCCAACTGTACTTCTGCATAGGGTGCAAATTTTTCCAGGGTAATTCCACTCAGTGATCAGTGCCCCTTCAGGAGTACTCAGATGGTCCAGGCTGGGTTAAAAGCCTTGTACTTTTTGCCCTGAAGCACTTGACACTGTCACTCGAATTAAGCAGACCATTTGGCCGTCTCTCTTCCCTGGCTGAGTGAAGCTGGGAAACAGACTGTCTTGTGTCCAGCTGTCCCCTGAAACTTAGCCCACTGTTTCACAGTCAGTGAACAAAAGGAACTAAAAAGCCTGGAACTTATGAACTATGCCTTGCTGATTTACTACCCACCTAGTCTTGAACCAGTTTTGTATTCTTGCCAAAGCTGAAGTTCCTCTTCTGTATAAACTATGCATTATGGTGCAGCAAGGGCAGTGGTGAGGGTTAAAGACAACTTACTGCAGGGAGCCAGGTCTATACATATAGCCACTTTCCTTTCGATGACAGTGTTTGTAATGAGGAGGCTCCACACCAGGACTTCTCAGACCTGCTGGACTTGAAGTAGATTCCTGAGTAAAAACTTTCTTATCTATAACAACCAGAAGGCAGGCTGTGCTGGTTCCGAGAGGGAAAGAGCATCCTACAGTCTCCAGATGCCCCATTATCTCTGCAGACACTACTCCAGACCGCTCTGTTTGCTGACTTCCTGAGTAGGCAGAGTGGGGAAGGAGACTTGGACCCTTACAGCCATCCTCAGAGCCACTTTTTCATGTAAATTACAAAGTTGGATATTAAAGTTCAGAGACAGTGATTAGTCCAAGGGGCTCTAAAGAACTGAGCTTAGGTGTGTAATCACTGTTCAGAAGAGACAGGTTTCATGGCTGCCCACTGGGGCAGAAGAGCATTCGGTTCAGAGGTGGAAGCAAGTCTTTTCTCCCCAGATTCGTTTCCCTTTGTCTCTCCCTCAGTCTGCAAGTCACCTGGAAACACATGAGGTAGTACTCCACCACAGCCTTCCTGTCTGAGCCCTAGGCTCTGCTAGCCTCCTGGTACCTTGGATTTAGGTAGAGATATTCAGATAACAGCCCACAGATGGATTTATAGGACCCAACCTCTTGGGACTTGTCAGTCTCTTGGGCTCATGAGCCGCTTTTATACCTTGTGTTGAGGGCCCTGCCTGTCACTAATCATGGTATACTGTAGGACACACTTTAGATGTGGGCTTGGATATGTGGAGCTGGCTTAGCAGTGAGAGACCTTTCTAAAAGGTACCCTCTTCAGTAATGCAGCATCAGGAGGACACCTATAGTCAGCCACTCACTTGGAGCATCTCAGCTCCTACATCTTCTTCAAGACTGCTTAATAAGAGCACATCTTCCTGTCACCCCATTTTGTTCTTTAGTCAACAGTTATTGTCTTTGCTCTGCAGATGAGTCCACAGGGACCTAGCTGGGGAGTAAACAAATGTCTCAAGCTCATATTAACCCATACTCAGGAAGCAGATCCTAGCCCTCTTAGACCCTAGAGCTGACACAGACTCATAGTGAATCAGCTGTCCAAAGCTACCCTAGGGCTTATTTGTACTTCTCCCCCCACCCCACCCCCTGCCTCCAGACTTGATCTCTGTCTGCTTTCATCACCCACCATCCCTGCAGGGTTGAGGAATGTGTGAAGATCCTGAGTCTCTGTCTTTAGCAAGTGACAAAGCTAGGCTCCAGGCTGTGTCAGGTGTCACATTGTACTTGATCAATTCGTAGCAGACCTCTGCTGAAACTGTGTCTTCTATTGGCAGGAAAAAGAGAAGGCCCGGTTGGCAACAGAAGCTCTGAAGCAGGTGAATCATGTTTCTGGAAGCCAGGAGCCAAGGCCTGCCAGGGAGAGGCTTCTAGAGTGGCCTGACCAGGAGCTGGACCGAGTCAACAGCTTCTTAAACAGCCGCTTGCAGGAGATCAAGAGTACCGTCAAAGACTCCCTCTGTGCCAGTTTGAGCATGTGTGAGCTCAGTGTGGATAGCAGGGCCTTTAAGGAGGGTGCTATAGAAGCTCAGACCCTAACCCCTTCAGACCCCAGCAGCTGCTCTCAGAAACAGCCTGATATCAACCTTGACCTGTCCCCTTTGACCTTGGGTTCTCCTCAGAGCCACACATTACAAGCTCCAAGTGAGCCAGTCCCACCATGGGCAGAAAGGAGAGATCCTCACCCACCATGGACAGAGGTGAGGGGACCTCCTCCTGGTATTCCTGAGAATGGGCTTGTGAGAAGACTCAACACTGTGCCCAACCTGTCCAGGGTGATCTGGGTCAAGACACCCAAGCCAGGCAACCCAAGCTCTGAGGAGAGTCCAAAGGAAGTTCCCACTTGCAAACAGGAACTGTCTGAGCCTGTGGCCACAGGTGGAAAGCCAAGAAAGAGCAAGAGACAGGGAAATCAAGCAAAGAAGACTGAGACAAGTCCAGCCCCCTGGCCTCCAGCCAACCAAGAGGCTCCCAATGCTAAGAGCCAGATATCTAGCCCCAAGCAGCCAGGCAAGGGCTCAGCAGAGCCTACCAAAGCAAGCAATGGTGCAGAACCTGAAGAGAGAAGCCGGGGGAACCGGCCAGGACCAATTCGGGCTGACAGTCCCAAAACTGACAAGAAGGGTAGTTCCTGGCAGAATTGGCCAGGTGGGGCCAAGGCACGGACTCTGGAGCAGGAATCTGAACAGACCTCCGGCCCAGCAAGGCCACAGAGCTTGTCCCAGGGCAAGGGCCGCAGCCGCCGGAGCCGAAACAAGCAGGACAAGTCAGCCTCCTCCTTGGGTGAGTGCACCAGGAACCAAGTGGCTGAACCCCCCACTCCAACCAAGCCATGGGGTGGAGGGCATTCCCTGTATATGGGCAGCAGCGCTCCCAGCATGACCCCAGAGGCCTGGCCATAGGCACTGAGCCCTCCTGGCTGTGTCTTCCTAGACGATGTGTTCCTGCCCAAGGACTTGGATGGGGTGGAGATGGATGAGACAGACCGAGAGGTGGAGTACTTCAAGAGGTAGGTGTGTGCTGCCTGCTTTTCCCAGCTCGGGAGATCATGTCCATGCCCATGCCCCAAATTGTATCTTGAGCCGGAGAAAATCCACGGGGTTCCTTACTGCCCTTCCAGGCCCTTCCACATAGTCTGAGCTCAGGGAACCACTTGGCAAAATGAGCACCTGGGAAGGTATAAGGCATAAGAAAGGAGTGTGTCAGCACCCAGGAACAGGGTTCCAGTGTAGTCCTGGTTGCTCAAGAACTCTGTCCATAAAGTAGGCTAGCCTCAAGCTCCCAGAGATCCCCAGTGCTGGTATTTGACTGGCACTTCTTCTGTTCTAGTGGGCCAAGCTCTAGGAAAAGTCTAGAGAGATTCAGAGACATATAGCCCAGTGATTGGTGCCATTAAAGGCATATTGGTATGATGGGGCCGCCGGGTGGGAAGCCTTCCAGCCAGCCTGGGGATTAGAGGTTGCTTTTCTGGAGAGGTGAGACTAATGTGAGATTTGAAGAATAAGACTGAGCTGAGCTCAGCAGGGCTGGTGAAAGGTGTTTGTAACAGTGGGATACCATGTATAGAGGCCTGAGGGAGAAGAAGCGAGCTCAGTACTGCAAGGGTAAGGTAAGGTAGAGACGATGGCCAGTATATCTCTCAGCAGTTGTCGTCATGCATTGTACCCTGGCCTTGTGGACAGCAGTTCTGAAGTCTGTCAAACTCTGACTCCTGGAAGCCACAGTGTCTGTTTAGAGCCAACTTGTTTCTTTTGTTGTTGTTGTTGTTGTTTGTTTGTTTACAAAGTGTCTTGCCATATGACCCAGGCTGCCCTCAAACCAATGGCAGTCCTGAGTGTTGGAATTACAGTTTACCATGCTAGACTTCCAGCTGGTTTCTGACATGTTTTGTCCAGAGGTGGGGTCCAGTAAGGACAGGAAAAAAACCTCTTACTGTGTTTTGCCCATATTTCCAAAACCCAATAGGTTCTGTTTGGATTCTGCAAAGCAAACTCGTCAGAAAGTTGCTGTGAATTGGACCAACTTCAGCCTCAAGAAAACTGCTCCTAGCACGGCTCAGTGAGGTAGAGGCCCAGCCGTCATCTGCACCCGCTTCCTTCTTTCCATGTCCTCTGTCCCTCTAACCCACTCTGTACCTGTACGATGGCTCTGGGGATTTGGGCTTAGGGCTTGCTCGCCCTGCTTTCTGCACCCATATAGCAACCACATCTCCAGATTCAGTTGCTGATGCTCTACGCCCTGTCCTCTGTATGTCCACTCACCAAGGCCTCTGTTCTTCCCTCAGTCCTCCCTCGTTAGGCCCTCCCTGAATCTTGCTTGCTGCTGCTTCTCCTGAAGGTCAGCTTCTTGGGATGTCATCACTGGGGCTCAGCCTCCCAAGGCGTCCTGGCAACAGTAGACTCCATGGAGCTGCCCTGTGAGTGGGCTTAAGTCCCACTTGTTTCCTCCGTGCAGAATATGCCTTCCTCCTGAAGCAGCATAAAAGACCAGCCGTAAGGGAATAGTGACGCACAGGACAACTAGAGCAAGACCTTGCAGGCCATTGAGAAGTCATGGAGGTGTTGGTGAGGGTTCTTCCCCAATAGCACAGGTTCCTGAGGATCTAGTAGCTAAGCTGTCTTTTGGGAAGAGACTGGCCCACAGCAGCTCTGGCCTGCCCTCCAGCCACTCAGATAAGCCCTGTTATCTGAACTATTGACATGCTGGGTAATGTTTTGGGGGCTGGGTTAGTACAGAAGAGATAGGCAGCTAATACACAGTATTGGGGCCCACGGCCATCAGATCCCGTTACAGAAGGTTGTGAGCCACCATGTGGTTTTGGGAATTAAACTTAGGACCTCAGGAAGAGTAGCCAGTGCTCTTAACTGCTAAGCCATCCTCTCAACCCCCTTTTAAAACTATGGGTTTTTTGTTTTGTTTTTATGTGCATCAGTGTTTCACCTGTATGTGTGTCTGTGAGAGGGTGTCTGATTCCAAGTTACAGACGGTTATAAGCTGCCATGTGGCTGCTGGGAATTGAACAAGGTCTTTTGGGAAGAGCAGCCAGTGCTCTTAACCTCTGGGCCATCTCTCTAGCCCCACAGTTCAATGTCTTAACTTTGTGCTGTGCATGTGAATCAGGATTTTTTTTGTCTGACAACTGCATAGCTGCCCTTAGTACAAATGGGAGAAGTGATCTCTGTACACATACTCTTGAGGTACCTGAGCTGACACTGTGCTCCTGTGTTCTTTAAAAATCCTCTCTGGGTTGAAGCAATAAGGACTCTGAATAACTCCCATGGGGCAGTACAGAGGCCTGAAGCCAGGGCAGCCTCCAAAGTTGAGGCTCCCTGTGCTGTGCATATGTTGCCTTCAGGTTAAAGCTGCTTTCAGAGTCACCTCAGGCTTCCTGTGCTTTGAGGAGTCTGGTCCTTTGCCACTTCAGGATAAGCGCACCCCACCTTTTTCCTTTTTTTTTTTTTTTTCTCCACCACAAGAGTAAGGAATAGCAAAGACCCCAGGCACTTCATCTGTTACCTTTATGGAGAGAAAAAGAGTCACACCTCACATAAGCCCAATATCAACTGGTCTTCTGGGCAACCTAATCCAGACATCTTCTACCTTAGCTGGTCTCTTCCAAGAGGGGAAGGCCACGCCCTCCTCCCTACCCTCCTGAGTGTACATCCTGTAGCCATTCCATCAACTTCCAGACACAGCCTCAGGAGCCAGCACTGACTGTGTCCTTGAAGCTGAGCAGGAGACTGAATACAGGGCTGGCCTCCACTAGCACCTGAGTGGGAGAGTGCTGCCAGCAACCAAGCTCCTACTCAGCCTCCCCTGCACAGATGTGCTGCCCTGCGCAGACGTGCTGCAGCCTGTTTCCATCCGGGAAATCTGTTGTTTGTTTTTTGTCCAAGAAACAAAGCTAACACTGCATATTACCACCTCAGACTCAGATGAAGCAGGGTTCTGGGCAGAAGCTGGGGATGTAATTCACAGGGACCCAGAGCCAGCAAGGCCAGCAGAGGCCAGCAGGGGTGGGAAGAGGGGGCCTAGTACTCACTGCTATCCTGCCTCTTTCTCCCTCTCAGCCCTGCACAGGTTGACTTCTCCAGGTCATCTCAAGGCTCCAGCTCAAGCTGCAGATATAGTTCTCAACCCTCCCTCCTCCTACTACCCTGACCAACCAAAAGCTGAATGGACGTCATGCTGTGCTGGGGCCTTTGAGGACCTCAGCAGAGCCGCTTCCTGGTGCTATGCAGCCTCCACTCAAGAGCCCGGGGAATGGGCTGGCCTGGGAGCCAAGGGCCAGTGGCACTACTGGCCCCAAACTGCTCTCTTTGTGTTTGGTTTCTGTTTCTGTTTTGTTTTTTTAATTCTTTACTTTTGATACTGTGAATATCTTTCATGGGGAAAGATAAAGCAACATTTGGACACAGAGTTGGTGTGATGGTGATTTGCTGGTCTGAATGGGGAGTGGGAGGGATATATGTACTCAGAAACAGAGGTCTGTCACTATCTAGAGCGGTACTCTGCACAGGCTGTCTGTCCTAGTTCTCACTCAACCCTGAGAGTCCCCAAGCAATCCTGAGTGGAAGTGACAGCCCAACATAAAGGAGATGCAGGCACTAAAGCTATGTCAGCAAAGTGGCTGCTAACCCGCCTGGCTGGGCCCAAAAGTTGTGTTGTCACTGTCTAGGCCCTGCCTCCTATTGGAAGCACTCGGGTACATCAACCTAGAACACTATATGGGCTGGATAACTCAACAGTGGCTGCCTCTGTACACTGGAGAGGCTGATCCATGAGGCTAGATTCAGTCTAGTGCTGAAGGGATGGACAATTTCTAGAGAGCCACTGATCTTTAATTTTTTAAATTTTTTTATATGTGTTTTGTCTGCGTGTGTGTGCATGCACCTCATGTATGCACTGCCTGTGGAGACTAGAGAGGGACATTGAATCCCCTGGGACAAGTTACAAATGGTTGTGAGCTACCATGTGGTTGCTGGGAATTGAACCTGGGTCCTCTGGAAGGGCAGTCATCACTCTTAACTGCTGAGCCATCTCTAGCCCTCAAGAGAGTCCCTAATCTTTAGTGCGCACTGGAAGACTGAAGAAGTAAAGCTCTGATGTCCACAGCAATAGCAGCAACAGAGTAGATGCATCCGCCATGAGGGATGAGTGAAAATGGGCAGGCAAGAAGCAACAACTTTTCCTACAACCGAGGAAAGTACAGGCCCTTCTGGAGGAGTGTCACCCTTCAGTTAACCCTTCCAGGAGATGCCCGACAGTTCATCCAGCAGTGTGTCCAATTAAGTTGGGAACTGAGATGAATCCCTACACTTAGTTTTCCCCTTTGCAAGATGGCCATGTGGATACAGGTTGAATATGATCTTCTACATATGTGTGAGCCCAGATCAGTGAAAGGCCCTGAGACCTTAACAGCCATGTACCTGTAGCCCTAACCAGTTGAGAGCCACCCACACCATGCCAACATAATTAGAGCAGTTAAACACCTTTTATTGACCGGATCTGATTGTCCAGTAGGACTAGGATATGTATCCGCTCATAGACCTGAAAACAAAACCCATAATAAACATCTCTAAAGTCAAGGAATCCACTTCATCTTCCCAAATCCTATTTTAATGTCAGATTTACTAAAAATGCCTCACATATGCTATGTCCAAGCCAAAGTCGTTGTCTTTTTAAAGATCTATTTTATGTATTAGTGTTTTGTTCACACCATAAGCCTGGTGTCCAAGGTCAGAAGAGAGCATTGGATTCCACAGACCTGGAATTAGGAGTGTTTGTTTGGCACCATATCAGTGCTGAGAATCCAATCTGGGTCGTCTGCAGGAATAAGCACTCTTAACCAAGCTTCTGCTGGCACCACAGTGTCTAGGGTGCGCCCTCCCTGCACCAGTGGTCAGAACCTGTCCCCTTCCTCTCTTCCTTCTAAAGAAAGGGAGCAGGAGCTTGTTTTTCACACTTTAAGCAGCTATCTAAAATTCCAGTTGTGGCAAATGTAAGTCTAGTCAGGCACCTACAAAGACTTGTAACTTTGGCCTTTGGCACTCCTAGCTCACAGTCACCAGCCTGGTATCCCCAAATCTGCTGACATTTCCCACCCCTCCACAATTAATCTTCCATTATGAGTCCTGGGGGTTGGTTTGTTTACCTTAAGATGAGTTCTTATTTCTTAGCCCCAGCTGGCTTCAAACTCAGATCTGCCTGCCGAGTGCTGGGATTAAAAGTTAATGCAACCACCTGGTTTTGTTGTTTTTCTTTTAATTATTCTTTCTTTACATCCTACAAGAGAGATCACTTGCTACGAGTATCAGGAAAGTCGATTTGCACTACCTTTGTGATGATTACATGCTAGGTGTTGTGGTATACACAATTGCAGCACTCATGAGTCTGAAGCAGGAGGATCACCACAAGATTGAAGCCAACCTTGGCTACACAGACCCTCTCTTAGGGGAAAAAAGAGTCCTATTTCTCCCAGTCTCAAAACAAGTGAGTGCTCCTATTATACATAAAGACTTGAGAAGGGGCAGCCAGCACTAGCTCTGTCTTTCCTCCTTAAAGTTGGACAACCTGGGCCCCGGTCTCCTTTTCCCTCCTACCTCACAACCAGCCCCTGAGACCTCTGTGCCCCGAGGAATTTGTGTATTTGCTCTACACTCTAAGCCCCTTTCCTGCTCTCCTGACAATGACTTCACTTACTCGGAAACCCAGATCCAGCTCCAGCTTCTCGGTTATCTCTGTGCTTCCCAGGTGGCCACTCTGAGATATCATTTACACATATAATATTTAAAGAGTTATTTATTTTATTTCTGAGTACATTGTAGCTGTCTTCAGGAACACCAGAAGAGGGCACCAGATCCCATTGCAGATGGTTGTGAACCACCTTGTGGTTACTGGGAATTGAACTCAGGGCCTCTAGAATAGTCAGTGCTCTGAACCACTGAGCCCCAACGCACAGGTTTAAAAACACCTTGACTATTATTTTACTTCCTACCCGTCGACCCCATCGGGACAGTGGTGCTACTTGACGCTGACGAGGAAACCATTCTGCGAAATCCGCCCTCGAAAACCCCCGCTTACAGGGCTGGGACTCCTCCTGGCCGCTAGAGGGCGTAGCGCTCCGCGGAGATTGCGGAAAGAACGCCGTGCTGAGCGGAGGGTGTTAACCCACGACTTGAATCTTCTGTGCATGCCTCAAATGCTCCTACTACCCAGTCTTTTTATGTTTTTAAAAGATTTATTTATTTATGTGAGTACACTGTCGTTGTCTTCATACACACCAGAAGAGAGCATCAGATCCCATTACAGATGGTTTTGAGCCACCAGGTGGTTGCTGGAAATTGAACTCGGGACTTCCGGAAGACCAGACAGTGCTCTTAAACGTTGAGCCATCTCCCCAGCTCCATCCGACTCTTTCAATCAATTCCGCCGCTTGCCCACAAACGCGCTGGAAGAAGATTGTCCCCGTTCGCGATCCGGCGCTCACGCCGTTGCTAGGCGACGACAGCAGTTTTCTCGTATCTGATTGGAGCTCTGATGAGGCGTGGTTTAACTTTTTTATTTTTTGGTCCTTGCATTGCGCATGTGTACGGCCTACGATGGAGGAGTCGGAACCCGAGCGGAAGGTTGGACTGAGGTTGGGTCCACGCGAGGGGGTGCGGGCAGAGGGAGGGGCCGCGGCTGACTCGGGTCTCCGCAGCGGGCTCGCGCGGACGAGGCGACCGCGGGTGGGAGCCGCTCCGAGGACGAAGATGAGGACGACGAGGACTACGTGCCCTATGTGCCGTTGCGGCAGCGCCGGCAGCTACTGGTAAGGGGCCGCACCCCAGGTGCAACGGCGACCTGTCCCCGGCCGTCAGAAGGAGGGGGCCCTGAGGGGTGGGACGTGGTTCTGAGGAAGTCCCTACTAGTGAATCTGAGGTCCAGACAGACGTGCGCCTCAGTGCACACGACTCCCTTCCCCGAAAAAGCCAGCGTCCTAGGTTCGGACTCTCCGGGTGCTATGACACCCCCCCCCCAACCTACCGGGCCTTGGGCTTGACTGTGAGGTACACTGGTGGAACCTCAGCTCCAGAAGCTGCTGCAGAGAAGACGCAAGGGAGCTACAGAGGAAGAGCAACAGGACAGTGGCAGTGAACCCCGAGGAGATGAGGACGACATCCCGCTGGGCCCTCAGTCCAATGTCAGCCTCCTGGATCAGCACCAGCACCTCAAAGAGAAGGCTGAAGGTGGGCTGAGCAGGAAGGAAAGAGGATGAGCCTAGACCCGAAAGGACCCCTGGTTCTCTTGACATCTTCAGCTTCTTTCCTCAGCACGCAAGGAGTCCGCCAAGGAAAAGCAACTGAAGGAAGAAGAAAAGATTCTGGAGAGTGTGGCTGAAGGCCGAGGTACTATTGTAGTTGGTGCAGGCAGTTTGTGTCCCGAGGGGTCTGCCTTTGGGAGGCAGGAACCTCACTGAGCTACATCTGTCTCCTTAGCCTTGATGTCAGTGAAGGAAATGGCCAAAGGCATCACCTATGACGATCCAATCAAAACTAGGTATGTCTTTCCAATCAGTGTATGTGGCTGAGACTGGCTGTGGAGCCCTGATGCCCAGCTGTATGGACTGGGGAGGGAGCTGCTCCACTGTACTGTGTTGACCTCTTCTGCCCACTGCCTACCCATAGTTGGACACCCCCGCGTTATGTCCTGAGCATGTCTGAAGAGCGACATGAGCGGGTTCGGAAGAAGTACCACATCCTGGTGGAGGGAGATGGTATCCCACCACCCATCAAGAGCTTCAAGGAAATGAAGTTTCCTGCAGGTACCCGAGGAGAGGGACGCTGTGCTTGTATGGTCTACGACCTAGTGTCGCAGCACACACTGCGCTCAGCAGCAGTAATGAAGAGTTGGAGATAGGATGTCCCTCTGTGGTTGTTGCTGGCACTAAGTTTTGAGGGAGAAGCTTTGTGGAGGCAGGATCTCTTTCTGCAGTCCAGGCTGACCCCAAATTCTAAACAGTTGTCCTGCATCCTCCCTAGTGCATGCTAATGCTAGCATTGTGGACATGATCGCCATGCTCTGTGGGCAGGTGAGGAGATGCGTGGGTTTGAGACCAGCTGTTATCCTGGAGTCCTAATAGTCTAAGAACATCAGGCTTTCCTCAGCCTCAGGTACCTGTGCCTCCTGGGCTCAGGGGTTAAAGGCGTGTTTCACTACTCCTCGATAGAGGAAGGATTTCTTCAGACTTATTTTCAGCTGCCCCAGCTGTCCTCTGCTTCCATGGACCTTTAGTGAGGACTTAGGTCCAGTCAGCCTGTGCTCCTTGGACCCACTGTTTCATGACTTACAACCTACAGGGAAGAGCTAGTTCTACAGGATTCAGGATGCCAATAAAGCATCTATTCTTTTCTACAGCCATCCTTCGAGGCCTGAAAAAAAAAGGCATCCTCCACCCAACACCCATTCAGATCCAGGGCATCCCTACCATGTAAGTATGGGCTGTGGGCGTGGCTGCTACAGTTCTCTGTCTCTTGCTGGGCCCAGTCCTGAAGCCGTCCTCTCCCAATAGTCTGTCCGGTCGGGACATGATCGGCATTGCCTTCACTGGGTCAGGCAAGACACTGGTATTCACACTGCCCGTCATCATGTTCTGCCTGGAGCAAGAGAAGCGATTGCCTTTCTCCAAGAGGGAAGGGCCTTATGGACTCATCATCTGCCCCTCGGTAAGACAGGCTAACCCAGGGTTGGGAGAAGGACTGGGCTGGCTTCTGGTACCAGCCTTTTCTCTGACTTTAGCGAGAGCTGGCTCGGCAGACCCATGGCATTCTGGAATATTACTGCCGTCTGCTGCAAGAGGACAGCTCACCTCTCCTGCGCTGCGCTCTCTGCATCGGGGGCATGTCGGTGAAAGAGCAGATGGAGACCATCCGACAGTATGTACTATGGTCCCACTGTGTCTTAGTCAGGGTTTCTATTCCTGCACAAAACATGACCAAGAAGCAAGTTAGGGAGGAAAGGGTTTATTCAGCTTATATTTCACATGCTGTTCATCACCAAAGGAAGTTAGGACCAGAACCCAAGCAGGTCAGAAAGCAGGAGCTGATGCAGAGGCCATGGAGGGATGTTACTTACTGGCTTGATCCCCTGGCTTGCTCAGCCTGCTTTCTTATAGAACCCAGGTCTACCAGACCAGGAATGGTACCACCCACCATGGGCTGGGTCCTCCCCGCCTTGATCACTAGTTGAGAAAATGCCGTACAGATAGATCTCATGAGGCATTTTCTCAACTGAGACTCCTTTCACTGTGATAACTCTAGCTTGTGTCAAGTTGACACAATACCAGCCAGTACACATAGGCATCCCCAAAGTTCCCAGGAAGGCAAAAGAACCCTTTAGTTTAGCTGCTGCTTGGTTCTCGGAGTTTTTCTGTGAGTCCAGCAGCACTTGGGGGAAAGCAGTTTCGGGTAGGATGGAAAGCTGTAGCTGGGAATTATGGGGATATAACAGATGGAATGTCTCATTCTCAGGGATACCAAAGTCAGAAAAGGCTTTGTATGGAAAGTGCCATTTGAATGTTAGGGGGTGGTTCAGGTAGAAAGCTCAGAAATTGAAATCTGTGGTATCCAGAAAAGTCAAAGCTATTCACTGTGGTTAATCAAGGAGACTAAGGTAGTGATGTGGGGGCCAGAACCCAGTAGCACCTGTGCTCTGTCCTTTACAAGTCCTGCAGTCCCCAGCAGACTTCTCTAGCACTCTGGACCAGACCCGGAGATGATAGTCACACCAGAACCCACCCTGTGTCTGAGCTATTTCTACACTCAGGGAAGATGCAAGCATATAACAGGTAGTCAGCTTTTCGGAAACATGAGCCCAGCAAGGCCAGCAAAGGGACTCAGGAACCAGGAGTAAAACCTCTAGAGGCTCAGGACAGCCCTTGTAGGGAAGGCATGTCAAAATAAGTGTAGGCCTAAGAGGTCCAGCCTCTACTCCATGAGCTGCCTGTGCTATACAGAAGGTAGCAGAAGTGCTGAAAGGCAGGGGAGGAGACAGCAAAAGCAGAAAGCAATGTACGGCCTCTTGGTAGGTCATAGGGATACCCACGTACCCAAAACTCGGGGTTTCTTTGTTCTCAGTGGCGTGCACATGATGGTAGCTACACCGGGACGCCTCATGGATCTGCTGCAGAAGAAAATGGTCAGCCTAGACATCTGCCGCTACCTGGCCCTGGATGAGGCTGACCGCATGATTGACATGGGCTTTGAGGGTGACATCCGCACCATCTTCTCCTACTTCAAGGTGCCCAGCCCCTACCTCACTCTGGACCCCTGCACATGAATACCCACACTCATACACTGCATGTTGAGCTGCAGGCTTCCTGCACTGTACACACTGCTTCTTAGGGTCTGTGGCTCAGCTGTTCAGTATCCCCAGGCCCCATCTAGTCCTGCATGCCCTTAGCCTTCCTACTGCTCAAACCACAACAGCTCCTCACAGCGTGGTGACCCTGACCATATGATCATTTCATCACCACTTCGTATGGTAACAACACGGTTATGGATTGTATTGGAAACATCTGATATGAAGGCTTTCTGATATAGGACCCCCCAAAAGGGGTGAGACCCTCAGGTTGAGAACCACTGTCTTAGCCCAGTCCTGGCCTTTCCTTTCTCAGGGCCAGCGGCAGACTCTGCTCTTCAGTGCCACCATGCCAAAGAAGATTCAAAACTTTGCCAAGAGTGCCCTGGTAAAGCCTGTCACCATCAATGTGGGTCGCGCTGGAGCAGCCAGCCTTGATGTCATCCAGGTAGGCACACACTCCTGATAGGCAGGGTTTTTTACCAGCATAGGCTAATAGACTAAAGCCGGCCTTACTGCCTTGAAGCTAACCAGAGTCCTTTAGCCAAGGCCGTTTGTAGGCTGTGTAGCCCTCATGGCAAGAGGCTTCTGGGCACCAAGCACAGTCTGGGAGTCCAGCTACAGTGTCAGGGGCGTGGCTGGTGAGCTGAACCTTGGATCCCCTGACCTGGCCCCTCTGGTGGCAGGAGGTGGAATATGTGAAGGAGGAAGCCAAGATGGTGTACCTGCTTGAGTGCTTACAGAAGACGCCCCCACCTGTAAGTAGAGCCGAACCAGGCTGGTCCCAGAAGTCCTGTGACAAGATGGGATGGGAGGAACAAATACCAGGCGGGAGGGAGTCAATGTGATACCATCTGACTAGAACGGCCTTTTCGGGGCAGGTGCTTATCTTTGCAGAGAAGAAAGCAGATGTGGATGCCATTCACGAATACCTCCTGCTCAAGGGGGTGGAAGCTGTGGCCATTCATGGGGGCAAAGGTCAGAATGGTCAACATACTGGCACAGCCCTGCTGCCATGACAGCTTCCTGCCTTTCCCTTTCCTTTCCCCTTCCCCGCCTGGCTAGCCTGTACTGCTCCCAACACTCCTACTATAGTTCTAACACCTACCTGATCCACTCCAGACCAAGAAGAGCGGACCAAGGCCATTGAGGCATTTCGGGAAGGCAAAAAGGATGTCTTAGTGGCCACAGATGTGGCCTCTAAAGGCCTGGACTTTCCTGCCATCCAGCATGTCATCAACTATGACATGCCTGAGGAAATCGAGAACTATGGTAGGGAGCGTGGGGAACTGGTGGGCTGGACAAGCGAAGGGCCAGGTCCCAGGTAGTGGACTAGAGGCTCCTCCCTTTCTTGCAGTGCACCGAATTGGCCGTACTGGGCGTTCAGGAAACACTGGCATCGCCACCACCTTCATCAACAAGGCCTGCGGTGAGACACTCACCATAGCTACCTTGACTCTACCTTGGGTTCTGAAGCCAGGAGAGACCCTAATGGCTCATTATCTCTCCCTCAGATGAATCAGTGCTTATGGACCTCAAAGCCTTGTTGCTGGAGGCAAAGCAGAAGGTACCACCTGTTCTGCAAGTGTTGCATTGTGGAGATGAGTCCATGCTGGACATTGGAGGTGAGTGTTGAGCAAGGGCCTAGACTAGTCTACAGCTGGGTGTCTTGGGCTGGTAAAGCAGACAGACCGAAATACCAGGAAACCAGTCCTGGCTGGTAGGGCCAGCTGGGATCAAGATCCAGGACCTGAAACTTGGTCCTAAGACTTCGCTGACCCTTCTCTCCACTCCCAGGAGAACGGGGCTGTGCCTTCTGTGGAGGTCTTGGCCATCGGATCACTGACTGCCCCAAACTCGAAGCTATGCAGACCAAGCAGGTCAGCAACATTGGCCGCAAGGACTACCTAGCCCACAGCTCCATGGACTTCTGAGCCGTCTGTCTTCCCTCTTCTCCCCAAGAGTCCAGTCCCAGGATACCAGCCATGCGCACACCAGCCCTCAAGACAAGAAGCCAGCCTCTTTGGCCCAGCTGGCCTGGGCCACCCCAGTGCCCCCAGAGTTACTATTTTTGTTCTCTTCCCCAGCTGCCATTAAAGCACAATCCCTTTTCTTGGACCAGTTCTTCCTTCTCTCTCTTTCTCCCACCTGCCCCTGGGGTCCCGTACAAGCCTCTGCCTCCAATACTACCCTGAGGCAAGATACCTGCATCTCCCAGAGTTGCCAGCCTGCTATAGAACAGATTTACTGGCTGGTGTCCCTATCTTGGGTCTCAGGGTATCTGGTCATTAGATAACTCAGGAGCTACCATTAGGGGTCACAGGGAAATGGCTGTGTTCATGGCTTCCCTGGCTGTCTGACACTGTGACACCGCTGTCAGCTTCAGTCTTCCTGTGATAGCTCCAGGGCTTCTGAAGCCCCTTGGCTGCCCCTCCCTGCCTGTGCAAGTTCCCAGCCAGAAGTCCTCTACTCTACCTGCTAAGGAAGTGGTAGATGCCACCAAACTACTATTCTGGCCACAGTCACCCTCCACCTCTGTTGTGCCCCTCTGCCCTGGGCTATAAAGACAGAACAAACCAGGCTGATCTGCCACAACTGGAGAGCCACAGGTGAGATGTGTACGTGTAGATGGCTGGCTGGCCCACCAACCAGGACTTCACCTGGAAGTAAGAAGGGGCCAAGGAAATGGCGCAGCAGTACCCAGGGTCTCAAAGCTCTGCACCAGGAGCCTTGCAAGGCATGTGCTTACTCAGCAAAGGCAGCAGTTGCTCTGGCTGTCTTGTCACTCAGTGTGTGGCCTCCAGCAAGTTACTTAAGTTATCTGAGCCTTGATTTCCTCATTGCCAAATGCAAAGGGCAGGGTCAGGTTGAGTGAGCTCAGAGCTGCATGAACCACAATCATGGTGGGCACTAATATTTCCATGTGCACTATGTGACTGCCAACCCCCCCCAAACAGCATTCCTCAGCTGGGTTATAGCATTCTTCCCTAAGTTGACATTACACAGGTGACGAGATACACCCATAAGTTGTAGTCAAAAGCACCAGTACTGGCCTCCAGCAAGGCAGGTCAGGTGGGTAGGGGCGAAGTCACTAGGCAGGAAGCATGTGACCTCCCTGGGGAGAACATTGGGGGCCTGCCGCCCACACTCGTGACAAGCAGCCTGGATATGGAGTCCTTGTGGCCTGCTGGCTGATATATCTGTTGTGTGGTGCTTCCCTCTCCAGCCTTGGACAGTGGCTAGAGAAGGCCTCCAGGAAGAAGTAGCCGCCTGTGGCAGGGCAGAGCAGTGGTAAGGGGGGCCCAGAAGGGACTGATATGAAGAACTACACCTCAGGAAGTAAAGGAGAGAACAGATGGGGTGGCGTTGCCCACACTAGACTCGAGGGGAACAAAATGATTGGTGGACACAGCCAGGGTGGGCCCAGGTGGGTGAGATGGAGAGGAGAAAGTGAGCTTTAGAAATATTTCGGATTGGCCTGGGATAGTATCTGTGGTACAGCAGTTGCCTTAGCATACCCAAGGCCCTGGCTTGATTGCAGTACCACAAGAGAGGCAAAAGTGCCACTCAGAATGGCAGCAAGTTTAGCAATCTGGGTTGAGAAGGGTCCAAGGCTGTGCAGCTCCCATCCTCACGTTGCCTGGCAGTGGGGGAGGGTTCAGAGCTCGTGACTCAAGTCGTCCACCCTGTGGTCAGACACTCAGATCCAGCTGATCCAGGTGCATGCGCAAGAGGCAGTTCCCCCCCCCATGCCACCCATGCTGGCTTCAAGCTCCCCATAGGCAGGTATGGTCGGTCTCCGTGGAACAGCAAGCTCCCTAAGGAAGAGATTTGTTCTGAGTACTATCCCTTAAGTGAAGACCGGGCTCCCCTCCCCCTGGCCCTGCAGCTGTCTCTGGACAGAGGGAGGGGGAAGTGGCCAAAAAAAAAAAAAAACGAGAAGTAAGAGAAGTTCCTGTCCAGCCTGTACCAGTCTCCTCAGGACTTCACAACTGTTGTGGCCATGGAGTCTGTGGAGACCCCTGTCAAGGACGGCATCCTCTACCAGCAGCACATGAAGTTTGGCAAGGTGGGACCCCAGGCTGCCAGCCATGGGCAGCTTATCTAGACCTGAGAGAACTGGGAAAGGGGTCTGGGTGAGGTGAAAGCTGGGGAGTGGAGGTTCTTGGCCCAAGAAAGTTAGGGATGAAGCATCCTTCCTAAGACTGCCTCATATAGTGCTAGAGATCCAAGACCACGGAAGAGTTGTAAGAATCAAAACTTGTGTGTATGATAACACCGAGGCTCCCGGAGAAGACCGTGGCCTGTGTTTCGGGAGCCCTCCAAGGATGGAGCAAACAAAGGCTGGTTCTGCAGATACTGGGGAGGAGATGAAGCGGGGATCGGGGATTCTTTTTTTTTTTTTTCCTTGAGCATCAGACTGACACCCACAGTTCAGCTACAGCTGCTCCTGGGCAGTTAAACCGTCTGCTGCCTTTGCTAGATATCATTTGCATGTTTGTTTCCTTCCTTACCAGCAAGAAGCAGAGGCCGCCTTCCCACCCGCCCTTCAGCCTGTGGCCCAAGTGCCCTTTCTGGTTGTGTAACTGCCGTGTCAGTTGGTCTGCCCCAACCACTAGATACCATTAACTGTGAGGATCATCCAGAAAAGAGCAGATGTGACCTGAACTCAGGGCCGACCATCCCCAAGTATAGATCTCTCCCTGACCACCCCTGCCCCAGGAAGGCCTCCTCCTTCCTTTGTACCCTTGAAGTCTTAGGGAGGCAGAAGCCAGGCAGCCAGTTGCTAAGCAGCTTGTACAGAGCCAAGGGGGCAAGAGTGGCTTTCTTCCCAAGGCTCTCTTCCTTACAGAAATGCTGGCGCAAGGTGTGGGCTCTGCTGTATGCAGGAGGCCCGTCAGGCGTGGCTCGGCTAGAAAGCTGGGATGTTCGTGATGGTGGCTTGGGCCCAGCTGGTGACAGGGCCACAGGACCTGGCCGTCGAGGGGAACGCCGGGTCATACGTTTGGCTGACTGTGTATCTGTTCTGCCGACCGATGGTGAGAATTGTCCCAAGGACACTAGTGCCTTCCTGATCACCACCACTGAGCGAAGCCACCTGCTGGCTGCACAGCACCGCCAGGCATGGATGGACCCCATCTGCCAGCTGGCTTTTCCAGTGAGTGTAAAGTGAACTAGCCTGCTGGGACCACCTCACCCCGCTTACCTGTGTCCTTGCTTAGTCAGATCCTGCCACTTGGTAAACATGGCCAAAAACCTGCAAATCTGGGCAACAGCTTAGAAACCCATAGAAGGGTCCTGTATTCTATGCATGTTAGAGAGAAAATGAAACCATAGGTCAGGAGGACAAGTGGGCCTGAGCCTCAAGTGACAAAGCAGTCGTCTGAGACAAGTGTTTGAGCCAAATGGACAGGTACCACAACACAGTAGTATCATGGGCAAAGGCCCTGGGGCAGGAAAACATCGTGTGTTTAAAGGGGCAGAGAGTGGGCCAACCAACAGCTCAGGCACACAAGAGTCAAGACATTTGGAGAGTTCACTGAGAGCCTTTTGAATCCACCTTGGGCCACATGTAGGTAAAAGGTTTTATGATGAACCCACAGGGATGGCTTTTAGTATTAAAGCCAGAAGTTAATGGTTATGAAGTCTCAGGGTTCATGACAGAAGAGACAAATGCGCCTGACTTCCTCATTGAGTTGATTATGGAGCAGTTGGAGAGATGGCTCAGTAGTTAAGAACACTACTGCTCTTGTAGAGGGTCTGGATTCAATTCCCAGCACACACATGGCAGCTCACAACTGTAAGTCCCAGGGGTTCAGACACCCCCTTCTGACTTCCATGGGCACTATATACATAGTACATAGACTTGTCAGCAAAACATTCATAAGCACAATAGGTAGTAAACGTTTTTAAAAGTGGATCGTGAGGTTATCGTATGGCTGCCTTTCTCCCACTTGATGTAAAGTCAAGAGAATGAAAGAAAGTGTGGGCAAGATGTGGGCCAACGCTCATGTATACGCTGACAATGACAGCACTGTATAGTTACCCAGAGGTGAGACAGCATGTGCCCATCCCTTGAGGAAGAGATTAAACAGAGCCTTGCACTGGGTGGCAAAGTCTGTAACCTCAGCATTTGGAAAAGAATCAGCTCCATGGCCAGCTCCAGGTCAGCCTGGGCTACTTGAGACCCAGTCTCAAAAGCAAGATAAAAAAACAACTAACATGTAACTATGACATGAAAGACATCAAACGGTAACATGATCAAAGTTAGGAAATTCTTAAAATTCATATGGCACTCAGAGTAGCATGTCCACATAGATAGACAGCAGGTGCTGGCTCTCGGGACAGGATTTCATTTGAGATGATGACAGGTTCTGGATCAGGTGCTGCTGACAGCTGTACAAGCTCATGAATACACTAACATCCACTGAACTGGGTACCTTAAAATAGTAATGACTCTGTAGTTAAGAGCACTGGCTGCTCTTCCGGAGTAACTGAGTTCAATTCCCAGCACACACACGGCAGCTCACAACTGCCTGTAACTCCAGTTCCAGAGAATCTGACACCCTCACACCAATACACGTAAAATAAAATTGGATAAATTTTAAAAAATAGTAATGTTGTTTTGAGACAGGGTTTCTCCATGTAGCCCTGGCTGTTCTAGAACTCACTCTATAGACCAGGCTGGCCCTAAACTCAGAGAGATCTACCTGCTTACCTCCTAAATGCTGGAACTAAAGGTGTGTACCCAGACTGGAGAGATGGCTCAGTAGTTAAGAGCACTTCTTGCTCTTCCAGAGGTTCTGAGTTCTATTCCCAGCAACCACATGGTGGCTCACAGCCATCTGTAATGAGATCTGATGTCCTCTTCTGGTGTGTCTAAAGACAGCTACAGTGTACTTATTTTTAATTAATAAATAAATCTTTGAAAAAAAAGTTTTAAAGAAAAACAAAAAAGGAAAGAAATACAAAGAAAGAAAGGCAGAAGGAAAGAATGAAAAAGAAAGGATGGAAGGGAGAAAGGAAGAAATAAAATCATAGGTGGAAGAGGAGGCAGGGTTTGGCTTTAGCCATGCTCATAGTTCAAGGTGATGATGGTGGCCATTTCCTGACAGGACTGGCTGTAGGATGGAGGTCAGGGGAGGTCAAAGGTGACCTGCAAGTGGCTTTAGAAGAAACCTGGACATTTGCTTGGTGCTCCTCCTGCCTCTTCAACTGCTGCCTGCCTCCAGAGCTATATGCAAGCCAGCACATGGGTTGTAGATGCATGCCCTCCGTTGTTTAGCACCTTAAAGCCCCAGGAATACTCTAAGACCAACACTCCCAGGGGAGCTCGGTGGGGACACTGAGAGTAAGAGAGGAAATGACTCAGGAGATCCCAGAACCATGGAGTGTGGGACAGAGTGGGACTAATGGTGGAGGCTTTGTCTTCTGTGCCATCAGAGTGGGACTGATGGTGGAGGCTTTGTCTTGCTGAGCCATCAGAGTGGGACTGATGGTAGAGGCTTTGTCTGCTGAGCCATCAGAGTGGGACTGATGGTAGAGGCTTTGTCTGCTGAGCCATCAGAGTGGGACTGATGGTGGAAGCTTTGTCTGCTGAGCCCATGGCAGGGATGGGGAGGAAGAACAGGGTGGACTCTAACAGATGATTTAAATCTATTCCTCAGAGTACCGGAGAATGTTCCTCAGGACCAGGACAGTCTGAGAGTCCAAAAAGGGGCTTTGTTCCCATGGAGGAAAACTCTATCTACTCCTCCTGGCAGGAAGGTGAATCAGGGGAGACCCTGGGGCAGCCTCACCCCCACCCCAGTAGTGGTATCTGGGAACTGATGAAATGCCCTTGCTTCCTGAGTACAGTGGCTGAGTTTCCCGTGGTGGTGCAGAGGACAGAGGCCACCGCCCGCTGTCAGCTGAAAGGACCCTACCTGCTGGTGCTGGGTCAAGATGACATTCAGCTTCGGGAGACTTCCAAGCCCCAGGCCTGCTATAGTTGGCCCTACCGTTTCCTGCGCAAGTTTGGCTCTGACAAGGTGAGGCGCTGGGCAGCCTGACTGGTGTCTGTAGGGAAGGTGGTAAGTGATCCGTGCCCTGGATCCTTGACCACTGATCCCTGCCTGTGTCACTTGTATGCAGGGTGTGTTCTCTTTTGAGGCTGGCCGCCGCTGTGACTCCGGTGAGGGCCTTTTTGCCTTCAGTAGTCTACGTGCACCAGACATATGTCGGGCTGTGGCTGCTGCCATTGCCCGCCAGCGGGAGTGTCTTCCAGAGTTGGCCATGTCCCCACCCTGCCCCCTGCCTCGGGCCCTCTCCCTGCCCTCCCTAGAGCCCCCTGGAGAGCTTCGGGAAGTGGCCCCAGGATTTGAGCTTCCCACTTCCAGAAAGTTGCCTCCAACTGATCCTGGACCTCAGAGCCTACCACTGTTGCTCAGCCCCACACAAGAAGGGAAAGCATCCGGTCTCTATGCGTCTGTGTGCAAGCAGACCAGCAAACGCACAGCCACTGTGGAGCATCTCTACGAGAACGTGTGCACGTTGGAGGCCAACCCTGGGCTGTCCAATGGGGGTCCTGAGGCCCAAGAGGGCCCTTCTGGTAGCCGCAGTCCCCTGGGCAGCCCCATCTACCATAACAGTGAGGATCTGAGTTGGCCTGGCTCGGCCCAGGATAGCAATCTGGAAGCCCAGTACCGGAGGCTGCTAGAGCTGGAGCTAGATGATGCTGGAGGCACAGGCCGCCCTGGAGCACAGACAGGCATCAAGGCCAAACTGGTAACCCTGCTGACCCGGGAACGGAAGAAGGGCCCCACCCCCTGTGACCGGCCCTGAAGGCCTGTGTGGCCACAGCAAGACAGAGGTGATCTCCCAAAAACAGGAACAACTTCTAACATATCCCATCTACTCTGACCTGCAGGGACAAGCCAGGTGGCCTGGGGAGGAGCCATACTCTACCCTACCTCCTTCCCTCAGACAGTGTACAGATTGACCAATAATAAAGCTTGCCTATCAGCTTCCCCTTGGTTCTGCCTATGGCCCACATTCCACACTACCTCACTTTCTCCTGGATCCCTATTGGCACACCGCACCCTTGTGCTCAGTGTAGCAAACACCAGACCTTGATGCTGGGCCCCAGGCACCTGAGCCTGACTTCAGCCACCACTGGGCTAAAATCTACAGGACATGATGCGGGTTTGTTGGGCTCTGTGTGGTTCTGTGCAGCAGGGAAGACCGCCAAATGCGGAGACGCAAGGTTTGTTGACAGAAGGGCTTCAGAACTGAGTCAGAAGGGTGAGCATGGCCCAGGGAGGAGGCAGGCTGTGGCGTGGCCTTTCCTGTCTCAGGAGTCATTCGCAGACCACTCAGTGCCGGCAATAACTTGGGTCTCATCTTTGGAAAAGCCACCAGTTAGACTTGGCAAGGAGCAATAGGAAGGCTGGGTCTGAGGGATAGAGGAAAGCAGAGCAGCCAAGCTGTGGCAAAGGTGCCATGCACTAGGGGTTAGGGGTGGCCTATCGCTTGTTCACATCCAAAACACTCATGGCTGATGGGACTCAGGCAGTCGGCAGGCACATCTGGGGAACCTCTGGCTGTTTCATCAACTAGAAAGAAACTAAAAAAATTTTTTATTTATTTATTATGTATAAGTACACTGTTGCTGTCTTCAGACACCAGAAGAGAGCATCAGATTCCATTACAGGTGACTGTGAGCCACCATGTGGTTGCTGGGATTTGAACTCAGGACCTCTGGAAGAACAGTCAGTGCTCTTAACCTCTGAGCCATCTCTCCAGCCCAAAAGTAAAAATTTTAAGATGAAGTCGTATGGGAAGGGAGTCAGCTCAGTGGTATAGGACCTACCTAATAGGAGGTAGAGCCTGGGTTCAGTCTTCAGCACCATACACACAGAGAGAAGAAAACACACAGGCTACATTACTCAGAAGGTAGAAGCATGTGGATCTCTGTGTCTGAGGTCACCATGATCTTCATAGTGAGTTCTAAGTCAGCCAAAACAAATAACCACCCAAAAAAGACCCACAACATCAAAAAGACTATGTATTAGACCTAATTCTCTATTAAGATTTTTCACTTGAGGTGGGGTAGGAAGTTAGAGAACTCAATAGTTAAGAGCACTGGTTGTTTGTTCTGCCAGAGGATCTGAGTTCAAAACCATCTTTAATTACAGTTGTAGGGAACCAGATGCCCTCTTCTGGCTTCCATGGGCACGCATGTGGTACACAGACATTTGTGCCCTTAAAACATACACACAAATAAAAAATGATTGAAAACAACTATTTTTTACAAAACTTTTGTTGAGATTGTGGGCGGGGTGTTAGCGCACTCACATAACAGGCTGTGAGTTCCCTGTAACCCCAGCTCCTGGGAGGCGGAGCCGAGATCCCCAAGGCAAACTGGCTAGAGAGACCAGCTAGAACCAGTGAGCTATAGCTGCATTGACTGGGCAAAGTAGGAAACAGTGAAGAAAGATGCTCAATGTTAACTTCTGACTTACAGCACACACACACACACACACACACAGACATACACGTATGTGAAACCCACACTTATGCACACATGCCACACACATGCACATGCAAAGAGTTTACCAGTGCCTATACTGTTCCAGTCATGAGAGGAACATCCTGCATTCAAGGCAGCTTCAGCCATCTTTTCAAGGTACCAGCATTTCATAGCAAAATAAATCTCCTTAAGGCTCCAGTGCCTGTTTTCTACTCTCTACTGCTTCTGGACTCTCCATCCAGCAGATGCTGCTTCTGCTTCCAAGGATCTGGCTTCTCAATTCCTGGGCTTTCTGCTTCAGCCACACTTACTTGATAGACAGAATCTAACCTTAAACTCACACTGCTCAGCCTCTCAACAATGAGATTACATCCACACATTGACACTATCAAGCCCTGTGCTCAAGACACTGACAGTCTTGCTTCCTAGCATTTTCTGGCTGCCTTTTGCCTTACTCTACCTCCCCCTACACCTCCCACATGGAGTTTCTCTTTCCCTCCTATTTGGTTTGACTGATAAAGACTCGGGAATTCACTGACATCTGCCCACATCTGGAGAAATCCACTTACAAAGGCTTGACTATTGTGTCACATAGGCAGGTTCTGCATGCTTTCCGCAGAGCTCATGCCTCCAAGGAGCCTTTCTGTGCTGGTTTGAATGAGAATGGTCCCATAGGCTCAGAGGTTTGAATGCTTGATTCCCAGTTAGTGGAACTGTTTGGGAAGAATTAGGAGGTGTAGCCTTGATACAGGGTATGTCACTGGGGTTAAGCTTTAAGGTTTCAAAACTCTTCCCATGCTAGGAAGAGTCTCTTTCTGTCACCTGCTTGTGGATCAGATATGAGCTCTCAGCCACTGCTCCAGTGCCATGCCTGCCTTTCACAGTGCCATGCATCCCACCATGATGGACGCAGAACAATTCTCTGAAACTGTAATCAAGTCCCCAAGTAAATGCTTTGGTGTATAAGATGCCTTAGTCAGGGCAACCTTTCACAGCAGCAGAACAGCAACTAAGACATCTTCAAACCCTCTTTCCACTTCCATCTACTCTCACCTCCTAGACCCTGTCCTGTCAGGAATCAGCAGTGAGCAGACATGAACTTCCCCTGCCTCTGTTGCACTGACTAAGGGTCCGGCGACTTCATGCGTCGTTTCCTTCCTGCTCCCCACAAAAGAAGGGTTTGTCTCTAGAATGGGCTCCCATCTGAGGTGTCCGGTTAGTTCCTAATTAATTCATTTGTTCATTCATTCATTTATTCATTCATGTACCAACATTAGCATCTTGCCATCAACATTTCCAACTCCAGAAAAATGGCAGATGCTGTCTGATTTCAAATACGAAGAACACCCTCCTTTACCCTCACATTTCCTGCCGGCTTCCTCCCCATTTCTCTGTTCTGCTTCGCAGTGGAGCTCCTCGAAACAGTTGAATTGCTCTTAATTGTTTCCAGTTTCTCACCCCTCTCTCTCCCTAACTTCAGTTTCCTCTTTTTCTACTCTTCCGTTACATGATGTTTCAAAGTCACCACCTACCTACCAGACCAAGCTACACGTTGAGACCCTGGGACCCCTCTGCTCTTTGTCCTTCCTGAATGCTTCACAGGTCTTTTCTGTTCTTATGTCTCTGTAGTAACTCACCTTTTCCCAATGCTCAGGGAGGGAGCCCAGAGCTTTCGTCTATGATTGCCAAGAGTTTCTCCAGAACCAGCCCCTGCTCTTTTGCCATTTTCTCTGTCACTGATACTCTCAGGGTTCTCTCACATAAAAGTGTAGCTGAGCCTGTCAAATCACCCGGAAACCTTTGAAGAATGCCTGTGGCTAGGCTCACACATACAGCTCTGATTTATTTTTTATCAGTTGGGAACAAGGGACTTTAGCATTGGTGTTTGGTTTTTCTTTTTTCTTTTCTTTCTTTCTTTCTTTCTTTTTTTTTAAGATTTATTTAATGTGTGAGTACAGTGTTGCTGTCTTCAGATATGCCAGAAGAGGGCATCAGATCTCATTACTGATGGTTGTGAGCCACCATGTGGTTGCTGGGATTCGAACTCAGGACCTCTAGAAGAGCAGTTAGTGCTCTTACCAATGAGCCATCTCTCCAGCCCAGGGTGTTTGTTTTTTCAAATTCTGGGATTATTTCTGACATGTGTCCTGAGCTGAGCACCACTGGTGTGGTTAATCACTGGCTTTGTTTTTCTTAAGATTTGCTTTTTAAGGGGTTAGGGATTTAGCTCAGTGGTGGAGTGCTTGCCTAGCAAGCACAAGCCCTGGGTTCTGTTCCCAGCCACCCCGGGGGGGCGGGAACCAAATGATTTGCTTTTTAATATTTATTTATATTTATTTTCTGAGACAGGGTTTCTCTGTATATCCCTGGATGTCCTGGAACTCTGGCTATAGACCAGGCTGGCCTTGAACTCACAGATCCATCTGCCTCTGCCTCCTAAGTTCTGGGATCAAAGGTGTGCACTACCACCACCCCTGACAATTCACTTATTTTTATTTTATATATGTGTGTGTTACTTGGCTGTCTGTGTGCACTATGTGTATGCTATGCCCATGGCAGCTAGAAGAGATAGAGGGCTTGGGCACCCTGGGGCTGGAGTTACAGACCCGTTATTAGTCACCATGTGGGCACTAGAAATCAAACCTGGGTACTTAGCAAGAGCAAAATTGTTAACTGCAAAATATTGCTAACCCTACATATCACTAAATTTTAAAGGCCATTTAAGTGGTGGTAGATTCTAAAGGCATGTCCCCCTCTAACATAGACTTTCTGGGGCTAGAGAGATGGAGAGATTGCTTAGTGGTTAGTGCTTACTGCTTTACCAGAGGACCAGAGTTTGTTTCTCAGCCCCAACATGAAGTGGCTCACAAATGCCTGCAACAGCAAGAAATAATACAACTCTCCCCTGCTTTCTAATAAATCTTTTTAAACACTCATGCACTCACACACTAACACACACATGCACATGCTCACACACACATATACACACTCACACATGCAGGATCACACTCATAGTACATACTCACATGCACGCATGTGCACACACACAAATGCATGCACACATGCACACTCATACACATGCACACACACATGTGTGCACACACACACACACATACTTCCTGCTCACTACAGACTTAAGAATCCCACTGCACACTGGACATCTGGGCATCTAAAAGACATTCTCGGGTCTAGGGTTATATAGCTAAAGGGTGCAGCCTAATGGACATGAAGCCCTTGCTCATCAACACTGGTGAAAGAAAAAGTTTCTCCAACTTTAATGTGTGACAAGAAGCCAGAAGTTGAGGGTCAGGCAGTACTGACCCACGTTTGTTTGAGAACAGAAAGAAAAGTCTAGAAGGATGTTAGGATCGTGAGAGTTAGATTAGCACATCATGTACCCAAGAAGTCCTGGCAAACTCCACAACCAACCAAGCAACTCTAGAGCTACAAGGCCAGGAAACCTCATCAGAGCAGCTTCAGCATGGAGGCCTTCTTCCTCAGTGGCTAGTCCAAGCCTTTGCTACTTCATCAAATACTAGAACACACTAGAGTCCTAGTCATAACCGAAATTGGAATCCAAAACTCTTGAGGACTTGGTCTGATAACCTCTCTGTCATTAAAAAATTCCAGAGAGAATTCCCAGAAAGCACACGATTATGTGTTTATTCCCAGCACTGCAAGATGAGATAATAAACCTTAGTTGGGGGTCATGGCCCATTATAATTCCAGCTCTAAAGACTGAGACATGATAAAAAGCTCTAGGCCAGCCCGGGCTACAAAGCGGTAGCCCATGTAGTAAAGACTAGGTTATACATCAAGGCCTTGCCTCAAAAACAAAACACAAAACAAGAACAGTCTAAGTCTCTTTTCCTTCGGGATTTCCATCTTGTTCCAACTGGATTAGAAGAGATACAGTCTGGAAGACTTTCAGAATTTAGAGGCCTGGCTGGGGAGATGCAGGGGTTCAAGCCACCAGAGGGCGCTATATCCTTCCTAGTCCGTGCCTGTTCCAACCCTGAGGCTGTGTGTTCTTGGGATGATCCCAAAACGGTGTCCAGGCCCAGGTCTTTCTGTGGAGCAAGAAAGGGCCCTGGAGGTCTTTTCCTGTCTGCTGACATGGCCAGGAGCCGGCCTCTTTCCTTCATTGCACCTTTGCAAGCCTTCCTTCTTTTATCTGCTCACTCATATTAACTGCGCAGGCTCTGAGGGCAGGCTAGTGAGGCCCAGACATCACAGGTCCAGTATGTCACAGACTGGAACGTACTGTGGAAAAAAAACAAAATAGGTTAGAAGTCTAGGGTATCAGGGGACTGCTGTTTTAAATATCTACAACTTACTTGCTTATTCTATTTGTCTAAGCATTTGTCTGCATGTTTATCTACACTCCATTTACACACTTGGTACACAGGGTGGCAAGAAGAGGGTGTCTGAAATCCCCTGGAACTAGAATTACAGATGGTTGTGAGCCACCACGTGGATGATGAGAATCAAACCCCGGTCCTTTGAAAGAGCAGCCAGTGGGTGCTCTTAACCACTGAGCCATCTCTCCACCTGGGGCTGCAGATTTAGATGGGATGCTCAGAGAAGGCCCCAGGAGGAGGTAGTATTCAGAGGAAAAAATAAATAAGGATTTTAGGTCTCTAGGGGGAGGGGGAATGTTTTAAGCAAAAGGAATTGAAAAATGCAAAGTGTCCTGGAGGCAAAGGCAAGCATGTTCTCAGAAGTACAGAATGAAGACCAGAGTGCTCTAAGTGAAGTGAGCAAACTTGGAATAGGCCTGGCCAGTTTCATTTCTTTTTCCCCGTCTTAGAGATTCAGACTTAGCATCTAGCCCAAGAAGCTAAACACAGCCTCCTCCTCTCCTTTATTTTTATCTTTTCTAACCTATTTTGAAGCAGAGTCTCACTAAAATGCCCAGGCTGGCCTTGAACTTGTTACCCTCCTCTTCCCCCAGTATCTGGGATAGCACAGGCCCTGTGCTGCCAGGCCCAACACTTGACCCAGTTTCTTAGTCTTGGGCAGGTCTTAAGGATTTTAGTTTTATTTTAAATCGAGTGTGAGCCCACTGGAATGCTAAAAAGATGAAGTGTGATCTCTGTTTTAAGAATATCACATCGGCGACGGCAAGAAGGCTGGGGGTGGGGGGAGGCAAGGGTGAGAGCGGGTCGGTCAGTGAGGAGGCTCGTAGGTGTTGAAGCATTCGGGGGTGGTGGAACAGCAGCAAGGATTAGCTGTGAAAACATCTCACAGGTGGAATCTGCGGGATTTGGGAGATGGCAGAGATGAGACGAGACCTATAATTCCGTAGGTACTGCTGAACCAGGCAGGCGAATGATGTCATTGACCGAGACCAGGAAGGAGTGAGAAGGAAGCTCAAACTAGGATTGGGTTGTGTGCGGGCACACATGTAGATGAGGGATCTATTATTGACACTTGCAGTTCTTGAGGAACGAGGGTGGCTTGGCCATTTTTGATGTTATGTGAGGCCAAAGGAGAGTGAGTGAGTGACCAGATGGCCAAGACTGGAGGCAGATGAAGAGTTATACAGGGAAGAAAGCCTCGAAGCCAGAGAGATGGTGATTTTAGATGAGGAAGCTCCTGGGCTCCATGGTAGAGTTTGCCCTCCCAGGGTAGAGCTGGAAGACCTGAGAACAATGCAAGTTCTAGCCAGTCTACACAAGGAATCTTTATGTGTATGGGTGTTTTCCCTGCACGTATATGTATGCTGTGTGTGTGCCTGATGCCTGAAGAGGTCAGAAGAAGGCACTGGAACCTAGGAAAAGAAGAAGGAGGAGGAGGAGAAGAAGAAGATAAGGAAGAAGAGGAGGAGGAAGAAGAGGGCTGGAGAGATGGCTCAGAGGTTAAGAGCATTGACTGCTCTTCCAGAGGTCCTGAGTTCAATTCCATCTGTAAAGGGATCTTTATATCCTCTTCTGGTGTGTCTGAAGACAGCTGCAGTGTACTCATATAAGTAAGATAAATAAATCTGAAGAAGAAGAAAAAAGGGAGAAAAAAACCTGATCAACCTGGTGTAGGCCAGCATTCCTTGGTAGGACAGGATGAACCCTGAAGGCTGCAGTTGGCTTGAGGTCATAGTCAAGTGTCAAGAGTACTAAAGAGGACAAGGAAAGGGATGTGATGGAGACAGAAGCATAGCAGACAGATGAAGAGGTTTTTTTTTTTTTTTCCCCCCGAGACCCAGCTTCTCTGTGTAGCCCTGGCTGTCCAGGAACTCGTTCGACAATCAGGCTGGCCTTGAACTTAGAGATCTGCCTGAAGGGGATTTCTTCAAAGATAACAACTCCCTTAGGAGTTTGTGTACTCAGGACAATGATGGGGAAGAGGGTGTGTGATGGGGGAGGAGGGGCTGGGCCAGGGGAGGTTGTGCACCTCACTACTCACTCAAACACTCAGGAGAGCTCAGCTTTCCTTTCTGCCCACCCTTGGCTAAAGCTGAGGAGAAAGTAGAGGCTCTGAGAACAGTCCATGGCAGCCCCTTTCATGCCAGCTGCATCAGAAGAACTGTGTACTCTGGACTGGGGTGTAAATAGGAAACAATCCATTCTAACAGTAGTTCTGGGGGGCTCGGGTGGAAGTCTCAGGGCTGTGGTCTTAACACTGTCAGGCAACAAGTGAAGCTAAGCCCGCCCCGTCAGCCCTTACTATATATGTATGTATATATGAATGTATGCATGTATATATTATGTCCTGTAAGCCTTTGGTTGGGTTTGGTGTTGAGGACTGAACTTAGGGCCTCCAACGAACTCAGCCACTGAACTCTATCACTGAGCCACACCCTGAACGCCAGAAAACCTAACTTGAAACTACTCTGTTTCCCTTCTCCAGTTCCTGAAATCTGATGGTGACGACCCCATTGACCTCTAACAGTATCCCTAACAGAAAAGTGTTATGATGCCGGTTTTTCCCCTACAAGGGAGAGTAAGATGAGAGGAGACCAATCAACTTGGGTGTTTCAAAAGGACACTTTGCCTCCACTCCGCCAGTGGGAGGCGCAAAGGGCTTGGGGGAGAGCCTGGAACTGGGCACAGGCTGGGCAGCGACCGGGCTGGCGAGGGTAAGTGCCGGATCTCGCCTTCCCTCTCCTGGAGATTCACAGCTTCTGGACTGGGTGGGGCCTCCCATCGACCCCGGGATGTCCACTCGCGTGGCCCAGGGAGGGCGTGGCCTAGGACTCCGCCCCCTTCCGCTGGCTCAAAGTGCGCGGCGTCCGAGGAGGCGGGGTCAGAGCGCAGCGGCGGCTCCCAGCGCGGCTCCCGGAGGCCGCCAGGCAGCGGCCCAGCCGGCACTCAGGTACCGACGTCCGCGAGGGGGTTCCTGGGCTGCACCCTACGGGGTCCCATGGACCGCTGAGGCACTGGGGAGGGTGTGGGCGGTCGTGGAGTGTGCCAGATTCACTCGGCTGGCTCCGGCCGCAGCCTCCGCCCCCGCCTTCCTGCGGCGAAGTGGGGCTGATTGGCGCCTGCGCCACCGTGTGCGGCGGGGACGCCGCCAAGCGCGGGGCTGGGGCGGGAGACGAAGGGAAACTGAGTCACGTTGGCAAGGGAACATCGTGCGTGGGTGGCACTACTTTCTCTGGTTTTCAGAAAGGATCCCCTCTCTGGCCATGTGTAAGGGACATGGCCCCGGTCCCTCTCCAGGGCCAGTAGCCCATTTTTTTTCCCCTTGCAGAGCGCAGGGGTCCCGCCCTGGCTACCAGCAACCTCGACCTGTCCCAAAATGGCTAGGACCTGCTCCAGCGTCCTTCTTCCCCACCCCTCCCCCTCATATCCCAAGCCCCTAATGTGCTCCCTCCTCGGGCTCTCCTTAGTGTCAGCTTACACGCCTTATATAGTCCGAACAGGCTCCAGCGGCGGCCTGCCTGCCTGGACCCGGGGAAGGAGGGGGAGCTGGCCCCTGACTCACCCCGCCGCCCTCCTGAGATTCCAGGTTAGCTTGGGCAAAGCAGTGCCAATTAACCCCACATCCAGCCCCTGGAAGAGAAAAGAATTTGAACTTGATGAGGACTTTCCTCGCCCTCCCAGTGGCAGGGGGCAGGGTGGGGAACCAACTTGTCTGTTGTCTGTGAGAGGTCGGCCTGCCAGGAGCCCAACCAAGCCAGACTAGATTCCTGCCTCCCAGTGCCTGTGTGTGCTGAGCGTCCGCCCGTGCCTTCTTGGTACCTGGCCAACACTAGTGCCCAGATCTAGACCTGCATGCCAATTTGCAGTGCAGACACTCAACTATCTCTTCTTTCCTCACAGGAGCAGGCGCCATGGATTCCTTCAAGGTAGTGCTGGAGGGGCCAGCCCCTTGGGGCTTCCGTCTACAAGGGGGCAAGGACTTCAATGTGCCCCTCTCCATCTCTCGGGTAAGCTTAGATGGGGTTACGAACTCCCCAAGGGTTCTTGGGTGCTCAGGTTCCCAGCAGATTATGGGAGGAAACAGCAGGGTTGGAGCAAGCCAAGACCAAGAGGACAGGGATGTCCAGGTCCAAACAGACACTTACTACAAAGACTCCCAACTAGGTTGAGAGTGGGAGAAGCGCTTCCAGCTTCCCTACTTTGACATGGCATTTGATGCTATTCCACCAAGCCCCTGTGGCCAGCCATCTGTGAGTGCCAAGGGGGAGCCTATTCCTTCAGTATTGGATGCTGATGTCTCATAGAAGTGTCTTAGCCAGAAGAGCAGCCTGTGGAGCCAGGTCCCCAGCAGGATGTAACTTCAGTCTCGCTGGCATTTAAGGAATAGCAATTGTCACCCTGTTTCTCCGAGTGATAGAACTTGGAGGTCTGAGGAGCTCATTCAGCAAGTCCACAGCAGACCAAGGGTTTGGAGGGAGACGTGTATGCCCTGTACATTTAAGGATGGGGAACTCAGGGGCTGGAGAGATGGCTCAGCAGTTAAGAGCACTGACTGCTCTTCCAGAGATCCTGAGTTCAATACCCAGCAACCACATGGTGGCTCACAACCATCTGTAATGGGATGCAATGTCCTCTTCTGGTGCATCTGAAATGAGAGATAGTGTACTCACATACATTAAATAAATATTAAAAAAAGAGAAAAAAAGACGAACTCTCCCCGCCCTGTGTGAGGACTGAGTCTCAGTCAGCTGTCTCCAGTCAGACTGTCCTGGCCTTTGACCCTAAGCAGAGGTGTAGAGGCTGACCTATAGGATTCTTGTTCCCATTCCTCAGTCCACCCTGGGGGAGGGGGTGGGGGGGGAGCTGGGAGCTGACTCCTCCCTGTGGTGGGAGGGGGGGGATTACCTTATAAGCCCAAGAATGCAGGCCCCAGCTAGGATGGCCAGCAGTGGCTAGTCAACAGAGCCCAAAAGGGTTAGCCTACGTCTAGGCTCCTCAGCTCACTGGTGGCCCCTCACCTTGGCCCTTAGTCACTTTTGTCAGTAGGACTCAAAGCAAACTTGCCCAGAGTGGGTGAGGCCAGCCTACCAGCTTGGTATCTCTAACTGGCCTAGGGGGTCAAAAAGGGGGCAGGAACTTCCTGCTCTGACATCCTCCTGCCTAGAGAGGCCCACCCAGCCACAGTGTAGGCAGGCAGCTGTTGGCAGGAAGCCTAGGGCAAGCCCAGCCCAAAGGGGCCTGAGAATTTCCAGGCACTGCTCAGCGTGAGAGGGGTATCAAAGCTGTTTCTCTCTATGGGAGCCAGACATGGTGGTCAGAGCAGGCAGGCATGTGGGCTGTGCTCTTCCCAGGATCCCTCTCTGGAATTGCCTTGGAATCTGCTCCAACCAGCAGGATGACTAAGGGCTATGGACCCTTCCCCCACATGTACATCCTGCAGTTTCTTCCTCCCCTCTGGGAAAGTGCTGGCCAGTGTGATGTAGGTCTTAGTTTCTTCATTGGTAGTGAAGGCCTTACAGATGTTGCCTGCTGGGGACACTCTGGCCCCTGCTGGCCTCTGGGTTCCTTTGTCAGCAACCTTGACGAGTGGGTGGGGCCACCCGCTGAGCCCTGCCCTGGAGTGAGTTAGGCCCTGATGGGTGGGGTGGTCTTTTCTAAATTGGGCCAGCTAGCTATCCCTCCCCTGACCCCAGAGTGGAGGGAGGAAGGAGGGGCTAGGGCTGGCTGAGGGCCCAGGCCTGGAAGATGAGGTAATGTCTGGGATTTGGGGGTTGGGCAGCTCAGTGGAGCTCCCAGGCTGACTCACCCACACCCATAACACTGTCCAGCCCCCTGGCTTTTCCCCTCCTTAATCTCATGAGCCACTTTTCTCAGCCGGTCCTTCCCATAGTGCTCCTCTCTCCAACTCTGACCATCGGCTTACCCCTCGCATGCTTCTGCCCTGCACACCCCATAAAAGAAGTTCCTCACTCTTCCACTCCTTTTCAGGGAGCCAGTTACTCTTCATCACGGGACCCCCACCTTGGTCTCGCCATGCACCTCTCAGGAAGCAGCCTGTGTAGGAAGGAGTGGCTAAACCAGGTTTCCATCTGTTGACTCACCATGCCTGTGACTAAGTCATTTCCCCTTTAGAGTGTCACTTCCCTGTCCCCATTATAAGGGGCTGGTTGGAGTGAAATAAAGGTGGGGGGGGGGCGTGCAGACCCCAAACGTAGCCATGGAGTGAGGGGACGTCTCTTTAGACAAGGTCTAGCCTTGAGCTGTCAGTCCTTCTGCCTAGCCTGCTAGAGTATTGGCATTACAAGTATACCACACCTGGCACCCCAGATTTTATTTAATTACTTTTATTAGTTTTTGAGGCAGGGTCTCTCTGTAATCTTGGCTGTTCTGGAATGCACTATGCAGACCAGGCTAACTTCCAACTCACAGAAACCCACCTGCCTCTGCCTCGGCAGTGCTGGGTGTACGCCACCACATCTAGCTATCCCAGCATCTTTATTGGGTGCCCTGTTGTAGTAGAGTGTTGCAGTCACAGCCAATCCTGGCTGTACCTCTTGCTGGCTGGGTGACTGAGTTCAGGTGTTTCTGAGTGTGAACAGGGTGACTCCCCAGACTCCTCTGCAAGCGTGTTGGGAGATGCAGGATTGATCCTAGGTGTTCCGTGAGTTGCTATTCTTACCATATGCTAGCAGGTAAAGAGGGCTCTGACTCACCAGCTCTCTCCTGCTAACCTCCCCTTCAGGTACAAAATAAAGCTGTCCAGTCTAGCTCCCCCTTCTGTCTTAGAGTTGGCAGTCTCTGTATGAGGTCCCGCTGTCCCTGACATCTCTGTCTGCTTCAGTACACACTGTATTAGCTCACCTGAGGAGCCTCCTGGGTCCTTGGGCATCCTGCGCCCCCCCCCCTTTCCTACTACCTGCTAAGTGTAAGTGCTTTGTGTGGTACCAGATGGTTGAGTGGCCTCGTGGTTTCAGGCCTGTGGAGAACCACCATGCCCCCGATCCTTTTGACTTTGAGTTGGGAATTTCTGGTTTGTGTGCCACAGTAGGGACAGTAGGAACACAGTAGGCCTGGTGGAGTGATTGCCACCAGCACTGACTGATTTCCTGGTAAGCGGTGAGCTTTGGTCACCAAAAATAAAAAAAATAAAAGTAAAGGAATGTGGAGCCATTTGAGGATAGAGAATACATTCATGAAGGCATTGGGGGCGGGAGGGAGGAGTCAGGACTTGGCCTTGAAGGGGGTGGGGGCGGTAGCAGTTCTCAGATAGAAGACAGGAGGACACTTCACAGGATATAAGTGACCCCAATCAACCCTGTTAGTCCTTTGTAGCCCAGTTTCAGTAACACAGGTCTGGGGAGGGCAGTCTGGTGGGTAAGACAGCCTACAGAGGCCTCAGAAAACACAGCCTTGGAAGGCTGAGGTCCTAGCCTGCAGGTATGGGCCCCAGCCCGAAGGTGTCTGTTTACCAACAGTGTCTGAACTGTGAGGGAGCTTGTGAGCTTGGGCATGCACCCATGGGCCTCTAACCATTCCTCTTCACAGCTCACCCCTGGAGGCAAGGCTGCACAGGCTGGCGTGGCCGTGGGAGACTGGGTTCTGAGTATTGACGGTGAGAATGCCGGAAGCCTCACACACATTGAAGCCCAGAACAAGATCCGCGCCTGTGGGGAGCGCCTCAGCCTGGGTCTCAGCAGGTACGGGTTCTGATAGGCTGAAGGGGTGAGGATAGTCTCTGGTCTCACTTACCCTCCACGACTGCTTCTCTCTCTTCTTCTCCAGAGCCCAGCCTGCTCAGAGCAAGCCACAGAAGGTAGGTTACACAGGAGATATCCTGGCTGAGAAAGGGAGGGGCCTGGGCTGGACTGATCTGCCCTCCCTGGGGGGACCCTCTCTCCGGCAAAGAGTAGAGGGCAGATGCCAGAACGGGCAGGGTCTGGGGAGCGGAGAGTGGAGCTAGGAGCTGCCGCACGGTCCGGGCGCCACGCGTGCCTGCTTGTCTGTCCGCCTGCTTCTTCCCACAAGCTGTGCTGTGTGTGCCACCCACCCTTGGTCCCTTTGGCCCAGAGGGAATTCATCACTTCCAAATGGGCCCCTTGAAATCGTAGTCACCCCTTCATCTTAACCTCTGGACAGATGTGTAAGAGTGGGGCCAGACCTGTCAGTGTCCTTGGTGGTGGTGACAACTCTGTTCCCACCTCAGCCCCCACTCCCACCTACCCTGCCCGGCTCTGTCTCTGCCCAGGCCCTGACCCCTCCCGCCGACCCCCCGAGGTACACTTTTGCACCAAGCGCCTCCCTCAACAAGACGGCCCGGCCCTTTGGGGCACCCCCACCTACTGACAGCACCCTGCCGCAGAATGGGTATGTCAGCCCCTGCCCATTCACTCCGACCTCTTGTGCACACGTTTAGTTCTTCCGCAAGCGCACGCACAAGCTGCCTGCTACTGCTCAGTCTGTGTCGGACCCCAGCCCCTTAACCGTGTGGCAGCAATCCCTGGCAAGCGGGTGGGGCTTCGGGAAAAGAGCCCCACCTAAGGATGTTGCTGTTCCACGGGCTCTGCCCTCCTGGGCAGCCTGGGGTTGGGGTGTGGTGTTGGGCCAGCTGAGTCTCACACTTGTTGCTTTCTTGCCTCCCTCTCAACTGCTCTGATCCCCCACCCCAATCTATCTTCTCCTGTGTCTGTCCCTTTATTTGTCTATCTGTCTATTTCCTTCACAGGTGCAGACCCCTGACAAGTCAGTGAGCCCCCTCTTCCTGTCACTTTTCTCCCTTCCTTTTGGCACTCTGGGTGGTGGCCCCTCCCTACCCTGCCTTCCTGTTCCCTCTGATTTACCCACTTACCCAGCCTCCCCCCCCTCCCTGCTCCCTTCCCCGCCTCTCAGCTTTCACCATAACCCATGCACATCACATCCTGGGAGGGGCAGCCCCCTGGTGCCCACAGAACCAGAGGTTCTGAGCTCTACCCTTCCCATAGACAGTTGCTCAGACAGCTGGTCCCCGATGCCAGCAAGCAGCGTCTGATGGAGAACACCGAAGACTGGCGGCCTCGGCCAGGGACAGGCCAGTCCCGCTCCTTCCGAATCCTTGCCCACCTCACGGGCACAGAGTTCAGTAAGTGCTGGCTGATCCAGGTCAGGGCGGACTCTCCTGGCCTTAGCCTGGGCCTGACTTCACCAGGACTCAAGGCTGGGGTGACCCTTGTTTCTCTTGGTCAATGCCTGCCTCTGTCCTCTCAGTGCAAGACCCGGATGAGGAATTTATGAAGAAGTCAAGGTAAAAGCTTGGGCGCCAGCCCCTCTCCCTAACCTCCCACTTCTTCCTTTCCAGCCACCGGCCCTTGTCTGCTGGCCACCCCTTGCCACAGCTCTCTTCTATCCCTTCCTCCTTTCCTTCCCTTCATCCTCCCTGCCTCCCTTCCATCTCTCCTTCCTTTCACTTCTTCCTCCTCTCTCTCTCTGCCCCTCAGGGAAAAGTATGTCCTGGAGCTACAGAGCCCACGCTATACACGCCTCCGGGACTGGCACCACCAGCGCTCTGCCCACGTGCTCAACGTGCAGTCATAGCCTGGCCCTTCCCAGCCTGCTGCCCTCTGCTTTCCTCTCTCTGCTACTCCCTCCTGGGGTACCCCATGGGTGCCTCCAGCTCTTGCCTACCACTTTCACGTCCCTGGCCTGAACCTCCTACTGGCCTGGTCCTGGCAACCGGCCTGGCACAGGGACTGGCTTCGTCTGACACTGCCTTCCTTCTTGGCCCTGTGGTACTACTGTCTGCCAGGTCTGCGCTGCCTTGAGCATGGAAATAAACGTTCTCGGCCTTGCTTCCTTTGCCTCTTGTCTCCCATCTTTTGGGTCTGGTTATGTTTTGGGTTTGGGATGATGCTAACTGGTTTAGACTTGGTGTGGGTCCTGTAGCCTGCTTCTCAGTGGGAGGGAGTACCTAACCAAGATGCCTCTGCCTTACCCGTGGTTCTCCTGGATAAGAGGAGACCCAAAGCCTGTCCTAGGAGCAGGAGCACACTCTGCTTCCACACTCTACACAGCAGCCAGAAAGCAGTACCCTACTTAGGGAAAGCACTGCTTCCTACCCCTAACTCACAGGGACCTAGAATCCATCCCAGCAGCTCCCAATGAATTTAGGCATCACCCAAGGGAACAGCACAGCTGAAGTTAGGGGTGGGACCATGCCCAAAGCCTCAGCCAGGCAGGGCCTTGAATGGCAGATCTTACAGCCAGGTGCCCAGGACAGAAGCCCCAGCCCCAGCCTCAACTATACCCCAGGAATCCTGGCCTGGTAAGACAGTGGGCTTGGGGCTGAAGAAGGGGGGGGGTAGCCTCCATAGACATAGGGGTGGTGGGCTTTTAAGGCTACCCTGGGTTCTACCCTCTGCTCTTTGGGCTCCCTGAACACCCCTCTGGATCTACTTTCTTTGGCTGTCAGGCCCCACCACTCCCAGCCCTACCAGCCGCCCACCCTGGGCTGTGGACCCTGCATTTGCTGAACGCTATGCCCCAGACAAAACCAGCACAGTGCTGACCCGGCACAGCCAGCCAGCCACACCTACGCCTCTGCAGAACCGCACTTCTATAGTACAGGCCGCAGCTGGAGGGGGCACAGGAGGGGGCAGCAACAATGGCAAGACTCCTGTATGTCACCAGTGCCACAAGATCATCCGGTGAGTGTTTCCTTCTAATGCTGATCTTTCTTGCCATCCAGCCTGGCCCTGGCCTGTCTTATGTACCTAGTTTACCTCTGCTGCTACTCTAAGAGAGTTAAGGATTTGGTTGAAGCCGGGAAGGATCTAGCCTGGATCCTCGGATCTTTTTAAATTTTCATATTTTTGTAACGGGTGTTTCGTCTAGATGTGTATCTGTGCACCATTTGCATGCCTGGTGCCCACAGACACCAAGAAAGGGTGTTGGATTCCCCTGGAATTGGATGGAGTTTAGATGGCTGTGAGCCTTCATGTGGGTGCTGGGAATCAAACCTGGGACCTGTAGAAGAGCAGCCAGTGATCTCAGCTGCTGAGCCATCTCTGCAGCCCCCATCCTCAGGTTCTTAATCCTGCACTTCCTACAGTGCTCACACCCATCTGTAGCAGGGAGGTGCCAGCAGCACCCTGAAGCTGTGTCTGTCACATTGCCACTCTGAATAAAGAAGGGCCTCCCTCTCTGTAGCTTCTGCCTCATGTTTGGTCTCTGCTGAGCCTCTGCTCTCAGAGCCGATGGGCCACAGGTACTTCCCTCTGTGGAACCCAGCCAAGTCACACAGCCCCTCAGAGTTAGGTTCCAGAACCTTCCTAGTTGTTGGCCCTGTCCCTGGCCTGCTTTTGGTCTGCCTTCAGCTCTCAGGCAGAGAGGATTTGTAAAACATCTCCTTCTAACACCCCTGTTTAATCTAAGACCTGCTCAGACCAAATGGAACAAGCAAGCAGGACTGGGTGTTCACCAGGGTCTCCTCGCCTGTCTATCTTCACACTGGGCAGTAGTCCCAAGGGGTGTCTTGGTAGACTAAGCTATTAACTTCCACCCAAAGCAGGGTGCTTCTATTATCAAGAGCATATATACTTTTGGTCCATCTTGCTGTATGAACAAGCAGCTCTTGTAAGAACAAGTATCTTCTGAAGGCAGAAAATGCCACTCCTGTCCTCCTCCTGGAGCCCCCTACCTCATTTGCATATATTCCCTCTCTCTGCAGCGGCCGATACCTGGTAGCTCTGGGCCACGCATACCATCCTGAGGAATTTGTGTGCAGCCAGTGTGGAAAGGTCCTGGAAGAGGGTGGCTTCTTTGAGGAGAAGGGAGCTATCTTTTGCCCCTCCTGCTATGATGTGCGCTATGCACCCAACTGTGCCAAATGCAAGAAGAAGATCACTGGAGTGAGTGGGGCTGGCAGGTGGGCAGAGGGGCTGGTGGGCAGGAGGACAGGTGGGCCTGGTGAGTAGGAAGGGCAGGAGGGCAGGAGGGGCAAGGGAGAAAGTGAAATCTTAGCAGTGTTCAGCACTGTTGAACAGCTGTCAGATGTGGAGCTCTCAGCAGGAATCTCCAGGATCCTAAACAGCCTAACAGCAGAGATAGAGCTCAGTGGTAGAGCGCTTGTGTAACATGCACAAGGCCCTAGTTCCATTTCTGTACAGCCTCATCAGGCGTGGTGGCGTTGACTTCTCATCCCAGTACTCAGAAAGCAGAGGCAAGAGGATCATGAATGACAGGCCAGCCTGGGCTACACAGTGAGACTGCCTGAAAGAAGCAAAAACATGCTAATAATGACTTCACTTTGTATCAGGCAGGATGCTCTTTTTTTTCTTCAGTTCTTCTGGGTGGGGTTTCTCTGTGTAGCCCTGGCTCTCTTGGAACTTACTCTGTAGACCAGGCTGATCTTGAACTCACAGAGATCCTGCTGCCTTCTAAGAGGGATTAAAGGCGTGCACCACCACTGTCCCACCAGCCAGGATACTCTTAGGAGACCAACTATTTATTTATTTATTTATTTGGGTGTGTTTATTTTACGTGTATTGGGTGTTTTGCCTGCACATATGTGTGTGCACCACATTCACCACTGGTACTCTCAGAGGTCAGAAGACAGTGTCCTCTGGAATTGGAATCACAGATGGTGTGACTTACCATATGAGTGCTAGAGATGGAACTCGGGTCCTTTTACCAACTGAGCCATCTTTCCAGCCTAAAAGACCAAACTCTTACTCAAAACAAGCTTAAGCAAAGGAAGTGAGCCAGCCCCAGCGACTAGAGGTGTTGACTCCAGATGCCTCTGAGCCTTGGCTCCATGTTCTCCTGAGTCTGCCTGTTTTTACCTTCTCTCGGCTTCTTTCATTCCCAGCATGCTTTTCCTGGAGACTGGCAAGAACAGTGTCACTGTGCCTCCAAGGTTCCATTTCCCCATTAGCTCCATAGGAGAGAAAACACCTCAGTCCCACTCAGTACCTGGTGATCCCAGCACTGATGTTCATTGGCGTAGCTTGAGTCACATGATCATCCCTGAAAAGTTACTTATGTCTGATTGGATGGGGCTGGGCTGTGCCCTCCCCTGTAGCTGTCAGGAAACATTGACAGGTGGCTTTGAGCTCCAAATGAACCAGTGACCAGCGACAAATAGTGACCTCAAATAAAAGCAGGATGGCGTACCCTAAGAAGGGAAATAGTCGAGAAGGCTATACCCACTGGGTCTGCATTTGGCTGCCATATCAGTGGAGGCATGGCTGGTAGAAACGGGCTTATTTATTTCAGACAGAAGAATTCCTGAGCTAGAATGGGACTCCAGGGTGCTTGATCTGTAATGCTTGTCAGACGGCTGCTGAGGCTGGGCAGGAGAGGGAAGAGGCAAATAGCATTCCTTAGAGGGGTAGTGTGTGCTGGGAATCTAGCCCAGGGCTTTACATTATTGTCTAGAACTGCAATACATCCATCACAGGCTATATCACAGTGTGCTTGTCGCCCTAGCCTTTGGGAGTATTGGTTCCAGGACCCACAGATACTAGTGCCCAAGTTCCTTTATACAGAGCGGCATTATAGTCACATGTCACCCGTGCATATTGTGTTCTCTGCTTCATTCCATCTCTAGATAATTTAGAATCCTCAGTCAGATATCGATAGGGGTTGCTCCGGATTGTTGGGGGATAATGACCAGAACAGGAAGTCCACATCTGTTCAGTACAGGCACAAGTACTTCCAAGTGTTGTTGATTCACGGCTGGTCAAAGCTGCAGCAGATGCCAGGCCTGAGAGTTCTGAGGGCCCCTGTACTTTAGCTCTGCAGTCGAGGTTGCAGCTGTCGTGGGACTGGAAGGCTGTCTAAAAGGCCACAAGCAGCCGGTCCTTGTCTGCTTCCAGTGTGCAAAGCCCAAACTCGGGCATTTAACCTGACAGTACTTGTGGATGGCAAAGGCAGAAATCCAAACTAAAACATGGATGCAAATATATTCTTTCCTCAAAGGCTAAACACAGAGCCTACCACCAGGTTTTCTTTGCACAGCTGGGCTTGAGACTTCATCTGTGTATATAGCAGGAGGTCAAACCTGGCAAACAGGTCTAGCCCGTGACATACAAGGCTTGGGGGAACGGGGACACAGAACAGATTAAATTTGACAACCTTCGTGGGTTTCTATTTTATATAATGGTCACTAAGGACGAGAAAGGGGAATAAACTGTGAGTGTGTGTCTGTGTATATGTGTGTGTCTGTGTGTATGTGTTTGTCTGTCTAGGGGGTGGTAAGAGTATAAAGCTGAACCCAGGCTGTCTTCCTCCTAACTTGAGCTCTTTGGATACAGAGGGGAGTCTGTTAGGTGTGGCCAGAGTCCACAATGTGACTCTCAGATTAGTGAGAAGGGGAGAGAGCTCCTTCAGCAGTTCCATGCAGAGGTGGATAGCCTGGGACTGGATAGTGGACTGAGGCTCCTTTGTTTTGTTGTCTACACATTTTCAATATGTGTTTGTAGTCTAGGGTGGCTCTTGAGCCTTGGCCAAAATGTCGGCATTCCAGCTAGCCCTAAGTCATAAGGGGAAGAAGAGACAGGTGGCAACCATCTTTAAGGGATGATGTCACTTAGACCTTCTGCTTCCATTCTGCTGACCAGAACCCACTTGTTAACCACATCTAGCTGCAAGGGAGGCTGATGTATAGCCTTTATTTTGGGTAGCCACATACCTAGAAAAGATGGATTTCATCAGTTACCTGAAAGGAGAATACTCATCTCCCAGGGATAAAAGTCTACCCTCACCAATCTTCCAGGTGTTATAAGGGGTCTTTTGCCCAAAAGTCCCTTGAAAATACTCCCTGCTTCTGGCTCCACTTGGTCAGTAAGCTCTGGTTTCTCTACCACTGCACCTTTGCATTCTCCGAGCATCTCTTACCATCACCCTTCCTCGACTAAGACTCGACTGTCACTTCCTCAAGAACCCTTTCAGCCTCTTTTTTTTTTTTTTTTTTTTAATTGTGTGTGTACACTTGAATGAATGCAAGCATACCTGGAATCCAAACGAGTGTGTCAGGTTCCCTGGATGTGGAGGGAGTTACAGGCTGCCAAAAGTGGATGCTCGATATTGAACTTCAGTGTCCTTCAAAAGAATACATCATCTTTCTAGTCCCAGGAATACCCTTCTATGTGTTCTTTCATTCATTCATTCATTCATTCAGTACCCTTTTACTGTATTCTATTCATTCACTCTCACTTTTGTTGAGACAGGGTTTCTCTGTGTACGTCTGGCTCTACTGCAACTCACTCTGCAGACCAGGCTGGCCTTGAACTCAGAGACCCACCTCTGCCTCTCAGTGCACTACTACCACCCCATATCTTCTCAAAACCCACCCGTCCCATCAGACCTCCCCGCAGCTCACTCCCTGTAGCCTCATCCTTTGACCCACCCTGCTTCCCTGGGTGTGGAGACTGTGAGCCAAGAGCAGGTCTGTTTGATTTAAGCGCTGTGCCTGTCATAGAAGGTGGTCAGTAAACACTTGAACAGGTGCACGGAAGTGGCTTCGAGAGGAAGACAAACACACGTGAGGATTCCCTCAGAGAAGGATGCGTGCCGAAGAGTGGTTCCAGTCCTAGGTAGTGCTTGAGGAAGGTGTGAAGGAAGATAGAAGAGTTAGAAGCTGAAGGCAGGTTAGATGAGCTTCAGAAAGCTGCTGTTGGGCTTGTGGGGGAGGGGGAACTACAGCCAGGAGTATCCGAGAGCTAAGATGTCCCCCAAGATTACATTTGGCACAGCCACACTTGTGTTTCTGAATCAGTAAGCATTTTTTACAAATCCGACCTAGGTGCAGCTGGGTGGGACATGCTTGCCTAGCGTCTGTGAGGTCCTAGATTTTTATCTCCAGCACCAGGAAAGACAAAAGGTTTCAACCTAAATATTCTAGTCATTTGGAATGAACCTGTCAGAACCACCCTTTGAAGCAGAACAAGAATCCCCAAGTGAGGCTGGTTCCACTGAATACCCCAGCTGGCTGTATGAGAACCTGGATCCCTGACTGCAAACCTGGGCTATTTTCTAAACAGCCCAAGATTAGGTTTGGGTACTCGGTTCTTATGGAAGGTCGCTAGGCTGTACAAGACGATAAAGCTGTTGCCAGGTGCCCCATACAGCCTCTGGCCCTGGTGAGCTAAACCGTTCCAGGAATGGCCAGTTTTTCCCTGGAGACAGTTCCTCTCCTGAGCCTCTGCACTGTCCAGTGGAGCCAAGTCCACTGAGGACCCTCAGTGGGCTGAGCACTGTTGAAATAGTTCTTCAACATCTAGGAAGGATTTCGGGGGGGGGGGTGAGTTGGTTTAAAGTATTCACAGGTGAGGTATAGCTCCAACACGGGTGTGCTTGATGTGACAGTCAACATGTGAGTGACTGGGAGAGGAGGGACTGGGTCCTGCACAGGCTTTTTAAAGACAGGATCTTTGACAGTTACACGGGCCAAGTTTGAACTCCACCCAGCAAGCCTTTAAGCTGTCACCCGGCTGGATGTGTCTTGAAGGTGGAGCCTTTAGTACTTACTGATTGATGAAGGGTTATGAGGGAAAGGGGAGTTTTGAGTCATGGAGGCACAGACCTGAAAGCTCAGCGCTCAGCAAATGGAGACAGGAGCATCAGCATCAGGGGTTCAAAACCAGCCAGAGCTACAAAAGACTACCTCAAAAAAGAAAAAGAAAAAGAAAGAAAGAAAGAAAAAGGAGATGGTGGGTTTGGGTCTGAACAGATAGGGGTCTTGATGTCTGAGACCTGATGCTAGGGACCGGGGACCTTGGGGGTTGTCGAGCAGCTCTGGGAGCTGTGCATACAGAGATGTAATGTTTTATAGCAGTGGGAGGGGCCATGCCTGCCTTCCCTCGTTCTTGGGGGTGGGCTGACCCTGGCGTGGCTGTGGCCTCTTGCAGGAGATCATGCATGCTCTGAAGATGACCTGGCACGTGCATTGCTTCACCTGTGCTGCCTGCAAAACACCTATTCGCAACAGAGCCTTTTACATGGAAGAAGGGGCCCCGTACTGCGAGCGAGGTACAGGGGTAGCCCAGACAAGCCAAGGAGGGACTGGGGTGCAGGGGAGGGGCAGGGTTGTGGATACAGACCCTCTTTTCTGTCCCCATTACCAGACTATGAGAAGATGTTCGGCACAAAATGTCGAGGCTGTGACTTCAAGATCGATGCTGGAGACCGCTTCCTGGAGGCGCTGGGTTTCAGCTGGCATGACACATGCTTTGTTTGCGCGGTAAGCGCCCCCTCCCCCCATTTCCCATCCCCCTCATCCCCTACCCTTGGTGCCCTCTGTTTCATACTACACACCCATCTCCTGCCTGTGGGATATCAAAGAGCTTGGGAAAGGGCCTCTGCCCTCCTCCCCAGCCTCCTGTGACTGGACCTTCATTGTCCTCAGATATGTCAAATCAACTTGGAAGGAAAGACCTTCTACTCCAAGAAGGACAAGCCCCTCTGCAAGAGCCATGCCTTTTCCCATGTATGAGTACCTCCCACATGCTGTTGCCACCCTACTCTCCCCTGAAGGGTGAAAAAATGAGAAAGATCGCCCTCGACCTTTCTGGGTAGGGCTGGCAGTAGTTGCCCTAGCCCCAGCTCCTGGCTGGATCCTGGGGTTCCCTCTTCACTGTCCCCTTTCCCACACTTCCTCCACCACCGTCACTCACTGGTGCTGGCCTCCTAGCCCCAGTTCACTCCGGTGCCACAATAAACATGTATGTAGCTGCGTGCTGTGTGCCTCCCCGCTTTGTGTCTGGAATAATGGTACTTGAAGCAGAAGGAGGATGGGCGTGAAAACTGTTCTTGGGGCAGAGCCTCTTCGTCCTCCTGGGGATGTGGAAGCTTCATGGTCACTGGAAAGAAGTACAGTGTGGACCCCATGTCTTCAGCTTCCTGCCCACAGAAGGAAGCCTCTGGTAGGAGGTCGGGGTGGAGGTGGGACATGATTGCCAGGTGAGACACACATCACCTGCCTCCCATCATCCACCACCTAGAAAACAAGAACAGGCTGGGAGGGAGGGGGCTTCGAGTGCTGGGTTCAAGCCCCAGATGGGGATCTGGAGTGTCCTGGGGACAGTGTGGACACAGAGGTTCCAGGGAAAGGCAATGTTGGAGAGAGGACCCAGGGATGAGCCCCAGGATCCCTGGGCAATGTAGCTAGGAATCTTATGTACCAGAGGCTGCTTACTCATGCCTTGTTCCCACCCACCTCGCCAGGTGCCATATTCCCACCCACCTCGCCAGGTGCCTTTGAGTCATTTTTTTTTAAAGAGGTATTTTTGTGTATGAGTGTTTTGCGTTTTGCCTGTATGTATGTACGTATATACACCATTTGCATACCTGGTGTCCATGGAGGGTAGGAGATGTCGTCATCAGAATCTCTGGAACAGGGAATTATAGATGGTTGTGAGCCACCATAGAGTGCTGGGGCCCAGACCTCAGCCCTCTGTAAGAACAGTAAGATTTACCAGAAAAGGAATTGTGAGCCACCAGGTGGTTGCTGGGATTTGAACTCAGGACCTCTGGAAGAGCAGTCAGTGCTCTTAACCACTGAGCCATCTCTCCAGCCCCTGTTTGTTTTTTGAGACAGGGTTTCTCTCTATAGTCCTGGCTGTCCTAAACCTCAATCTGTAGACCAGGCTGGCCTCGAACTCACAGAGATTCCCCCTTGCCTTTCCCTTTGGAGTACTGAGATTGAAGGCCTGCACCATAGCATGCCTAGTCTTGTTTGTTTTTTGAAACAGGTTATTATTCTGCATCCTAAGCTGGCCTGGAACTCGGTTACCTGGCTAGCTTCAAATTTAAGGGCTTTTTCCTGCCTTAGCCTCCCCAGTGCTGAGGTTGCAGAGTGAAGCTCACACACTCTTCTTCATTACCTTTTTGTTGTTGTTTTATTTGGTTGGTTGGGTCATTTTTGGTTTAATTTGGTTTGGTTTGGTTTGGTTTAGGGTTTTTTGTTTTGTTTTTTGAAACAAAGTTTTATGTATCCCAGATTGACCTTAACTCACTGTGCAGCCCAAGGAAGATCTTGAACCTCAAATTCCTGTTTCTACCTCTTGGTAACACCTGGTTTTATGCAGTGCTGGGACTCAAACCCTGGGCTTTGTGCTTTCTAGGCAAGGACTCTGTCAGCTGTATCATATCTTCAGCCTTGCTTACTCTTTTTCTAGATGAGTAAGCTCAGAAAGGTCAAGACATGTAACCAAGGTCATACAGCCAGAGCCAGGCACGACAAGGGGTGTGTTGCCCTAAGACTGGCTGAGACAAGTAGCCAAGGTCATACAAGTCACACAACCTCAGCACCAGGCAGGAAGCCCGGGTGGATTGCCCTAAGACAGGCTGGTACTGAGTTATGCTTGTAAGCCAGTGCCCCTCCAGGAAGCCTGCTTTTACTGTGGGGTCATTTATGTTTTTTAATTTGTATATCTGGGTGTTTCTCCTACATAGATGTATGCACACTACTTTCATGCCCGGCACCTGTGGAGGCTGGAAGAGATGGGATCCCTGGGAACCAAGTTACAGAAGGGCGATAACCTCTGAGTGCTGGGAGGAGTCAAACCCTGATCCTTTGGAAGAGCAGCAAATGCTCTTAATCACTGAGCCATCTCTCCTGCTGTATTTGATGGGTTGGTGGTTTTAGGAGAGGCACATCATTCCCCACTGACGTCTCTCCTTCCCGCTGGTACCCTCTACCACCCAAGAGGCTCTGCCACCTGTCTCAAGGCTGAACAGCTGAGGGACTGAAGAGAGGACCCGGGTCAGAACAACCTAGTGTTTTCCGGACCACATGTTCTTACGTACCTCCAGGCTGATCCCTTTTGTGAAAAGGTCTGAGGGTCAGTCTCCATCCTGCAGACCTTGCACATCTGGTGTATAGAAAGAGTAAATGTTTGTTTAGTGAATGAGTGAGTGACGTATTTTGTTTAGGAGACAATTTCAGGAAGCAGCAGAAGATTCAAGTCTATATTCACCTTAGTTTCAATTCAGGAGTGAACTTGGGGCAGGCGCAGGACCTTCAGTATAAATGCTTGTAATTAACCTGAGGAGAGCTGAGGCACAGGCCCCGGCAGGTAACACCGGGAGTAAAAGGGAGGATGTGGCTGTCTTTCAACATAGACATGCTGAGCATATTAAACACAATGTCTTCTAGTTCACAGGGAAATGTACTCACGATCTCCTGCTTCTATTGAACTGTGAAGCCCTCTCAGTCCATCCTTGGTTTCCATGGATACCAAAGAGCAAGAACACAAGGGTGGGTGGCAATTGCTGCCAGGCACCCTTCTGGGGGTAGCCACCCCTTGTCCTGAACTAAGGGCTTCCATGTCCTCCTGGCAATGCAGCCAAATTTGCCAGATTAGCAGCAGTGTGTGCAGGTTTGTGTGTTTTGTATGACAGCTGGTTTTTTGTTTTTTTGTTTTTTTTTTTTTTTTTTGGTATCGGCAGATTTTTTTTTTAACCCCACTTTAAAGATAATAAATTGAGGCCAAATCCAGTGTTAGGATAGCTAGGGACTCAGCACAGAAAACTGACAGGGGACCCGAAACAGTGACATAGAGTTGGGCACAGAAAGCAGAGGGAGCCGCCAGGGACGGCAGCGTGACAGCCTGCAGGGAGCTCCTGCAGGGCTCTCCACACAGGCCAAGAGCATTTCCAGAAGTTGCCAACACTCTCAACCAGGCAGATAAGGCCAAGGAGTCCCCATGGAATTTCAAAACAAGGTGACATTTGCCAGATCAGTTTAGCAAAGAGCTGGGCCACTGCCAGGACTTAAGAGGAACAGGTGTATGTGTGAAGAGAGTGCAGACAGCCCTGAAGAGGCATTGGGGGGGGGGGGGGGGACACGGTCAACCAAGTACAGATATGGGTAGGGAGCAGGGAGTGTGGGTGGAGATAGAAAGCCAGAGGGTCCAAGATAAGTAAGGGAAGCACTGAGGGCTGTTTCAGAGGAGAGAAATACCACATGCCTGTCTGGATCCCAGGGACTAGAAAGCAAGTGCTCAGAGCTTGCTACTCTACCACCTGTTATAATGGTGGCATATGCCTCTAATCCCAACACTCTGGGAGGCTGAGGCAGGAAGAAAGTGGGAGTTCCACCACAGACTGTTAAAAGCGCTAGGCAAGCCAGAGCTGCACATTAAGTCCTGCTTAAAAAAAAAAAAGAAAAGAAATAGAATAGGTACCTAGTCTCAGAGAGGCAAAGGTGACATGTCCAGAGCTACCCAGCTGTGATGCCCAGAAACTGCTACTCTATGGCCTAAAGGAGCAGGCACCTTCCACTGAGCCATACCCCTCCCCACCCTTCCACAGCCGAATCCCCCAACCCCCTAGGGCTGCTAAGATCACCCTGTTCCCAAGCTGGAGTGTGAGGCTCTATGGGCTGGGACCTACACTTGAAAAATGAATGTCTTTATGCCAGGCAGGGGAGGCCATTAACACCCTTGGAGAGATTGCAGTGCCCTCCAGCCAACATGGCAGAGTCCATAGTAGGGGTCTGCGTGGGCAGCAGGTGAGGGAGGGGCTTGTTCCTACTTTGAACAGCTTGAACTTATTTGCAGTCAGCAGGGAGAGGTGGAGGGTGGGGAGGGGCACTTCTCCAGAACCGATGCTTCTGTGCTGCCTCTTCTGGGCTCAGGCCCCACATGGCCTGGGTACACACAGAAGGCACATCCGCCTCTCTAAGCCTTGCTACAGGAAAGGCAGCAGGCTAAAGGGCCTGGTGGCTTCCTACCCAGGGAGCAGCAGGTAGCTGAGATCCAGAGGCATCCTTGAGAATATTAGAAGGGGCCCCTTCCCAATTCGAGGAAAGATGCTTAAGCTGGATTCAAGGGACATCATAATGGGAGTATTGGGTCAGAGGAGGCCTGGGGAGACTTCCTTTAAGCAAAAAATGGGGATAATTTTCTCGAAGTACTTAGTGGCTTCAGCCATGGCACACTGGATAGGGGTAATTGGTGTCTTACTCTTTCCCTTGGCTCTGCTTCCTCATGGGGCTCCAACCCGGGAGCACATCCTGTTATGGCCCAAAGACGCTCTACTGGACTGACTTGGGTCACAGCTCCATCTGGGATGTCACAGGCCAGGTCCACAAGGCCTGGGTTACAGGGTACAGGAAGAATCAGAAGATACAAACAGGAGTGCTGAGGAGAACTGTACACAAATATCCAGCTCATTTCAGCCTCTACAGCAGGGTCCTCTGCTCCTGAACTCTGTTCCAGACCTCTCAGCCTAGCTTCTAGAAATGCTGACCAAAATTTAGGCTGTTGAGCCCATAATCAAAGAAATTCCTATGCTGGGGTGTGTGTGTGTGTGTCCTAAAGTGACATGAACTTTGCTACTTAGCTGTGTGTGTACAGGGGAGTTGTTCTCTCTCTCTCTCCCTCTCTCTCTGGACTTTAACACTCAGCTGTGTATCTAGGTGAGCTGTTGCAACCACTAACACATCCAGTGCACCTACTTGTGTGTTTTGCTACTTTAAACAATTCCAAGATACTTTCAGAGGAAAAAAAAAAATTATCAAACTAACCACACCTGATATCCCAGACCTTCTAATTCTAGCTACAAGAAAGGTTGAGGTAGGAGGATCACAAGTTTGAAGCTTGCCTGGGCTACTCTCGAGGCCACTTTGGGCAACTTAGGGAGTCCTTGTCTTAAAACAAAAGGTCCCTGAAGACATAGCTCAGATCTGTCAGATTACCTGTAGGCAAAAAACAAAAAAACATATGGAACATTCTCTTGATTAATAATTGACGTGGGAGGACCCAACCCACTGAAGGCGGCCACCCCGTTGGTGGATGATCCTGGGCTGAGTAAGAAATCAGGCTGAGCAAGTCCAAGCAAGCCAGTAAGCAGCACTCCTCCATGGTCTCTGTCTCAGTTGCAGCCTCTAGGTTTCTGCCCTGACTTCCTTCCAGAACAGACTACAAACAGTGGGCTGTGAGCTGAAATAAACCCATTCCTCCCAACGTTGCTCTTGACCATGGTGTTTCGGCACCACAACAGAAAGCCCACTGAGACAAGTCATCCAACGGAAGCCAGGTACACTGGTGATCTCTGCTGAGATGGGCATTTGAGATCCAGACCCTGCCTCAAAATAACTCCCACCCCAAATCTAGTCATGCCAACAACAGGGCACAGTTGTGTGAGGATGCACATGCTGCAAGAAAGCAGAGCTGATGTACCTGGCCCAGTGCCAAGGCACATGCCTGGGAAGCACTGAGCTGAGTATTGACGAGGGGGCAGTTTTGAATGTGTACCAGGTAGGATCTTAAGGGTCAGGATGAGGCCAGGGAAGGCTCTGCTAGCTGATACTGAGACAACCCTGCAGCCCACATCCCCCTCAGTCTTGAAAGCTATGAAAGGTGTGGGGGAGCACAGAGCTAAAAGGTTGGGGAGGACAGGGTTGCCAGCAGGAAGGGAGGAGGTTCCAGTGTTCTGCGCCATCCAGACCCCTTTTCCACTTCCAACAACAGGTTCTCAAAAGGAAACTCGGAAGGGGAAGCGCTTTGGTCAAAGGTACACAGCAAGGAGCTAGTTTCTGAGCCTGTTCTCACCTTTTTCATTCTAGGGACCCAAAAGCCATGTGTGTGGGGGGAGCTCTGGGGGCGGGAGAAAGCAACATGTCAGTCATGTGAAGGGTGATCAATGCTGGGGGGGTGGCAGATACAAAGCTTGGTGGGAGGACCGCCAAGGAGGCACCCACATGCCAGCCACCCACCGTGACTGGGTGTGGTTTTCAGGGGCAACTAAGTGGCTGTAAGGAGGCAGGGTCTCTGAGGAGTGAGCAGTGGCCATCTGTCCCACAAGTCCAGCCAAGGAAAGAGCTGTAATAGAGCAACTGAATCTGGCCATTTCAAGATGATGACGTTGGCCAGAAAAGTGCCAAAAAGCACAGTAAAAAAAAGTAAATCCCAGGACTAGATAAACAGCAGACTTCTCTATCCCTTGAAAATTAAAACAGGATGTGGGATCTGTGCTCCACTTACAAATTTTCCTGTTGTTGTTCTTCTTGTTTTTCTTTTACGTTTTTTCTTTTTAAAGGTTTGTTTATTTTATGTACATTCTCTTCAGACACACTAGAAGAGGGCATCATACCCCATTACTGATGGCTGTCAGCCACCATGTGGTTGCTGGGAATCGAACTCAGGACCTCTAGAAGAGCAGTCAGTGTTCTTAACCACTGAGCCATCTCTCTGGCTCCACTCAGCAGTTCTAACGTGGTTTCATCTATGCGTTTTTTGCTTGTCTGTCTTTGAGACAGGGTACCTCTGTGTGGCTGTCCTGGAGCTTGATAGGTAGACCAGGCTCGCCTCAAATGCACAAACATCTTCTTGTCTCTGCCTCCAGAAGGAGCCTGTCCTGGTCCTAGCTCTTTACTACCACTACACACGCAGTTGTTTTGTTGTTTGTTTTGAAACAGGGCTCTTGGAACCCTTGAGTTCCCTATGAGGTAGAGTGTTGCTCTTCCTGCCCTCATCTCTGAATGCCAGGAGCCCAGTCACCATCATGCCCACCAGGCCTGAAAATGTTCTTAACCAGACACCACGGACAGTGGCTTATGCCTGTAATCCCCAAATCACAACTGGAGTTTGAAGTCAGTTTGGGCTACAGTGTGAGCACTGTCAGCAGGCACAGCCAGACGAGCTGTAGCCCATCCCTGGAGCCTCTGGTGAGAGGAGAGAACTGACCCCTGAAAGATGTCTTCTGACCCGCACAGGAAGGCTATGGCATCATGTGAGCATGCTTGTACCCACACACGTGCACAATGATAATTTCTTTTAAAGTGGGCTAGAGAGATGGCTCAGCGGTTAAGAGCACCGACTGCTCTTCCAGAGGTCCTGAGTTTGATTCCCAGCGACCACATGGTGGCTCACAACCATGTGTAATGGGATCTGATGCCCTCTTCTGGTGTGATTAAATAAATCTTTTTATAAAGAAGTGAAGGAAGGTAAACCCACCAGAAGAAGCTGTGTGTGTGTGTGTGTGTGTCTGTGTGTGTGTGTGTGTGTGTGTCTATGTGTGTGTGTGTGTGTGTGTCTGTGTGTGTGTCTGTGTGTGTGTGTGTGTGTGTGTCTATGTGTGTGTGTGTGTGTGTAGGTGAGAACTAATGACACAAAGCCAGATGTGGTGAGGCCTGATACCCTGTATGCTAACTTAAAACTTCAAAAGGAGAAAGAACTTGGATTTTTATTTATTTCCTTTGAGGCAGAGTCTTACCATGTAAGCGTGGCTTGGCTGCAGCTCACAGAGGGCTGCCTGCCTCTTTCTCCCCGGGCTGGGGTTAAAGACATGCCATTGCACCCAGACAAATACTTTTTTTTTTTAGATTTATATATTTAGTGTATATAGTACACTGTAGCTGTCTTCAGACACACCAGAAGAGGGCGTCGGATCCCCATAACAGATGGTTGTGAGCCACCATGTAGTTGCTGGGAATTGAACTGAGTACCTCAGCCAGTGCTCTTTACCGCTGAGCCAAACAGAATTTAAAATAAATAAATAAATAAAATATCCAATTTAAAAAAAAAAAAGAAAAAAGTTTTAAAACAAAACAGAACAACAAAATGCAGATGGGAGGTGAATTGGGCGTGGTTAGAAACAAGTGGGAGGTGAACTGGGTGTGGCTAGAGACAGTGCTAGGCAATTGGTGGGCAGACAGGAATCCATAGAGGAACTTCCAAGGTGCACTTAGGTCTGCTTTTTGCTTATGAAATCGACTAAGAACCATTGTGTTCCAGCTACATCTTGGGCTCCTGGCCGAGTACTGACCACTCTTGGGGCTCACTATAGGTGAGAACAGTGGAGAAACTACCAAGGACAGGGGACATGGGTAGGCTGGGTACCCAGACTTCCTGAAGCAGGGGCCTCCTCGTGAAGTGCAGAGTTTGTAAAGTCACCCCTCACCCTGGTCTCATCCCAGCATTGCTGGGAGTGTAAGTACTGGCTTCTTGGTAGAGATAATTGACCAAATCAGAACAGAAGCCCTCGGAAAACAGCCACCTCCTCTTTACAGACCCGGGGAAGCTTGCTGGGGCTCTGTCGCCTGCCTGCTTGGGAAAGGGGTTGGGAGGTTTGGTGGTGATGGAAAGGTTTTCTGGAGCTGCGGAGGGCTTCAGGGTCCTCCGCTCCACGGGAAAGAGTGCCTGAAGATCCTGTCTGTGCGGGCACTTCCCCATGGGGACTTCTCTGAGGCCCAGACCCTTCTGTGTGCAGAGTTTTGGGAAATAAAAGGTGCCAGAAAGTTCTTTCTGGAGTAGCTTTGGAGGTGCCCTGCCTTGGGGACCCTACTTGGGGTTTCTTAGGAGGCATGGTGCTTGAAAAAGAAGACATCATTTTCTGGATACCTCATCCAGGAGGAAGAAAATGATTGACATAAAGGTGATGAACTGGGGTGGGGTGCGAATGGCTTGGGACAAGGAGGTGGGGCAGGGGTGGGGGGCGAGTGTGGTTAGAAAGAGGGATCTGAGTGGGATTCAGACAGGCTGGCGTGGCTAGAGGGTATGGTGGAGGTGTGCAGAGGTAAGCACAGGCCTGTAGTTGGGAAGTAATGGTGGTAGACTAGGAGTCGGTTCAGAGGAAATGGGCTGCAGACGACCCAGGCCTGGTCTGATGAACTGAATCTGGGCAGGGACAGGGTAAGGCCGTTAAGGGTGGAATGGATCCAGGAATGGGGTGAGTCTGAGCTGGAGTCAAGAGTGTTGGGCTGGGTCAGTTATTCTGGGGAGATGGAAAGGACTGAATCTGGGTCTGGAATCTTGGTGGGTTTATGGCTAGGGAGGAGGGTGTGCTGCCAGGTTGGGGACGAGGTCAAGACAGGTGCATGGGACTTGCCCCGGGAGCAGAGTGGAAGCTCAGTGTCGTGTGCTGGCCAGCAGGGAGAGGGGCGTGTGTGGGACACCTCGGGGCAAACTGGGAAGGGGGGCGGGCCTCCCCGTGGACCGGGCCGGGGCGGCGCTAGGACCGAGCGAGCCGAGGGAGTGAGCCGGGCGGAGCCAGCGCCCCCCGCCCCCCGCCGGCCGGCTCCCCTCCCCCGGCCGCTGGCTCGCTCGCTCTCAGCGCTGCAGAGGCTCTGAGGCGGCGGCGGCGACTCTCTCATCCCCTCCCTCCGGTGTCGGTCGGTCCGCCCGTGCGTGCGTCTGTCCGTTCGGCCTCCGTCCGGCCCGCAGCATGGCCGGCGTCAGCTTCAGCGGCCACCGCCTGGAGCTGCTGGCGGCGTACGAGGAGGTGATCCGGGAGGAGAGCGCAGCCGACTGGTGAGACCCCCGCCCCCGCCCCCGCCCCCGGCCCCTTTGTCCCCAGGCCGCCGCGCGCCTTTGTTTCCCCGAGGCTCTGCCACCGGGAAGGGAGGGGGAGACCCCGAAATGGTGCAACGGCCCGGGAGAGCCGGGGAGGGGCTGCCTTTGTGCGAGCCGGGGGAGGGGCCGGTCGGGCCAGGCTGGGCGTGCGGGCTGGGGCGCCTTGAGGCCGTCCTAGGCGCACCGGGGACGCGAGAGCCGGACGCCAACCACGCGGATGTGGAGCCCAGAGGAGGGGCCTGGGGTCCTACGGTCCTGCCGGAGCCCATCCCCCTTCTCACCCTGCCTCCCTCTACGGGCCCGGGGGACAGGTGTGCACGGGCCAGCCAAGGGCACCTTCGCCACCTTCGAGCGGGCGAGGACCGGGTGGGGACGGGGCGGGGACCCAGCTAGCGGAGCTAGAGCAGCCTGCCCGGCCACAGCACAAAGGAAAGCTAGGGCGGGGGAGGAGCGCCGAGGGCTGGGGGCCAGCGTGCCCCGCCCACCGGGGGCTTCTCGGGGTTGTCTCCCCCCCACATCTAGGTTAGGGTGTTCACTGCCACATGGCAACCACGAAGTGACTTCTTTATCCCTCACGGATCGCAGAGGAAGAGGCAGGGCTGAGCCATTCTCTCCCCTTCTGAAGGAGGAGATCGCTAGGACTAGGCAGCTAGGCAGGAAGAGACCCAGGAGATGCACCGGAGCAGCTTGGCTAGGCGGCCAGCTGGGAGGAAGCGTGGAGGGAGCCCCCGCAGAGGGAAACCAGATGAGTAGATCTCTGGGACCCTAGCCTCTTCACTCAGCAGCAGGGGGCTGTCAGCCTCAGATTAGGGCGGTGTGAGTGGATGGCTTCTCTCCCCCTCCCCAGCTGTTGTCTTTCCTGAGGTGGAGGAGGGTGTGAACCACCTGCCTTGGCCTGAAGTCTCAGGGTGTCAGGAAAACCAAGGGGCTTCAGTGCCCCGTTCTGAGCACAGTGTTCTTCTCAAAAAACCCCATTTTGTATCTGGATCTTCTCATCTCGCAGGCTGGAAGCAGGCTGTGTTTGAGAAAACTGAGGCCGGGTTAGGGCTCATCTGAGAGACCCCCCCAGTTGGGCTGGCCTCACTCTCACCCTGTGAGGGCAGCCGAGTAGGGGGGACTGGGGGAGGGAACAAAATAGCCAGGCGCCCAAGCCATGGTACTGCAGCGCTGGCGGGCAGCCAGGCCCAGAGGGATGGACTCAGGAGACAAGTTCTTGTGTCTTGCAGGTCAGTTATAGGAGAGGCCAGCAGAAGCCAAGCAGGGCAGTTTCCACATTGTTGTCCCAGCCCTGCCCCTGGGGGGCTGAGATCATGGGAGGCAACCTGGGCAAGTGGCCTGGTGGAGGAGCCTGTTTGGAGATGTGGCTCTGCCTGAGGAGAAACACTGGCCAGAACCCTGTCTTCTCTGTCAGGCTGTAGGCACCACCTTGTATCTTTTAGTCCCACCAAAACCAAACACTGGCAACCCAGTGCTGGGGCTACCAACTACTACTGCCCCACATCCTGCTCAAAATACCTGGGCCTCAGCCACCATGTAGCCAAAGGGAGGTAGTTTATTCATCCCTGGCCTATGCCAGCCCCATCTGAGCTGTGTGGGGGACACGTTGTAAAAGGGCGGTGAGGATCACATCTTACAGAAGATGGTGTGATTTTTCTCAGCTCTTACCATACAACCAGCCGCTGGCCTAGAGCTTAAGGCTCAGGACAGACCCAGCATGTAACAGTCCAGCAGGAGGGGTGTCTTCCCTCTACCTTGATTTTGTGTGTGTGTGGTGGAGCTTGGAGTTGTTGCTGACTCCTAAGAGGCAGGGTCTCTTAAATGGACCACCGTCCTTGTGCTATAAGCAGGTCACTGGGGAAGTCAGATTGTGTAGTGGGAAGGGCCAGCACCACCCTGGTTATGATGTGATTCATTGTGTGAGAAGTTCCTGCTCTTCTCAAGTATGCTGAGAAAGGGGGTGGGGGGATGGGCAGAGTCCATCTAAGGTCTCTTGGGCCTTTCTGGTTCTAGCTCCCTGAGAGCATGCTGGCCTTCAACCTTCTGTTGCTGGTATCCATGCTGAAGTCAGACTCTTACCCAGTCCAGTGTCTCTGGCGTAGATGGTGGATAAGCATTTGTGTTAACATCACAGATCCCTGTGGTGCTATTTTGTGCTGGGCCCAGGACAGAGGCAGAAGTGTATGTTAGCACAGAGTCCCTGCCTTCAGGACAGTCTAGCAGTGACTATGTCCAGGATTTGATGCTGGTGTGCATTTACAGTCCTCTCCTCTTCTACTTTGTCCTGATGATTTCTTAATCATCTTAGCTTCTACCTGCCAGTCCCAGAATACCCTTGTTATGGTAGAGAAACACTGTCCAGCAGGGTCTGGGGCTAGTGCAGATGTCTTTCCCTGTTCCTGCTAAGTACCGTAGCGCTCTGGGTGTGAAGCTCAGACTGAGGCTGCCCCTGAAGCTGCTGGCAGCGGCATCCTCAGTGGTCTTCGTGTACAGAAAACTGCAGTGCAACTCTAGGGTAGAACGTGTTCTTCAGAGCTGAGTCTGGAAGCCAGTGTGGCCGGAGTGTGGGTGTGAATACACTGTTGTTTTTGGAAAGGTGGGCTAGCAGAGCTGAGAGGGTTTGAATGAGGCACGGTCTCTGCTCATGGAGAAGGATCACGGCCCTAGCAGGGAAGAGGGCCGGTTTGGAGGAGGGTGGGCATAAAGGAAAGGTAGAAGGAGCTTCAGAGGAAGCAGCCTAGCCCGGGAGAGATGTGCCGGCCGGGGCAGTGTCTTGGAAGAAGCCAGGATTCCTGGTGCTGGCTCAGTGTTTTATTCGTGACTAGAGAGGGAGACACCCTATTTCTTTGTTCCTGGCCATGGGTTAGGGCAGCCTGGCAGGTGGTGGCACAGCTGTGCAGGGAAGCAGCTGTCAGAGCGGCTGGGGCAGCAGTTGCACCCGAGGGCTCCAAGGCAGGCAGCCCACCTGTGTCTCTTTGTGGAGAAAAGCAGGGAGGGATACAGGAAGAGGAGGGGCTTCAGGGGCTATCTGGCCATCTTAACAGGGGCCAACAACCCCTGGGGCATGGGGTTAGGCCCTCCCTCCTTCCTTTCTCTCCCCCTTCTTCTCCTCCTCCCTTTTGCTCTTTTCTTCCCTTCCCTCCTCCATTTTTTATTTTCTCCACTTCCCTCCTGTCTCTTGTCTGTTCTCTTCCCCCTCTTTTCTTCCTCCTCCCTGCTGCCCCCTTTCCTCCATCTCTGCTTTTTCCTTTTCTCACATACCCCAGCCTCCTGACTTAGATGGGAAATGAGAGACGAGGAAGGAAGGTTCTGAGCTCTTCTGAATCTCAGGAACCAAGATCCCCTTCTCCGTGTGTCTCCAGCTTGGTGCCTGCATTAGGATGGGTTGAGGGGAGCTCAGGGGAAGAGTGTTATATTACCTTCCATGAAATGGATGCTTTAGTATGTCTACCAAGAATGAATGCAGAGCAGAAAAGGCAAGGAAGGAAGGAAGTCATTAGTTTAGCTTTCTGGTTAGCTTAAGTCTTTATGGTAGTCCTAGTAGGCTTCAGGGAGAACAGAGGCAGAAAAACCAGATCTTAGGGTCAGAGTCAGGGAGTGATCACAGCGACCTCATCCCTATCTCAGAGAGGGAGAGATTGATTCTGAGGATGTCCCCGGGGTCCTTTGTGTTCCAGGAGAATGCAGCTTTGGTGGGCTGGTTTCTGTGCCAATTGCTGGGTTGCCATGGTTACCAGGGGATGCCCAGCATCGAGCACCAGATTCTTCTCCCTCCCAAAGGGGGAGGGGCAGCGGGTACCAAGGCACGCACCAGGTAGATTCCTGGCTCTGGCCAATGAGGGATGAGAATCCTGGTCGCCAGGGAACGGTAACCAAGGAACCGTTGCCTTGGAGTCTCCATTGCACACCCGCTCCACTGAGTTGTGGGCTGCCAGGGCTAGGGCCGGACGCTGAGCTGACTAGGCAGCGATTTCTCCCACACCATCCCCTGATTGCCATCTGACCGGGGTCTCTGGCTCAGTGGAAATGATGCCTGGCCTTGTTGTCATGACCAACCAACGAACAAAGCTTTCTCCTTCCTCATCCTGTTCTGCCTTACCTGCCCCCTCTGGTATCACTGTCCCTCCCTAGTACCTTCCCCACCCCAAATTGGCTGCCTAGGCCCTGACAGCTCTGAGCCACTCCTCCCTCCCCTCAGGGCCCTGTACACATATGAAGATGGCTCAGATGACCTCAAGCTTGCAGCATCAGGAGGTAAGAATTCCAGCCATTCCCTCTCCTTCCCACCACCTACAATGCCTGTTTTGTCCCCTCCCACTTTCCTGCCTCTGTTCAGCAGACCCACACTTGTCTGATGGCTGTCCTTCCTCTTGGTCATCCCCGCATTCCTCAGAGTGTAGCGGGAGGGAGTCCTGCTTCCTGTTTGACTTCTGGGAAGGCACAGCGAGGAAAGCAACATGCCTGACATCATACAGCTAGGGAAGGGGCATAGTAGGGTGGTCCAGCTCAGCGCTATGCTTAGAACTGGAAGATTTCCTTAAGGAAGGCTTTGTGTACCTCGCTGAGCACTAGCACCCGGTAAGACACAAGAGGTGTAATCCCTGAGAAACGAAGATGTATGAACAGACTTCTTCAATCCCATCTCAAATCAGGCCCAGGAGGATCCAGAGGGAATTGAATCCTGTCTACCCCTCCGCCTCATTACATAGAGATCTGAGCCTCTAGCTCTGCAGACTAGAAATCTCCCAGGAGTTCTAGGCCATTGTAGGGACAAGGGTATAGGAGAGCTGGGAGAGTCCCAACACCTTCCTGGTTTCCCCCAGAAGGGGGCTTGCAGGAGCTTTCCGGCCACTTCGAGAACCAGAAAGTGATGTACGGTTTCTGCAGCGTCAAGGACTCCCAGGCTGCCTTGCCAAAATATGTGCTCATCAACTGGGTATGCAGCTGTGGGACGGGGCTGGGAGCTGATGGCCTCAGAGTGGTCACATTCCACCCATAGCCACTGCTGGGGAAAATCCTACACTAGTTCTTGGGAAGTCAGCCTGAGCCCATAGGCTGTTGCCACCTTCAAGCCATTGGGCGTGTGGGCAGTTGTCTTCCACTCATCTTGTCCTGAGCCCCCCTTCACTGGGTACATTGCAGGTTGGTGAGGATGTGCCCGATGCCCGAAAATGTGCTTGTGCCAGCCATGTGGCCAAGGTGGCTGAATTCTTCCAGGTATGTGGGGACTAGGTCTGAAGTGGGAATGGTCAGTCACCTAGGGCCAGGTTTGTATGCGGGGGTTTGCTGATGGGAGTTTGGATGCCACCTGAACACTTGGGGTTTTTTGTTTGTTTGTTTGTTTTTGTTTTAATGAAGGGCGTTGACGTAATTGTGAACGCCAGCAGTGTGGAAGACATTGACGCTGGTGCCATTGGGCAGCGGCTCTCCAACGGACTGGCCCGGCTCTCCAGCCCAGTATTGCATCGCCTACGCCTTCGGGAGGATGAAAATGCTGAGCCGGTGGTCAGTGCATCCCTGGGACAGGCTGGTCTTGTGTCACCTGTGTGACCTGGTCCCCAATCGGGCCTCCCCAGGCCCTCTTAGCCCTCGTCCTGCACATGTGAGTACCAGACTGTCCCTTCCCGTCTGCTCTTGTGCTCACACCTCCGCGCTTGACTCTGCAGGGCACCACCTACCAGAAGACAGATGCAGCTGTGGAGATGAAGCGGATTAACCGTGAGCAGTTTTGGGAGCAGGCCAAGGTGGGCAATACCGTCCCTAAGCCTTTACACCCAGGTGTCTCTACCTGAGCCTGCAGGGTAGCTCTGACCTCTCTCAGCTGAGAGAGCACACAGGGCTCACCCCCTAATTCCCAGAAGGCCACCTCCCTAGGCTGGGTGGGAGTGGAATTGGAAAGCCCAAGGCTAGCCTGGGCTCAGGGTTTGTCCTTCCTGGGTGTGGGGAGCAGAAGGAGGAAGAGCTGCGGAAGGAGGAGGAGCGGAAGAAGGCTTTGGACGCCAGGCTCAGGTTTGAACAGGAACGGATGGAGCAGGAGCGGCAGGAGCAGGAAGAGCGGGAGCGGCGCTACCGAGAACGGGAACAGCAGATCGAGGAACACAGGTAAGGTCAGGCCCAAGGCAGAGGAGTGTCCGCCCCCAGCCCACCCTGAAGGGGTTTCCCGCGCTTCTCTTTCCAGGAGGAAACAGCAGAGTCTGGAAGCTGAAGAGGCCAAGAGGAGGTTAAAGGAACAGTCTATCTTTGTAAGTTATTTTCCAGGGCTCTTGTGCCTGGCCAGGAAAGTGAGGGTGGTCCATGCGTCCTGCCCTCCGAGAGCACGCATGGATGTTTGTATCGTGAGAGTGTCAGGTCCAGCACCTGTCTTGTGGGGACCTGGTGTTTGTGTGGAAAACAGATAACCAAACAACAAAAACAACAACAGCAAGACTTCTTTTAGATGCCTTTCTCCAAATTGGGAAAGAAAGTCCACATTGGCTCAGCCCCTTGCTGACCTGGCTCCTCCGTGGCTTCCCACTTGAGATCTGGGGGACTTGGGGTGTATTAGTCATGGGCTCTGCACTTGGAGTTGTGGGGGTTTTGAGAATTAGGCTTTGTAATGAAAGGACCCAGAGCTCCTGAGTGAATGTAGGCTGGTATTATTAGGGACTACACACATAGGCAGGCCTTGGAGCAGCCTCTTCTTCTGCTGTTCCAAAGCTGTATTGTGCACAGCTGTTCACAGCAAGGTCTTTTGAAAAAGCCGAATTTTACAGGAATTGTAAAGGTGCGCGAGCATGCACAGAAGTAGACTAGTGTAGTGACTTCTGAATTCCCCCTTCAGCTTTGTCAGCTATTAGCATCTTAAGCTATTGCTGTGGCAGTTTTGCTCTGAAGAGTTCATCCACTGCATCAAGGTATCTCATGGGAAAGTTACGATGTAGCAACATTGTAGCCGGCTGTGTCCCTTTGATTTCAGCCCCCTTTCCCCCAAGACTGGGGTTTCTCTGTAGCCCTGGCTGTCCTGGAACTTGCTCTCTAGACCAGGCTGTCCTCAAACTCACAAAGATCAGCCTGACTCTATATCCTGAGGACTGGATGTGTGCCACCATTGTCCAGCTAAAATGATTTAACTTAAGAATTTTTAAAAATTTATTTATTATATGAGTACACTGTAGCTGTCTTCAGACACACCAGAAGAGGGCATCAGATCTCATTATAGATGGTTGTGAGCCACCATGTGGTTGCTGGGAATTGAACTCAGGACCTCTGGGAGAATGATTAGTGCTCTTAACCGCTGAGCCATCTCCCGAGCCCCAAGACCCTGTCTTAAAATATATAAAAAAAAGTTCTGTTCTTCATCTAGCTTTATCCCCAGCAGCCCCTTCTGCCCAGTTTGCCCCCATGAACAACAGGAGATGCCAAATAAGGGCTTTTGACATAGTGAGTTCCACTGGGCACATACACCAGTCTCATGTTCACCATTCCCATAGACTTGGGGCTTCATCCTGTGTTGCTCACAGGGGCTGAGGGAAGTGACCCCAGAAACAGGAAACATTGCTGTGTAGTATCTACTGGGAACTCCCTGAAGGGGACCCAGAAAGGGAAATGACTTGAATGAACCAGGAACTTCTTGCTCAGGAGTTAGGAGCCAGGACAATAGGGAGACGTGAGCTGACCTCAGATGCCAAAGCATGGGGTTGGGAAACGGGATGACTGCTCTAGGCTGTGGCTGGGGCATGCCGCAGACATTGTGTCCACATCTAGCCGAGTATGTGGGCAAGTTGGAGCCGGGGTAGATGGTATGGTCGGAGACTGAAAACTAGATCAGTCTGAGGAAGGGGAATGTAGCCAAACAAGGGGCCTGCCCACCTGTCGTCCTGGGTTTCAGTCTTAAAACAAGCCAGGAAATTGCGAGTGAGGGGACTTCAGGTTTCCAGTGTAAGGGCAGCTTCTGGCTGACTCTGTAGCCATGGTGTTGGGATAATAGGGGTCTGAGTATGCAGCTCAGAGGTACAGTGCTGTCCAGCAAGCTCCCACCCCCACTCCTAGGGTGGGACAGAGACACAGAGCCAGAAAATAAAAGCCAGGGCAGACGGGAAAAACTTAAGTTCAAAGCCAGCCTAACAGCTTAATGAGACCCTGTCTCAGAATAAAAACAATGGGTGTGTATAGTCACCGCTAAAGCATTTATTTGCTTGGCTTCTGTGAGGTCCTGGGGAAAACAGATTCTATTTTCAGTTCAATATGAAACTGAACGTTGTAGTGACAGCAGCTTCATTTTCATGGGTTTAAAACCTTGCTATGGGGGCCTGAAGAGATGGCTCAGCAGTGAAGAGCCCTGGTCTCCCGGAGTCTCTAGGTTCAAGTCCCAGCACCCTTGTAGAGCGCCAGCTGTGGCTCCAATTCTGGGGATACAACGCCCTCTTTTGGCCTCTGAGGGCACTGCATGCGCATAGTGAACATGTACAGGCTTTAAAATTGGGCCATCAGAACAATACCCAGTCCACCAGCCATATTCAGCCTGTGCTCCGTGTGGCTCAAGGACCAGGATTATTCTAGATGGTTCTGGACACCTGGTCAGATGGGAAATGGATGAGTCAGGTACTTGAGCTGGCTGGTCGGTCTGGGGACGAGGTGACTGTAGACATTAAATGAGAAGAGGAGGCTGTGGAATTGGGTACTGAGGGGTGGTGCTTTGCGACCCTGCTGGCTGGGTGGGAAAGAGATGCTCAGGACACTGTCCCTTTGGTTTCCAGGGTGACCAGCGAGATGAAGAGGAAGAGTCCCAGATGAAAAAGTCGGAATCTGAGGTGGAGGTGAGAGCGGGGGAGTGGCAAGTGAGACAGATGGGCAAGCGCTGGCTCAGACAGCTAGCCCTGCCCAACTCTCTAACTCTTCCCTTGTGCCCTCAGGAGGCAGCTGCCATTATTGCTCAGCGGCCTGATAACCCCCGGGAGTTCTTCAGACAGCAGGAGCGAGTGGCTTCGGCCTCTGGTGGCAGCTGTGATGCACCCTCGCCCTTCAACCACCGACCAGGTAGTCCGTGGTCCCCTCCTTGTCTGATCCCTACTTCTCAGACTATGGCCCTAAATCCCTTTGGGACTTCTTCTTGGAAAAGAAGCCTTGCCCAAGGACTCCTTGAAGAAGGCAAGACCCGCCCCCTTCAGTGTGATTCCACACCCAGCTTTCCAGGTGGTAGCACCCCCAGAGGGGCTGGTTTGGGGGGCCCTGTCAATGCTGGGCTTTGGCTGAGTGATGGCTAGCACTCAAGGCCAGTTGGTCAGATTTGGTGAAGGTTCAGACACAGTGCTAGTGTTGGGAGCTTCCCTGCAGGGTCGGACTAGGTCTGGCCTGAAGGCTTTGGATGCATGTAGGGTGGGATCTTCCTCTGACCTTCAGTGTAAGCATCCTAGAGCGGCTGTTCTCTGGGCTCGCTTGTTTGGCTTCTCCTTGTGTAGCTTCTTCCTCCCTTTGAAGCACCCTTCCATTTCTTGTCTGCTGGTCTGAGTATTTGCATTTATTGTGTGCTTGGTTATGTTGCTGGGGTTCCAGGGGCATGGCAGACTCACTCATGCTGCTAACGCAGAGGCTAGCTATGTGTGTCCGTGTATCTGGTGGGAGGCATCAGATGGCTTGAGGCTGTGGCCCAGCTTGGCTGAATGTGCACCCTGGCTGAAGGTGGCTTGGACATCTCGGGCTGGCCCGGGGGGTGGGTGAGGCCTTGGGGCAGGGGTGGGGGAGACTGACCCTCTCTTGTCCTCTGTCTCTTTCTCTGTCTGTCTCTCTTGGCAGGTCGTCCGTACTGCCCTTTCATAAAGGCATCGGACAGTGGGCCTTCCTCCTCCTCCTCTTCCTCCTCTTCCCCTCCACGGACTCCCTTTCCCTATATCACCTGCCACCGCACCCCAAACCTCTCTTCCTCCCTCCCATGTAGGTAGCAGCCCCAGGCCTCGGCAGGGTGGGGTAAGGAGGGCCCCGCTTCCCAGCAGCCCCCTCGCCCTTTCTCCCCCAGCCTGACTGCCGACTGCTGGTGTTTGTCCCCAGAGCAGGTACTACCTGGCTCTTGTCCCTGGCCCTGTAGGGCACTGGCCCCCGGTGGCCTGGTTTACAGAGTCTGGAGCAGTAATCTGGCCCCTGGGGGGCCTGGGGAGCTCACAGCCCCCACCCATACTCAAGACACAAGGTGGACAGTCCTGATTCCAATTAGCACCCAAGTCCTCCCTCACTAGCCTGGGCGTTTGCTCCACAGGCAGCCACCTGGACAGCCACCGGAGGATGGCACCTACTCCCATTCCCACCCGGAGCCCATCTGATTCCAGCACAGCCTCCACCCCCATCACTGAGCAGATCGAGAGGGCCCTGGATGAGGTTACATCCTCGCAGCCTCCACCCCCACCTCCACCGCCCCCACCAACTCAAGGTAAGAGAAGGGCTCCACTGGTATCCATCCTTCCATTAGTCTCTGGGCAGGGAACTTCAGGTTGCCATGGTAACATAGTTCAAAGGACCTGGACCACTCCCTCATCACCAACACTACACTGGTAAAGAAGTGGCTGTAGCATAGGAGAGCCCTGGTGTTGCTCTCAGACATGCCTTCTCCAAACCTCATTGGCTCATCACTGAGGAATGTGGCCTTCCTCCCAGTGGTTTAAAAAGAGTGGGTGAAAAGATAGGGAGGTACAGCTGATGCTGAAAGACGCCTCTGTGGTAGGTCCTCCCCAGAAACCCCAAACTCCTTTCTCTTCAGTGGGTGGGCAGGGCATGGTACACTGGCCCAGGGCATCTGTCCTTCTCCAAGGGGACTGACTGCATTGTGTCCTTCATGTGTGCTGCAACAGAGGCCCAGGAGTCTACCCGCAGGCTGGATAGTGAAGAGATCAGCAAGGAGGCCAAAGTAGCAGCAGCTCCTCAGGTCTGGGCTGGCTGTGCAGAGGAGCCTCCTCAGGCACAGGAACCTCCCCTGTTGCAAAGCAGCCCCGTGGAGGACTTGATGTGCACAGAACCTCCAGAGCAGGCCGTCCTGGCTACCACTCCAGAGCCTGCTGCCTCTGACACCTCAGTAGCTGATGCTCACGAAGCTGACACCATTGAGACCACCACTGCCACTACTGACACCACTATTGCCAACAATGTCACCCCTGCCACTGCCAGCCTCATTGATCTATGGCCTGGCAACGGGGAAGAGGCCTCAACACCTCAGGCTGAACCCAGGGTGCCCACACCACCCTCAGGTGCTGAGGCCTCCCTGGCAGAGGTGCCTCTGCTGAATGAAGCGGCTCAGGAGCCGCTGCCGCCAGTGGGTGAAGGCTGTGCCAACCTTCTTAATTTTGATGAGCTGCCAGAACCTCCAGCCACCTTCTGTGACCCAGAGGAGGAAGTAGAAGGAGAGCCGCTGGCTGCTTCCCAAGTCCTAACTATGCCCTCAGCCCTAGAGGAGGTAGATCAGGTGCTGGAGCAGGAGCTGGAGCCAGAACCTCACCAGCTGACCAATGGAGAGACCACTCAAAAGGAGGGGACCCAGGTGGGACAGGGGAAGCATGGTGGGAGGGACAGTAGTCAGTGCGGAGGGGGAGGGCTGATTGCTTGTAGATCCATATTGAGAAGCAGCTCTATTTCCCCCTTTCCATCTCTGCATTTGTTCCCTGGCAGGCATCTGTGTTTCCCCAGCAACCAAGGATTCCAAGAGTGGTTGCTGGGGAAACAGGCTCTAGCCTGATAGATCAGCTGTAGTCCTGTCAGTTGGGGCCTGATGACCTATGCTTTTATTTAAATAAATAAATAAATAAATAAATAAATAAATAAGCCAAAAACAAACTCCAGCAGGCCAGCGAAGGATACTTCAGTCAGTCACAGGAGGAAGAATTCGCCCAATCAGAAGAGCCATGTGCAAAGGCTCCACCTCCTGTATTCTACAACAAGCCTCCAGGTAGTATCCCCGGATGGATGATGGGAATTCCTGGCTTCGGGATGGGATTGGAGGGCTAGTGGTGTCATTAAACAGGGTTGGCACAGCTCTTAGAGGTTGGGTGTTGGTGGTGGCACCATTGATGGATCTACCCAGCCTTCTCTCCTCTCCCAATATATCTTAGAAATCGACATCACCTGCTGGGATGCAGACCCAGTTCCTGAAGAGGAAGAAGGCTTCGAGGGTGGTGATTAGTAGTGGCGACTGCCCCCCTGGCTGCCCTCGCCAAGGCTGCCCACCTGCAGTGGCCTCTGGCCAGCCGGCTTGCAGTGCCAGCATTAGCAGCAGCCCCGCCTGGCTCTCACTCTGGATTCCGGCACTGGCCGGGGACCTGTCTGCTTCCCTACCCACAGGGCCTGACTTTTACAGCTTTTCTCTTTTTTTAAAAAGTTGATAGACTTGTACAGTTGACTGGTTTTCCTCCCGTTGGTAGTTGAAACAATGTTGCAGATTCCACCCCCTTCCCGCCCAGACCAGATTGTAGCTTAGTCCTTCTTGCTCAGCTGATCAGGGTGGAGGCCTCACCCTACTTGGGACCTGGTGGGGGTCGGGGGTTCTGGTGGGGAAATGCCCCCCCATCACTTTTCCTAGTTTTATGTTTCTTGGAAAAAAATATCACTTTGTATTCTCTATCCAGGGCTTCAGATATTTTGCACGAAATTTAAAACATGGCAATAAACGGCTCGTGGGCTCTGGCTCCCTGGGACCCCTCCCCTTCTCTTTACCCTCGCTGGTCAAAAGGAATTATCAGACCCACCTGGGGCCCCTTGGCTTCCCGCCCTCTCCGGCCGACCGGGCAGGTCCCAGGCTGGAGGTCCTAGACGTGATTCAAATCAGGGCTTATTGATGGGAACCAGTGGTTTGGGTGGCCCCGCCCCATTCCTTCTTCTCTGCTTGGGTTCTTTTTCACATTAACTTTTTTTTTTTTTTTAAAGCACAAACTTATGTAATGGGTCGTGCTCATGTCTGTTAATAAAGAAATCCAGATCCCTTCGGGCCTGCTGCTCTGGGCCTCTAGGGGTTGATCTGGTGTGGGCGCCGGCCCTCACGACCCGCTTCTCAACTTCTATCACCTCCGAGGGTACAGGGGGAGCACAAAAGCAGGTTAGGAACATCCTGCTCTTGAGCAGCAACCTTTGGTTTCCGAAGACCAACGCATTTCTGTTTGCCAGCCCTCCGCTCCCCAGGCTCACTCGGACACTTCCCTGTCACTAGCACCTTGTGCTTAAAGCAGCTGATATCCCCCCTCCGCTTGTACCAAAGCAGATCACACACTTTATTATCCTCAAAATGTAACAAACAGGGTAAGAAATCCCTCCCTCCCCCACCCCTCCCTGCAGTCCAAGGGAAGCATTTAAAAAGCCTCGCAGTCAGGCTAGGAGTTCGCCCGTGGGGCTCGGGACGCCGGGCGCCCCTCTATACGGCTGTAGTCCTCCCGAACAAGGGGATGGAGACCGGCAGGCGCCAAGCTCCGTGCTCCAGGGGCTCTCGGCTGCTGAGCTCCGAGTCGGTCCAGCTGGGGAAGACCCGGCGGCTGCGGTCCGCCTGCAGACAGAGGGCAGGACAGGGGGCGGCGGGTCGCGGGGCGCTGGGAAGATGCAGCGCCGAGGTATAGCCCCGGTCCAGGAAGAGAGGCTTGTAACTCGGAGGCGGCTGCTCCTGCTTCTCCGCGCTGTCGCGGCGGCTCAGAAAGGGCGTGACGATCTTGCGGTAGAGGCCGCGAGTGTCCGTGAGCACCTCGCTGTAGGGCGGCGGCGGCTCGGCCATCAGCACCGCCTCCTCGTAGCACGGCGGCTTAGACATGTCCGATTCGGCTGCGGAACGGGAAGCGGGCTGGTGAGGAGGGTGAAGCCGCCGGCCCCAGGCAGAAGCCTCGCCCAGCCACCACCACCACCCCAGCCCGCTTCTCCCGGTGCTAAGGGTGGGAGCCTCCGGCAATGGGCAGGGAGCGCTCGCCAGCCGGAGCGCAGCCTTACCTTGGCGCGGATAGCTCCAGGGCCGGGGCGGCACTGAGAGGTGCGGCGGCGGTGGGTGCGGCAGTGCGTGATGGTGTGGGTGCGGGTGCGCGTGCGGCTGCGCCGGCCCGTGGTGCAGCAGCGGGTGCACGTGCACGTGCGAGTGCGCGTGCACAGGCGCCTCCAGACGGCTGCGGTGAGGTGGCGGCGGTGGCGCCAGGCCCGGAGGACTTCCAGCCAGACTGCCCTCAAGCTCGAGGGGCTCCAGCTCCAGGGCGCGCAGGTTCTGCTCCCTCAGTCGCTCCTCCTGGCGCCGTTTGAGGCGGCGACGCAGGAAGCTGCAGAAGCAGCAGAGCAGGACGATGAGACCCCAGATGAGCCAGAAGCCGGCGAAGCACGTGAGGAACGTGTAGGTGCCCTGGGACATCACCATGGCTGCGGCACAAGCGGCAGGTCCTCGGCAGCTTTACTGGACGCTGGGCTCCTCGGCGTGGCCCCGGGGCCGCGCCACGCTCCCAGGTGCCGCCAGTGTCACTCGGGGACCTGCGGCCGGGGGCTGCCTGCGGCGGGGCTCAATAGGCGCGCATACCGGCGGGGGGCAACTGTGGTTCCCGCTCCTTTCCATGGCGCCGGCCGGCGGGGGCCTGCTTCACCCGGGGCCGCGAGCGACCTGCGGGGCAGACACAGGGCTCAGCGAGGCTCGCCGGGATCCTGGGTGACTCTCGGCCTGCATCCGCGTCCCGCGCAGGGCCGGGGATGCCTCCTCGGTGGGAACCCCCGCACTCCCCGGGGGCCGGGTGACGTCACCGAGGGATGACGTCACGCTCCGAGGTTTCCCCGATAGGGTTTCCCCGAATCGGGACCCGGCGACCGCGTGCCGACGCGACCCAAGACAGGCCAGCAGGGGGCGCACGGAGTCCGCCCGCGACCCCAAGGTCCAGCTTCGAAGTGGTTTCTGAGGCTGTGACTACCAGGGCACTGGAGTAGTATCGGCGCGGTGTTTGGGGGGCGAGGAAAAGGATAGTGCACCTCCTGGAGGCCCACCAGCAGCCCACTTGGGGCCCAGTTTCTGCCCTGCACTGCTTCCAACTATTAACGCCTGTAAGAGACTGGCGAGCGGATGTCAATGCATGTCTCGGGCCCAGCCTTTGTCTGCTCCCAACACGGTGCGCTGGGTGTGGGCCAGACCTGCTTTCCTTCCTCTAGGTGCCTCTGCCAGCCAGATTCTAGCCCCAACTCGACTTCCCGCACCTCCTACTCATGCGCAAATCCCAGTTGGCTGCACCTCTCTTACTTCCAACCCTCCCCCTTCCTTCCATCAATTCCTTTCCCTCTTTGTAGTGGGGTGGAAAAGTAGATTTGTCTTTCGGACACACCTAGTCCTGCACTCACGACAAACCAGGGCCTCTAGGTCCACCTCCCATCACAGCAGGGGGCTGAAGACATCTCTGCATGGGTGGGGAGTTGGCAGGGAGAAGTAGACAGCCCTGACTGCTTAGTTAAGGGCAAGCAAAAGCCAGATCACCATCCCCACGGAACAGAAATGGGCCTTTCTTGAATGCCTTCTATCAGCAATTTACACAACCCTTTGGGTAACGGATTATTTCTAACTCCCAGCTGGGAGCTGGAAGAGCAGTTAACAGCACAGACTGAAGTGCTAATTTGAACCTAGGCTTTTAGCCACCAAGCCCTGGCCCACTGAGCTTGTGGGGAGGACGGTTTTCCAGGAGCTTCAAGGAACCGCCTGCCCTTGGCGCACCCACACCCACTCAGCTTTGGTTGCCCACAATCAGCTTAAGACTTGGGCTGAAAGGGTGCCAGGCCTTGGCCACCCCATCTTCCCAGATGGCTCCTGTCTGACTCTCTGGCTGCCTTCAGCCATGTGTCACTTGGTGCCCGTGCCAGTCCTATCCTCCTGGGCCTGCGTTCCAGAGCAGACAAGGGTAGGAACAATAGCTCTGCCCGCCCCCTTGACAACCCCACCATGAGGCTGCCATGGTGATGCAGCCCGATAAAAACATGATGCTGCCAGTCACTGGGAGTTAATTAAATCTGTTGTTCTCTTTCCTTGAGCCCTGAGGAACAGGAATGTTCAGAGGAAGCGGGCACAAGCTAGAGGTTTCAAGAAGGGCAGAAACGGTCCAGGGCTAAAGGAGGTATTTCGGTGTTTGGGGTAATGATGCTCACTAAGTCATTGATGCTTACTAAGTCAGAAGTATCTGTCAAGAGTCGGGTGACGATGCGGTGTGGGTCTGCAATGATGAACACAATCTGAGCCCAGAAGACTAGCTATCATGGACAACATGATGTCACTGTCCCTTCTGAGAGTATGTAAAGGGAGGCTTTAGAATGCTCTGTCAGGATCATCAGAAACTTCCTTCTCTCCATGTAGATTTCTGCTGGGTTTTTGTTTGTTTGTTTGTTTTTTGAGACAGGATGTCACTATGTCCTCCCGCTAGCCTCAAACTCAAGAGCAATCTGCCTGCCTCTGCCTCCCCTTCACCATTGCTGGATGAAAGGCATGGACCACCACATCTGGCTTCCTGCAGAATCTGAAGAACATTTAAGTTGGCTTTGTCACTTGTTGTTGTACCATCTTCTGACAGATGAAGTGACAAGCCCAGAAGCAAGACCCTGTCTCATGCCACACAGCTATGAGGAGGTGCTAAGGTTTAGTCTGGATCTGAATCACTCCACGTGGCCAGCTGTGAATGAAACACCAGTTTGTCAGCACCGGGTACCTGAGACCACAGAACACCTGGTTATAGGAACATCTATAGGAAGTTAACTGGTCGTCAAACTTCCGGTCGAGGTCCTGGCCCACCTGTTGTGGTATAGCTCAGGGAATTGGGAAGAAATACAGGAGAGAGAATGGCAGCTTCAGGCTCAACAGAACAAAGTACAGAAGTTATATCCTAAGGGGTCCTAGCTCAGCAGAGTGGGCATTAGGCCAGACTCCAAAGAATGAACCCCAGATCTGTGTGCTTCTGTCTCTAGGGCAAGGAGTAAGATCTGTCATTCACCACAGGATGTAAACTGAGGGTCAGAGAAATCTCTGACAACAGCCAGGCTCCAGTGCCCAACTCATGCTAAACGCTCTCCTCCCAGGGGCTACAGTGGGCCACAGTCTGGCCTACAGCCTTTCTCCTGTGTACTCTCTAGTCCACAATAGTTGCTCAGTCCATAAACATCAAGAGGGTCCTGCAGATCTATCTATCTATCGAACAGGCCAAACTTTCCACAGCCCCCCTGCCCCAAGGCTCTTCCCTGCCTCTGTGCATGCTTTCACCCTAGTTGGGGGGTTCTGCAGACTCAGCCCCAGAATCTTGGTCTCGGACACTCACTATCTCCACAATGTTGACAGCAAACACCTGCCACTTGCCCACCTCCCCTGCTGGGAGCCACACCCTCCAGACAGACCCCTCCATCCATCTGCCACATTACTCATTCACTCTATTTCCTCTTTCTTTTTCCTCACCTTAAATTCTTGCAGATTATAAAACATTTCTAAGGATTCCATCTTGATCTGTGTAGCATTTGGGGCATATGGTTTTGCTAGGTTTTCTTAAACCATCCTGGGATTACACCAAGGGATGAAAGCAAGACTCCAGGAGTTTCCTAAACATTTGGCTGCCTGTTTTCCTCAGGAATCTCTACCATAAGAGTTGTGCTAACTTCTGCAAAGGTCACTGGGTTGTCTGCTTCTGAGCTAAGGGTGGCTGGTGGCTTTAGGGATGGTACTTCTGAAACGTGACCAAGTGTCTGAAATACACTGAGGGGGAGCTTGTCTGGACCCAGAGATCTAGCATCACCACCACCTGATTTAAGAGGTCTTGGTGTTCACATTTCTAGTCCCGAATGCATTAGTTCACCCACACTGGCCTTGAACTCCATCACAATCCTCTTGTTCCCTCTTTCTCCAAGCTGAGTTCACAGGCAAAAGCCACCACACCTGGCTTCAGAGTTCAGATTTCTAACAATTTTCCAGCAGATGCTATGCCAGAGAAACCCCGTGACCTAGATCATGGTCTCCAGAGTGAGTGCCTGCAGGGCCTCTTTGGCCTCCTCCACTGTTCCCTGGACATGTTTACCCTGAGCTACCTCACGGCCCTGGCCTGGATGAAGATAAAGCCTAGTGATCTTGGAATGCACTAGAGGATTAATGAAGGCCTGATCGTCCGGCACACAGCAGCCGAAAGCCACTTGTGGAAGTGACTAGAGGTGTCCAGCCACCTGTATAGTGTTTTAGCTGTAGGAGTGGGAACAGTTCAGAAGAGAGATCAGAGTATAGTTCATCCTGAGAAATATCACTGACAAAAAGCCATGACCCAGGTCTTAGCCCTCTGGAGGTAGGTTTTGTTTTGTTTTGAAGACAAGGTCTCATTATATAGCTCTGGCTGTCCTGGCACTATGTAGACCAGGCTGGCCTAGAACTCAGAGATCTGTCTACCTGCCTCTGCCTCCCAAGTACTCAGACTAAAGGCACACACCACTAAAGCTGGTAGTCAGGCCGGGTTATAACCAACCCCAAAACCCAGTCTTCTGTGAGTAAAGGAAAAATGGTATTGAGGAGACAGTGGTTTGAATCTAGTGTAGTTTACAGGGCCATGGTGGAGGAGGGAAGCTGCTGTCACCCGTCCTTGCAGGAGTCACTAGCCTCTACAGTTGTGGTCTCAGCAAGACTCAAGAGGTCAAGCTATGGTCTCACTTGGTTGGAAAGCCCTGAAGACTGCAGGGTCCAGTCATGGCAGGAAAAGCATACCAGGGAGGCACAGGTGGCATTTCTAAACCTCGTTTTCACACCAACACAGATGTACTGGGGCCACAGAGAGCTGAACTTGTCCCCCAGAGTCAGCCTTGCCTGGGTCTGCCAATAACCTCACTCACAATAATCTCATTAGGATCTGTGACCTGACCCCAGCATAAGGAAATTGCCACAGGACACCAGAGACTAGAGTTCCAGTCAATTTGTGGTCACAGATTTCCTTAGGCCCTCATTTCTCAGCTCTAGTCCGGTCTGGGGCAACGAAGGAATGGGGGCCATGAAAACTCAAGCCCATATTAAAACCTCACTTCAGTGGTCCCCTGTGTCTCCGGCCCTCACTCAGCATGAACATGATTTGTTCTTGCAAGGGAGGAGGTCACATGTTAGGGAAAGATAATGCTCATGTCTCAGAAGGAGCAGCATGTTTCAGCACATCAAGCACTGAGAGGAACCTGTTTCTGCCCTAATCAACCCTGGGATCCCATGCTAGTCCCACCCCTGAGGTGGCTTCTTTACCTGCAGAACAGGGATGCTAGGAACTGGCTAGGGGCTGGAGAGATGGTTCAAAGGTTAAGAGCACTTGTTCTTCGTGCAGAGGACCTGGGTTCAGTCCCCAGCACTCACATGGTGTGGTTCACAACCATCTGAAACTCCAGTTCCAGGGATCTGACACCCTCTTCTGACCTCCACAGGCACCAAGCACACACATATATAGTGCACAGACAAGGTAGTAGGCAAAACACTCAAACATAAGTGAATAAGCCTAAAACAAACAATATAACCCAAGTCCAATAATGACAAAGTCAGTCTGGGGGGCCAGGAACACAACTGATGTGAGAACAGGTCAATTCTAATGCACACACCTAGGTGTGTAGCCAGTGGAAGGCCAGCGCCCTGCACTGCGGTGGTGGTCTAGCAGAAATCCCCCACTTTACTTTGGACTGCATGCAGTATCAAGAGTTAAGACCTTCAACTTTTATCACAACCCATGGATGAGTTTTGCTGGCCAATGAGTAACAATTGCTTTCAACATTCATTTTCCCAAACATCTGCACAAAAGTCAGTTTGAAGTATGATCTTAAAAACTGCATGACCTACACACATGAAGTCCACATATTACATGGTGGCATTAGCTAATGAGCGGGGCACCTCATCCCATTGCCCCTGGGACCCATGGAGGGTCCCGGTCTCAGCAGGTGTGGCCAACCACAGGGCTGGAGCACTGTCTGGATCTGGATCTCCCAGATTGTTTCATCATCAGAACTACAAGCCGTGAAAGGCCAGTGAACCTGTACACCAGATAGGAGGGGTGGGGGACTCTCCCCGGGGGCCAAGACAGCCAGCCTGAGGCTTACAGTTGGCTGGAGAGAAAATGGAGGAGGGAGACAAGAAGGCAGCCCTATCAACAGCACACCCTGTGCTGCACGTGAGGGAGAAAGCAGCCAGCTGATTCAGCAGGAAGAGGGAAAGGTATACCAAGGCTCGAAATGGGGAACTTCCTTACTGGAGGAACACGAAGGCAGGCTAAGAATGTTCCTCTGGCAAGCTCTATCTAGATCCTTTCCTGCCTGGATCACATGGGGCTATATGTCAGCAGAGGGACCTGCACTGGGACACTGGAAACCCAGGACACTGCTTACTGGTGTTTGACCTTGGGCAAGTCCCCTTACTTCCTGAACCCGGAGAGTCTTCATCTAAAAAGCAGGGATAAGAAACTTACCTTGCACAACTGCTCCAAGGATTAGGAGGCTGTGCATGTAGAACACTCAGATTGCACACAGAGCAGGCTAAGAATGAAAGGAGCCTGTGACTAACTCCCCAGGTCTGCCTGACTTCCCAGGTTAGCATCCATTTAAGGGCATCTCATGCCAAAGCCTCAGATGCCCCAGATCCTGGGCACAGATGCTTCACTGGGTAGAAAGAGAAACCTAGGAATGGTTGGTTATGCTTTCAGGGATGCTGTATCTAAAGCCTGTGGTCAGGGCTGGCATCTGCTGAGTCAGGTCCTGCTGGCAGGGGGGCCATTTCTCTCTCAGCACACTGTCCGATGAGGGGAGGTTGGGAGGGGAGCCAGAGGTCATTTCCTCTGACTCAGCAGCCACTCGAGGAGCTCCCTTGGGCAGGGCACCTCCATGTGGCACTGGCCTCTTTGCAGGCCAACCTCCATGCCACCCCACACAGTTAAGGCATTGTGCACAGACAAGAAAGGGGCACTGTGGTCCCGACAATGAGCTGGGTCGTTCCCATCTGGCCTAGGATTCAGCACTCCTGGGTCAGCAGTGTCCTTTGCTCTGTTTCAATTCCTCCCTGGAGAATGGTGGCTAGGACACCAAGCAGAGGCCCACCGGCGGGCCCATGATTTGGCACATGCCCTGGCCATGAGAAGGGACGCTGCTAGCTTCTTTCCTCTTCTCTAGTTTAAATAATAATAATAATAATCACCTCCGGAGAATGCGATTTTTGTCTTAGGCCATGTTTCAAGGGACCGGGAGACTACCCTAGTGGTGATACTAGCAATGGTAGTTACCAGACAGAGACCCCAGACCCAACCTCCAGGCCTCCTTCGCCCGGGGCAGGCCCAGGGTCTGGGCCGCCTCCACGTTTGCAGCCACCCTGGGAGCCCTGTTGCGACGACTGCAGCCACGTGGGAGCCGGCTCGTGCCCACGGAACCGCTCTCCCTCACCCCCACCCTCGACGTGCTGAGGCAGGCACACCCAGACCGGCCAGAAGAGCAATGGTCTCTCCACAGTGCATCCCCCTTCCCCCCTCCCGCGCCCCCGGTCGTGGTGGGGGAGGGGGCGTCGCCACCCCGCAGTCGTGTTGCCGGGGAGCGCAACCCCGTTGCTGTGGCAACGGTTTCCAAGCGAACTGGTGGAGGCTCGCGCCCGGCTCGGGCTCCCTCGCTCACTTTCCCCTCCTTTCTTCCCTCCGGTGTGGGCTGGGGGAAGGGCTGCCCGCTGTCCCGGTCGGGGTCCGGGTGGCGATACCAGGCTAGGGTTCCGAGCCACCCTCAGGAAGGGTCAACAACCCGAAGACCATCTTCCGCCCGCGCTCTGTTCCCGCCCGGCCCGCAGCCGTCGCGGTACTCACGGGCCCAGGCATCCTCCTCGAACTCGTCTTCCTGCCTCGGGGCAAGCGGCCCAGCGGACAGATCCCCAAGCTTGGGCAGGCAGCGGCCCCGGGAAGCAGACAGTGGCAACGAAAGCCGCTCCGAGCGCAGGGCTGGAGGCGCGGGGCGCGCGCACGGGCGCGTGCTGAGCCTGGCGTGCGCGCGCGCGCAGCCAACAGAGGCACCCCCACCCCCTGCCACACGCCGCCGAGGCTGCTGCAAGGGAAGGGGTGGGTGGGACTCCGGACCCACCTGCCGCACCCAGACGCGGCACAGAGGATGTGGGCTCGCAATACCAAGGGCATCCCAGCACAGAAAAAGTACACTCTGTACACCTCCAGGCAACAGGCTACCCAGAGGGGTTGTGGGGTGAAGGACACACCGGCAGCTTTGTGGCCACAGACACCAGATGCTTAACGGAGCAGCTGAGGTAACGAACCCAAGGATTCACACAACTCAACCTGGGCATATTGAGACACAGGTAATGGGGGCAGGGGCTAGATGAAATCAGCACCCCATTGTGGCCTCCTCCCAACTCAGGACCCCACCCACTCTGTTCCAGACGGTATACATTCCTACATACCTACTGAGAGGCAACACAAAAAGACCCACCTGAGCGCTAAATCGCTAAGGTTTCATGGGCATGATCATCCCAAGGGAATAGATACTGTCTAGAGCCGGCTCCATCAGTCTTCATTTAAGTTTGACACTTTTTGTTTGCCTTTTGACTGTTTCTACTTCAACTTCTCTATGGCGTTAAGAGTGAACTTCCTAAAGCACTTCCCGCTGTCAATAGGACTGCTATGGCTCCGAGAGCCAGAATCTTAAACCGGAGGCCAAGAGGAAAAGGCACATAAAACCAGTGGACCCAGTATTAAACTAGCTTCGGTCACAGTTGGTTCCAGGCGTTTCAAACACTGGCATTAGGCACACTGCCCCCAAATGGTGGTATCCATGGCCTCCATAGATCCTAGTTCTGCCATCCATCCCTAGTGAGAAGAAAACTGTCATTCTCAGTATCTCTAGCAAAAATGAGCAAGCAAACACAAATGCACAGGTGACATTTAGGACCCATGTCCTGAGGTGGGGAAGGATATATCACTCCAAATGGCTGTCTAGTGTTCAGTCCCTTCCTCTGAGTGTGAATTACTGGGCTTCAGGGGGATAATCGTTGCTCCCTACCAATCCATGGGTGCCATCAAAGGTAGGCCTCTAACAAAAATTCTGTCCTACAATAAGCTGGACTTTCTAACTTGGCCACCAGGATTCCATGGACTCAGTAACGGCAAGACACAACCAGCTGGGGCTCCTTGCTGCTTTCTGGCAGTCATGGTCTCCTGTGAAGCATTAGCAGCTAATAGGAGCTCTGCCTCCCCTTTGAGTTGTTTTTCCTATAGTACAGGGGATCAAACCCAGGCCTCTCTCTTGCCAGGAAGGCACCTGTCCACTGAACTATGCACACGTGCCATTTGTGTGTGTGTGTGTGTGTGTGTATCTGTGTGGTGTAAGCCCACTACCACCTAACCCACATTGATGGGAATAGTAGAGAATACTTTGCCCAAGTTATATTAGGATGCTTTTTGTGCAAGGTGGGACAGGCCTTTAAAACCATTCAGGGACCCTCTTAACCTCCAGTAGAGCCCACACATTATAGCTTTCAAAATTGGCTGCACCCCAAAATTTGACCGTATTTTGCAACCAGACCTTTCCCACCCTAAATTCATCTGTACATTCGGCTCTGCCTGGGCACAGTCCTGCAGAGTTTCAACCCCAACACTTTTGGGACCAAGGTGCTTAACACACTGAGTGCTACAGGTCCCACACCTCCCTGCCTACCAGATGAGCTCCAAGCTGGCAGGGACCTCGTCTCCATCCGGGTCCCTGGCTCTCACCATAGGGCTGGGTAGGGAGTGGAGTTTGCCGATCTTGTTGGGAAACATCAGGAAGGTTTTAAGGTAAACCTAACCTTAGACAATGAGTTCACTGGATGCCTCCTAGCCAAGGAGGTTAAAGGGTCTGGACCAAGCAGCAGGCAGAGCACTTCATGAAGTCACTTAGTGCCCACTCACCCTTGCCTACCTTGTCTTCATCTGGCTTCTTTTCTACCCAATGAAAAAACCTGGAACACCCTATTTCTTTCACATGGATAGAAAGAAGCATTAGCAAACATTCCAGATGCTCAGAGGCTGGTTGTGAAGACACCTGTTGGCAACTCTTAAGACTAGTGCTGCTTAAGCCTGGCGTGATGGTGCACGCACATAATCCTAACGCCACACAGGAAGGGCAGGAGAGTCAGGTTTGAGGCCAGTCTGGCCTATGTACATAGTGGGTTCCAGGCCAGGCCAGCCCAGGAAACACCGACTGATTCTCTGCTCGTTTCATATTCTCACAGCTGAGATGCAAGGGAACTATATTCTCAGACAAGGGCCTCTTCCGTGTCAGTTTCAGAAGCTGCCAGATTAGGACACGTACCCAGGAAGGTTGTGTTCTCAGTAGTTGGTGCCCAGCTCACAGGCAAGGGAGTTTCAGGGGCTCTTGGGAAGCTAGGGATCCTAGGAGGAGTTTGTAGAGCCTGGTAGAAACTTGGGGCTAAACAACTCTTGGCCCCTAAAATTTGTAGATATCCTTCCCATTCCTGCCCCCTGAAAATGTTTTTGCCAATTCCTGTCTTCCAGGTGACTGCTTCAGGACCTGGCCATCACTAACTTGAGGAACTCTGACTTAGGTGCTGGCCTCTTCTACCCACCACACCCATCCTTCTCAATCGCCTCTACTCTTTGCCCACCCACGTTTAATATTTAAGAGGGTGCTGGATCTCATGCATGTGTGTTATATGAGAATGCCACACAGCAGGTTAGCGAACCACTAACAGCTCCCACTGCCTCTCCAGGACACTCCCTAGTTTACAAGGACTCTGACTTCAGAAAGCTTAAAGACCACCTCTCTAGCAGTCCTATATACACCCAAGCTGGTGTGGAAGGCTATGTCCCACCTAGCACTGGAAAGTGCAGAGACTAAGTCACCACACAAGGTTTGGTTGCCTGCAAAGTCCCGAGCACTCCTAGGCTTTTGAAGGGCAGCCCCTAGTCCCATTCCAGGTCTACCTCCAATGCTTTCCAGCTGGGCCAAGAAATCAGGAAGAGTCATTGAAACACCAGAAATAAAGAGGCAGGCAGGGGTGGCTGGCCAGCCTTGTGCTCAGACTGTATTCGCACAGACACATGGCAGCTCACATTGGTCACACAGAGACACATGGCAGCTTACATTGGCTTTAAATATGGAAAAGCCAGGGCCTTATGGTCCCATGCTGTCCTTACTAGCATCAGGACAGCCATCACAGTCCGGGAGAGGCCAGGGCTAGGGTCTGGGGTTTAGGCACAGCCTTACCCTACTCTCTTCACACAATGAATATACACTCACACCCACCCCCAACAGACACACACAGGGAAGGGTGGATTATTGCTGGGCACAAGTCTACTTTTATAAGGGACTCTGGAATGTTGGAGGGCTAATTCTAACCCCTCCCATGGCCTGGACTGGGGCACTTCTGAAAAAGGTGTCTTCAGGATATGATCCAGCATAAGGACTAATGTGCTCTGCGAGCTGGAAGGCAGAAGCAACCCATCCTGGGCAGTGGTTTGGTGGGTCCCAGTCAGCTCAGTCTGTGGTTATACTGACCCAGGCCTGGAGAATCCAAAGCCCCCATCTCCAGCTCTGACAAATGCTGAGAAAGGACAAAAGCATCCGGCAACCAGAAGGTGGTGGCCTCAGTCCACAACAGACAGGCACGAGTCTCACTTGGAGTTTGGTGGTGGCCAGTGCAATGCTGTGGTCAGAGGTCTGACCTGGCCCACACTCGGCTTGCTCATCTGGACTGGGCCCTAGAAGCCTGGAGTTTGGCATTGGCTCCTTTTGCCAGCTCCTGGCTCTCCTGGCTAGGGCTAGTTGCCCTAAGGTGCCAGATCCAGGGTGGAATTAAGAACGCTCTGGTAGCTATATACATTCGTACAAATACATAAATACATAAAGCCCCAAGCTCCACAGAGAAGAGCTGAAGGGACGCACCTTTGTCCCAAGATGGCCCAGGCCTTGTCAAACTCAGGCGGGCCAGTAGCTGAGGAACGGAGGACACTGGGGACAGTTCCGGCTGTGTTCCACAGACCACGACTTGCGTGGATAATGGGGAACACCACTGTGCAAAACTGTAAACGTCACTGAGAGTAGCTGCTACCGCCAACCACCGGTGGGGGCCTCGGCCTGGGGGCTAGAGGCGGGTGGGGAGCTCTTCCTCACTGTCGCTGCAGTTCCCACAGCAATCCTGGAGGAACAGGGAAGACATGAAGGGAGAGAGGCACAGCGTTGCCATTAGTCACCATTAAGGCTGACCAAGGCCAGTGTTATGCTCAGAGAGGGTTGTGGGCTTCCCACAAGAGGCTTAGAGCAGCAGCTCAGCCAAACCCAGGTGGTGTCAGGGTACAGCTTTCTGGCGACAGATTGAAGAAAGACTAGGAAGCTCCCAGGATCTGTCAGAGCAAGGGCTCTGTCCATCCCCCTGGACAGACTCAGGCACAAGGAGACAGTTGCTAAGCAAGGTTAGCAGCTTGAAGGGGTCAGGGTGCAGGGAGGCAAGCAGCAGGGAGGGAGTGGGTAAGGTGGACACCAGACTTCTTTCTCCTACATCTCGCCTCTGCCATGGAAGGGCTGCCTGGGGCTCCCCACAGTCAGGCAGCAAGGCCAACCCATGAGGAGCCCACACTGCTCACCTCTGGAAAGAGAAAAGAGGCCATGAGACCAGCCAGGCATGGGGGTTGGGGGGACAGGCAGGAATGAGGCACCTTAGGCACCGCTGGAGAATGCCCACTCCCGGGCAGGCATGCACTGGCTCTGCCTCCCACCCACTATCCCAGTGGAGCAGGCTGGGGCCCAGATCAGACACTGCTCAGACTTACTTGACGACTGAAGAGTCTCTGTAGCAATCCCTTCTTGGGGGGTGCAATGGGCTGGCCCTTCCAATCCAGGTCTGGGGGAACGGACCCATCCAGCCCAAAGACATTTAGTTCCTGGAAGCACTCAGTCTCCACCATCTACTCAGAAACAGGAAACTGTGAGAGTTTACCCCAGAGGTGCCCTACCTGAACCTCATCCCACTCACAGGATAGTCCCTACCTCGTTCTGCCAGGGGATGGACACACTACCCGTGGCAAACTTCTGGTAGAAGTCTTGGTCTGTGGGCTCCAGATCCACACCTTTAACCGTGGAGAACTGTTCAATGTCCAGAACATCTTTGCAGTAAATAGCCTGGGGCTAAGGGTGGACAGAGGCAGGAGTCAGGAAGGTTTGAATCTCAGTCACCCTTGGCAGCTCCCTGGTTTGGAGAGAGCGGCATGGTGCCCCACACATTCCTAAGCCAAGCAAGCCACTGTCTCTAAGGCAGTTTTCACTCTTTGGACTAGGATTATGACCTTTTACTGTGCAGCGACTGTCCAGACCTGGTGCTAGACTGGCCTGCTACTTACACAGGACTGCTTGGGTATGTGTTGGGGTTGGGGTGGGGAGTACTGGCTTCCTCCACAGGGAATGGAGGGGTTCTCATTTCTAGGATGTCCAGTACAAGATTGGTCTTACCAACCATCTACCAAGTTCCTGCTGGAAGTTGGCTTCTGCATTTGAAGGCTACTTTCTGTTTTCAATCCTGCTTTAAAAACTTACCACAAATGAAGTCATATTATCGCCATGGGGCCAGAGGTGTAGTTCAGTGATAGAACATTTGCTCAGCATGCTTCAGGCCCTGGGTTCAATCCCTAATACACATACACATCTACCAACCCACCTACCGATACACACATTATCATCGCCAGCACGTAAAATGGTGTATCTAACCCAAAAAGGTCTAAAGCTCCCTACGAGATACTGCATTTACGACTTCATAATGTTACATCAATGTATATACTGAGGCACAAAGAATGCTTGAGTCTATGAGTTCAAAACTGGACAAGACAATACAATGGCACCTCATCTCAAAAGCAGATAGGATCATTCCTGATAGCTCCAGCCCCCGAAAAGAAAAATACCCTCCGGTCAACTAGCATTTATTTTATATCCATAAAATAGAATATTAACCAGCTTATAAGAATGCTCCAACATGCATGAACCTTAAAAGAATGCCCAACAAAAGGAACCAATCACAGAGGATCGTGTTCAGCATGCCCATATCCACCCACATAACTGAAGCATCTAAACTAGATGAAGAAAACAGCTGGGATTTCTTGGGGCAGGAGGAACGGGCTTGGAACCCTAATGGACATATGGTTTTGTTTATGTTCTGAAAGGGCTAGTAAAAACATTCCCAACTATGACTCTTTCAATCGAACTGCATACTTTATAAGGTTAACTGTGAGTTTCATCTCAACAGAGTTGTTAAAAATTGTATTGTTAGGGGCTAGAGAGATGGCTCAATAGTTAAAAGCAGTGGCTGCTCTTCCAGAGGTCCTGAGTTCAATTCTCAGCAACCACATGGTGGCTCACAACCATCTGTAATGGAATCCAATGCCCTCTTCTGGTGTGTCTTCAGAGACAGCTACAGTGTATTCACATATGTAAAAGAAATACATCTTTTTTAAAAAGTACTGTCAGTACATGGTGATGTACATGAGGGACCCTAAGGCCTCAGCTTCCCCCTCCCACTGAGGGTCTTACAGCTCCCCTCTCCCACTGAGGGCTTTTTCAGTCCCACACCCTCCAGGAAGGAGTGCTTCAACCTTATCTGGACAACCCCTGGAATGTAGTAGGGTAACGGTCTTGATATACAGCCCAGGCTTCAAGCAGCACTTCTTCCCAGGGAGAAGTGTCTTATCTGGGCGACCCCTGGAATACAGGACATAGGTCCTGAGATGCAACCCATGTTGGCAGCAGCCAATCAACTTAAAAGTCAACTAAACCCACCAATGCTTGCATGCCTCGTCTCCATCGCTGTAACCCACCCATTAGTAAGTGTATAAAAATCATACTGACAGAGGGCTCGGGGTTGCCTCTCCTCTGGATGTAGTTCACCCCAGTGCACTGGACTAATAAACCTCTAGCTTTTGCATCGATCTCTGATGGTTCATCTCATTCATGGGAGTCCCAGGTAGTTAGGGCTCCATTTGAGTCTTACACATACCTTTGGTCCCAGCACTCAGGAGGCAGAGGCAGGTGACTCTAGGAGACAAGAACAGCCTGGTCTACAGAATGAGTTCCAGGGCAGCCAGAGCTAGACCCTGCCCTCTCTCTCCCACCAAAAAAATTCTTAAGTGCTGGCCTAGAGGTTCACATGCACATGACCACACACAGATACACATGTAATTTTTTTTAATTAAAAATATAAAAGCATTGTTAAGTTTGCTTTTTTATCTGCTGCTTCTAACATTAAGTTCCAAGACACTGACTTTCTTTCTAACTTTGAACAGATGACCCACAGGCAGTGTGACTGTTTCAGATGTGACAATTTAGATGATGTACAGAGCAGGGATCAACCCGTGCAGCAGCTCCAGCCTGAGGCAGCATGATGAAGTCAGACCTGTTCGGTTCAAGTGCCAGCTCACTGACAATGCTCACCACGCCGTGTGAGTATCACTCAGAGGCCCCCTCGCTGGCCTCTCTCCAGCTCACAGTCACCCTCTGTGACCCATTTCCACACCTCACATTAGGGCTCACGTTGTTACTGCTCTGCACATACTTGCTCCAGACACACTGGCTGATCCTGCCACAGGCTGTCAGTCTGCCCCTTCTGCCTGTAATGCCATGTCCTCTGCCTTGCAAGGCGCTCTCCTTCAGTGCCGCGTAAGCATCGCTTTCTCAGCGATTACCCTGTCTGAGATGACCACCCCCGCACCACTGGCTTCTTAGCCTGCTCTTTTTCCTGTCAGATTCAGGACTACCTGAAAGCCCTCTTTGCTTGTTAGGTTTATTTTGGTTATTTCTCTCCATTAGAGCATAAGGATAGGCCTGACTCTAAGAACCTCATTATCTCTAAGATCTGACACAGACAGATATTCAGGTATTTGTCAAATGCACAAACACATGTGGCTGCCAGCCATCAACCTGGTGACTCTATCACCTCGAGACTTTCCCAGGCGGCAAACTGTCAATCAAAGGACCTCATGTCCACAAACACATGGGAGGGAGGCAAGCACACGACCCCATCCTGGCCACTCCGACAACTGCCTGCAGAGTGCCCAATCCACAAGAGGCTCAGTTCAAAGGTAAAACTCTCAAGAGGGAAATTCTGGGACTAGAAAGAGGACCCAGCAGTTAGAAGTACACACTGCCACTGTGGAGGATCCGAGTTGATTCCTCAAACTAATGTGATGTGGAGGCTCACAATTACCTGTGATTTGGGCCCCTGTGGCAACACATTCCCATCCATGTACCCACACACAGACACTTACATACCTAGACACATACTCATACTCAGACATACACACATAGACATACACATACTCAGACATACACACATACATAGACATACACATACTCAGACATACACATACTCAGACATACACACATACATAGACATACACATACTCAGACATACACACATACATAGACATACACATAACCACAGAGAGACACATAAATGTATAATTAAGAATAAGATAAATACTTTAAAATAAAAATGTGAAGGGGTTAATTTTCTGCCCACAGAGGGGACAGTTAGCCCAACAGCCCCTGCTGGCACCACCATCCTAGTTTCCTTGGAAATGAATTATTCCCATGGGGCCAAGAAGGCATGTAATCTGGGTGTCCAGTGAAATTTCATTTCAAACTCCTGAACAAGACTTGCTCTGAGTCCACTGATCCTGAGCCACTAGGTCACCAATGCCACTCCCTGGGAACAGATGCCTGCCATGGAAGCATGGAAGGCTAACCAATCACAGTACAGAGCGGAAGTGAGCTCCTGTGATGCTCCAGGAGCATCCTCATGACCACCTCACATCCTAACCTGGTACACTATTTCACAACGTACACACATACACACACACACAAATGCTCACACATACACATTTGGAGGTGGGGCACAACCTAAGCCATAGATAGGGGTTTTCCAGCATCTGCACTGAAAGTGATCCACCCTCCGCCCCGCACCCTAGTTTGGCCCGACCATTAGCAGGGTAGGATAGGACTTACATCAGGCTTAAAAGGCGGCTCTAGCATTCCAGCTCCCAGCCGCTTGAAATTCAGTTTCTTGAAAAGGGGGTGCTCCTTTACCTCACGGGCACCACCTCCACGACACCCCAAACGCTCAGCAGGGTCCTTGCTGAGAAGCTATAGAGGGGCAGTGGTGGTTAGGGTACCTGACGGGGTGAGACCCCAGTTCCCCCAGCTCAGACTTTGGCTTATAGTACCTGAGAACAGAGTGAGCGTGCCTGTGGGGAAAAGCGGTCTGTGTACTCCTCAGTCACTTCCTTGACCAGCCGCTCCACCTCCTCACGCTTGATCTTCTTCTTCCTCTGCTGGAAGGGTGACTGTCCCGCAATCATCTCGTACAGGAGGCAGCCTAGCGCCCACCAGTCGGGACTGAATGTATAGCGCTCATTCTTCACCACCTCTGGAGCTGGGTAGGGACGAGGAGGCAGGACTGGGTAGGTGGTGAGGAGCAGAGAGCCCTGGAGCCCCAGAAACCAAAGCCAGAGAATCAAACATCCTCTGGATAAGCAGGTATGCCACTGGCCTGGTGGGGACCTCAGCCAGTATGAGAAAACACATCTCAATGACAGTTGATGTGACCCTAAGCGGGAGGGTCACATCAAGGAACTCCATGTCTGATTGCTTTGTTTTCATGGTGTTTGGGGAGCGGGAGGGCTCTTAGTGCTGGAGTTTGTTGAATCCAGGGCCACATAAATGTCAGCTACATCTGAGTTACATCGTGCATACCCAACCAAGACCCCCGCACTACTTCTTTTTTTTTACATTAAGTTGTTTGGCTTATTAAATGCTGGCAATCAACTCAAATTATTCTAAAAACAATTCAATCTCAAAATTAATATATGCCAAGTCAGAACCAGGTAGCTACTAATTTGTAACTTCTGGCTTTCACAAGAGATTGAAAACACCCACTGGCTGCTACCTCCCACCTGCTCTGGCAGACTCCTGCACAGTTCTCCCTTTAGCATCTCCTTTCATCTCAAAGCCCCCCAGGAGGCAGCTCTGATGAGGTTTTACAGTGGGAGAAAGAAGGCAAGAAGTGGAATGCCTCACCTAAGATGGAGTGTGAAGCGCCTAGACTGTACTGTGTCACTGTCCACAGGTTAGGTCTCCACTGCCTGTGTCCCCCATGAATGACATGCATGGGCCATGCAGGGAACACTGGGCCATGGTTATATATTCCATTTCCCTTCACTCTCACAAGCTCACTCAATCCTAGGTGTTTAATTAGCACCCAGCAAATGAACAGCAGGGCTCGCAATGGTGGGACCTGGCTAAGTCTTGGTCTCCCAATCCAAAAAAAAAAAAAGTAGCAGTGTTGGAATGAGCTATCTACTCTCTGAGGTAGACACCTCCCTCCCCAGTACAACAGTGAGTAAGTAGGCCAGGTTAGGGCAGCAAGGGGACTGGTGTACTAGGTCAAAGGTACTTACCCATGTAGCCCACAGTGCCCACACGGCCTTTGATGGTCTGGCCCTCAGGCACATGCACGGCCAGTCCCAGGTCAGAGATACGAATGTGGCCTGGGTAGGGTATTGAAGTAGGTGGGTCTACTGATTGGCCAAGCCTCCCCATCTCATCCCACCTCCCACTTGGGCCTTCTCACCCACCATGGTCATCCAGAAGGATATTCTCTGGCTTTAGGTCCCTATGGGGAGAGAAACATAAGAGTCAGATGCCCGTTTTCCAGGAAGCCAGAAAGAGCCAGCCTCTCGTGGTTCAAGTGCCTGCTGGGTTCAGGCATAGAGCCAGGTGACAGAGCCCTGCTTTCCCCAGGCAGCAGCCAGTACCTCAGAAGCTTTCTAGGGTAGTGAGAAGTGACTCCAATCCAAAGTGAGGACTCCCACCCAGTGTGGGGACCGACCTGGGGAGAGGGGATCCCTGGAAGTCATCCTTGAACTTGTTCATCAGTGACATTAAAACTCCCTTCCCCCTGGTGGCCAACTCTACCTTCTCTGTTACATGAGGCTACTCTTCTACCCCCTCAGAGGGCCGCTGGGAGGCTCAAATGAAAGCTCCATGCACAACCACAAGCAAAGCTCTCTACTACCGAGCCCACCTGCAAGGCAGGAAGTAGGGTCTCCCAGAAACAGAATTCATGTTGGAAGCAGGGAGCAGACAAGCTTAAGGTCACAGAGAAGGATGACAAAAATCAGAATTCACACATTGGCCAGCAGGCTGGATTCCCAAACTTATCAAATCTATCAAATCTGAGGGAGTTTTATGTGGAGCCAGTGTTGGCTTCTAGTTAGAGAGATTCCCAGCACACGATACTTCAACTGCCTAGCATAGGCTGCTACTGTCACACCTAACTGCTGCCTCTGTCCAGGAAGGACTGAGCCTGGAACAGCCAGACGTCCAAGCTCCGCCCTACCTGTACACAATGCGTTCCCGGTGCAGGTCTTCCAGACCACAGCAGATCTCAGCAGCATAGAAGACAGCACGTGCTTCAGGAAAGCCAGCCTGGCCCATGTGGTAGATGTGGAACTTGAGGTCACCTCCATTCATCAATGTCAGCACCAGGCACAGTGCATCCTTGGTCTCATATGCGTAGGCTAAGCTCACCTGTGCTCAGGAGACCCACACCCTCAGACAGGAGCGTGAGCGTGCGTGCACACGCTCTCCTACGCGCTAATGGCAGCCACCCAAACAGTCTTCTGTGTGCCACTCCTTAAGGCTCAGCAGGCTTCCTGAGCCTGGAATAGCACTCCTACCCCACCCTTCTTGGGTACTGTCCAGAGCAGGAAGGGATGGGGCAGAGGGCAGTCCCTTTGGCAATAGGGAGGGACTTTAGCCTGGTGGGTGGGGAATGTAGCAGTGTGACCAAAGGGGAAGGGAGAGGGCTCCTTGTGTACTTACTACAAACCTACTGTTCACTTTCTCCAGGATCTGCTTCTCGTTGAGAGCCATGGCCTCCCCCTTCCGCTTCTTTATTCGTTTCTTTTCCAGTTTTTTGCATGCATACATCCTGCCTGTCGCCCGCACCTGGCAGGCACACACCTATAGCCAGGTAGACAGAAGCAAATGGGGGCCAGCCATGCATGCTCTTGCTAAAGGTGGGAGGCTCCAGGCCTACCGTGCCCAATCTAATAATATACTCTCCAGGGACACCGGGTGGCCACTTACCTCCCCAAAGCCACCTTTGCCCAGGACTCGGTACTGCCTAAAGGTGTTTTTGGTCACTGGCTGCCTACGGGCAAGAGTAAAAGAAACAAATATTTACCCAAGCAGGGAGGGCTTGCCATGAGACCCCACCCCTGGCCTATCACAGACCAGCTTGGGAGGAGCTCACCTTTCCAGCCACTTCCACTGCAGAAAACGGTTGAAGTAGATGCTGTCGAGGTAGTCGGCAAAAGGGGCCATGCTTAGGTACTCATGGGTCAGCCTGTTGAAAGAGGATCTATAGGTGAGCCTCTAACAAGCCCAATTTTCAATCTGAAGGCCTGGGCCTCCCATTACATGATGGTCAGCCACAAAGCACTAACCATCCTTGTCCTTGGGTAACTAAGGATACGTGTATTCCATGCTGAAGCAGGGATGGGAGGCAACCGCTAAACTCAAACACCGTGGACAGGGAGAGGAGCGGAGCTTGTCACAGACTTCAGAGCCCACAGAAGTCCCCTCCCTTGGCACAATTCCAGACCTGTGGGTCCGGAGCCTTACCGGGTCAGCTCCTGGAAGAGGTCTTTGCAGGGTCCCTGTTCTAGCTGCTGGGCACAGCTACTCACCAGCTGACGGGGAACTTCAGGGATGAGGTCGGGACCCTAGGGACAAGCCAGACAGCTCAATGCAGAGGGTTCCCTTGGACAACTGCCTACTCCTGGGGCAGCACTGCCTACTCCTGGGGCAGCACTGCCAGATGTCCGTGGGTACCAAGGGTGGCTGTGGATGGGTAGTACACTAGTTGCTTCTTTGCTGAACTCCCTTTCTGCCGACCCTGAAGACAGGGTGAGACAGCCACTGGCAGGCTGCCTGTCCCAAGCTCAGCCCAACCCTTGGGCTCCATGCCCTTGGGGCTGCCTGGAATAGCTCCAGGGCACTCAGTGCCCAGGCTGTGGTCACTCCTGTGCCTGTAGTCACTGGGCCATGCCTGCTGCTGTCATCTCTCCCGTCACTGCTCACTCACCGTGTGGCTCAGAAAATTCTGCATTAGTCGGCGCCCACATGCCTTCCGTTTCTCATCAGGGGTCACCTCATATTCAGCCTGAAGGGTAAGAGGCGAAGAACCTTAACAGATGTGGGGGTCCGGGGGATGGGTAGTGGCCAGGACCTCTGTTCGCCCTCAGTGCTGGATACTCACCACTCCATCCAGGAAGGCGGTACAGCGGGTCAGCTCAGGCCTTGTAGAGCAGAACTCTCGAAACAACAGGCGCCCAATGGGCTGACGCTCGCACAGGCTGTGGTAGTCACGCTCTGTAGGCCAAGGAGGGAGCTGCTGGTCAGACCTAGAACTCAGGGCACTCTGGTCTATACCCTCACATCTGGAATCCAGTAACTTCCAGCCCCAGAGAGTGGTAGTCGTTATCTCTTCAGCTCCCACCCTACAATCTTCAGATGGACACCACCGTAATTCCAATGTAACTTGGGGGCTACGGCACCCAGAGAGGTTGATTAATTCAACTCAGTGCCACACAGGCAGGAGTCTGGGCTCCAGACACCAGGTGTCCTATCCCTGTGATCTCCTGGACTTGTCACAGTTCTGGTGTTGGGTGTGGTCTGTGAGGTTCCAGCCAGCCCCGCCCAGCCCAAGTCTACACCTGTTGCCTGCCTGACGAAAGTACGAGAGGAAGCTGTGGCTTCCGCTGCTCTCTGCAAGGCCTCCATCCCAAACACATGCAAGCCACATGCAAGCCATCAGCAGAGGACTGGGCCACCTTAGGTACTGTTCAGATCCACATCCAAGATGCAGGAACTGGGGTGAGCCCTTCTAGAAGTAACTCATACTGCTCTGATGGGGCTCCTCAGATCTGGCCTAGGTGAGGCTCAGAAACACATGACTAGTGTTCCAAACCTGACTTCCCTTCCTAAGTTTCTCTCACCTCCTTCCTTGCCCATGCCCACTCTGCGGATGCCAGTCCAGTCCTCTCCATTCTCTGCCCAGGAACTGAAACTGGACTACATAGTCTCAATCTTTCTGGACATCCCTCCCCGACAGGACCCTGTGGCCAAAGCAATGTCTGGGGATGGCTCCTCACAAGTAGCCCCCCAGTCTGCTCTGGAAGCCAGGAGCTCTACCCACAACTCACCAAGGCTGAGCCGGAGCTCTTCGCACTGGCTGATATGGGGGAACTGTAGCATCTGACGCCATTTCTTGCTCTTGCCTTTGCGATTTCCGCCACCACCTGCAAGAGAAATCAGGAGTTGGGTCTCACTGGAGTCTTGAGCCACCTGCCTCCAAACCTTCTCCTTAACATGTAGTACAGAGGCCTTCGGGGCCCTGTTAAGACCGATCCTGCTGTGGGGGGAACCTCGGGGCTTCTTCCACACATTCTAGCATACCCTTAACAAGTTCCAAAACCCACATGGTCTGTCTGGACACCCATCTTAAGGGATCACTGGATGAGAACAAAAATGAGCAATGAGACATCTCAGCAAGAAGTTCAGTCTCATTCACTCCCCAAAACACAGTGGGAAGTCTACAGGTTAAGAAAGTAGACCAGAAGCCACGTGGTGGTGCACACCTTTAATCCCAGCACTCAGGAGGCAGAGGCAGGTAGATCTGAGTTTGAGGCCAGCCTGTTCTGCAGAGCAAGTTACAGGACAGCCAGGGCTACACAGAGGAATTTTGTCTAAGAAAGTGAAAGAAAGAGACAGAGAGAGAGGAAGAAAGAAAGAAAGAACGAAAGAAAGAAAGAAAGAAGAAAGCGAGAAGACGAAGCCGGGCATGGTAGCACTCGCCATTAATCTTAGCATTCAAAAAGCAGGTGGATCTCTGAGTTCGAGACCACCCTGGTCTACAAATCAGTTCCAGAAAAGCCAAGGCTACACAGTGAGACTATGGTCTTTAAACAAACAAACAAGGAAGGAAGTAGACAAAATTACCACAGTGGAGGGTATCACATAAGACACCAAGGCATGCCAAAGATCTGTGTCACATAGGACTTGTATGAGATGCCAGAGGCAATCTGAGCAACCCCCCCATACTGCTAACACCAATCCCTGTACTAGAACTATCTCCTGCCCTCAGCAAGCTGGTGGCAGAGGGCTGGGACTCAGGATGCCCCTATCACACACCCTCACTGATGCCTGCCTTATTTTATTTGGTTGAGCCAGTTGGTATGCCTCCAGAGCTTGACAGGTAGGTTAAATGTGTGCTTTAGGAGTTCCCACCCCCACCTGCAGAAGTAGTGAGATAGGCAAACTAGACTAGAAATTTGAAAACTAAAATTAAAAAAAAAAAAAAAAAAGAGGTAGAGACAGGCTGGCCTCCGTGAGATGGAGGCCAGCCTGGTCTACTTGAGTTCCAGGTCGGGGCTATATAGGCATGGGTCTCAAAGAACCAAATACACAAAAACCCCACACTGCAGGCAAACGGAGTACGGCAGTGTTGTCTTTGGGACAACACACTTGCAGCCTCCCGGACCCGATTCTCCAGCACACACTTCTGCCATCACTGCATACCCAGGACTACCCAATCTCAGGGCACCTCCAGAGGCCCTGTAGGGGGAGTGGGAAAGATGGTGCCCAGCTCTCAGTAGGGCTGGTTAAAGAGGTAAGACCTAGCTCCAATTTACTGACAACCTAGGACAATCAAGTTCTCTTGCCTGGCCTCAGTTTCCCCAGCACTGCCTTTATCTGATCCAGTGTAAATGAGGTAGGAGGAGAAGCTGCCTTTTGGGAAAAGGTCACGTTTCGGTCCCTAACTGCGCTGAGGAAGGAGGAAGTGCTGCTTCGTCCCCTTGAGAAACTCTGGTGGCCCTGCTACAGCCTATACCCCATGTGCCCCACTGCCACTGCCTCACTGCAAATGAGCAAGAAATCTCCAACTCCTTAACCTACGGCAAAGCCTCCCCAGAGAGGAACTCCTCCCACTCTCCCTCCACCCAGGTCCCCCACCCAACCCTACATTTTCTTGCCTCACCCCCCAAACACACAGTTACTTCCTCTTCCCCCTCCTCCTAGCTGTATTAAGGGAAGAGCAAAAAGTCACATGCAAATATCCCATCCTAGAACTGGCTGCAAATGTGTGGGGTTCCTCTCCACCCTACCCTGCCCCCCTCCTCTGGCACCGGGGAAAGGAAGAAAACCCAAGTGAGGGTGCACACCCCAAAAGCCATCCCACCTAACCAGATTACACACAAGTTAGGCTCTGGGCATTGGATTCAGATCCTTAGATGACTAGCATTTATTAAAAGTCAACCGAGCTTTATCCTAGCACTGAGGTAGGATAAGTAGAAGGATCTCTAGGTGCAAGGCCAGCCTGATCTACATAGCAAGGTCCAGGCCAAGACCTTGGTGTGTATGTATGTATGTATGTATCTATGTATACACCATCTCAAAAACAAAATCCCCCAAACAAAGCCAACTGTATGCAAATACCACAGGTTTCCCGACTGCTGAGGGTCTCTGGTCACTTGGAAAGCTGGCCCCAACCTTCTAGCTGTTTTGTGAAATGATTCTGACACAACCAGTCCATGGGCATTAGAGGATTCCACAGCAACGAGGCTCTCCTTAAAATGTATATGTAAAATAAGGAACAATGACTTTGAGGGACAGGAAGCATTTCAAAGGCCATGCAGGTGTGTATAGGGCTGTGGTAGCCAGTCCAGGACACAGGTCTTCCAAGGGAAACACTGTCCTCAGCAAAGATCTAGCAATGTCCGCCTATGCAAAGGAGCCCACAGGGTCTGGCCCAGCAAGGCAATGCCCTCAGTGGGGCCAAGGCCCGAATTGGCTAGCCCTGGGAAGTGAGGCCTGGCCTTGGCTCTCCTTACCCCTCCTCCCTGGCTGGCTGGATGACGAGGCAGAACAGAATCTGCAGATGCCCCCAGAGGCTGAGAGGAAGGCCCAGCCCCTGAGCTTGATAAAGGGCAGGAGATAAGATAGCCTCCCTAGGGCACTAGGGACCCAGTCTGCCCATCCCATTTCCAGGCAACACCTCTCTGGGTGTGACATGCACCGTAGGCTGAGGACTTCGGGGGCTTCTCTGAGCTTCCAATAGGCTCTCCTGGCCTGAGCCTGGATCAATTACAATCTCACTGGGTTATCCTCTGCTCTGAGCCTCAGTTTCCCACCTAGAACCTGATTTAGAACACAGTGAAACTGCAGGCTCTTTCAGCATGGAAAGCCATCCCAAAGTGGAAAACTGTCACCATGTCCCTCCCTGGAGTTCCAAAAAAAAAAAAAAAATCTGGTTGGTGTTGGTCTCCCAGCACCTTGGACAGAGTAGTACAGGTGTCTGACGAGTATGTCGCTGAAGTGGTAGTGACAGTAAGTTTAAGGTCTGGCTCTAGTCACCTAGGACCCATAGAATAGGTGCCAATTAACACACCAAGCGAAACCAACGAAGAGAAACTCTGAAGCATATCAAAGCGCGCACACACACAAAGTCGATCAGACTGGCTTCCCTGTCACGCTTTGAACCTTTAGTCCTAACAGCCCAGGATGCTCGTTTCCCATTTATTTCTTTGTGCATCTACCCCAACGGGTCACAGGCTTGCTGAATGCAAAATTCGCTCCCCTTTCACCCCTTTTAAGTATCCAGAAGCTCCAGTTGAGTGGTGGTTCTGCTGGTAATGTGTGTGTCCAGAAGGTTCCCCCTCCCTTCGCCCCGTCGGTCGGATTGTCTATGCAAAGACTCGGTTCATTCATTCTCCAATCTTTACAGATTACCAACTTTGTGCTGTTCAGGGAATCTGGGCCTGGGGCACGTGGGCACCGTTCTGCCTCTCACCTAGAAGAGGCCTCACACGCATTCTCCTGGGGCTCATGTCCCACCTTTTCTCTTCCTTCCCTTTCTTCATCACCCCCACACCCGACCTGAGTCCCATGGCGCGACCCCCGCCCCTCATGGGCCCCGGGTTCCGGGAGCAGATGCGGAGGGCCGGAAGGGCTCATGTCTACGCTCAAGAGTCCGGGTGCAGACTCCAGGGCACGAGGGTGGCTGGGGACTGGGCGCCTCGTGGAGCTCGGAGGTCGTGCGCCCGCGATCCCCGCACCCGGGCCTGGCCGCCCGCCTGCCTGGCCTCACCTTCCCGGGCCTTGAGTAGCACCGTGTTCGCTACGATGTTCTCGAGCTCCATGGGCTGCAGCGCCGCCCGGCCCGCCAGGCCGCGCCGCCGGCCGGGACCGCCCACGAGAGCCGGGGCCGATGGCGATCGGCGCGGCTCGGCTCGGCTCGACTGACCGCGCCGCGGCCTCCCGGGCCTCACCGGCCTCCCCGGCCGCCGCCGCCCGCCGCGCACTCTGCGCCCCTCCCGAGCCACCGGCGCCCGCCCAGCCCCGCCCTCTGTTTACTTGGCTCAGTCAATAGGCGAGCTGTCGCTCCCCGCGCCGGATTACTATTGGTTAACCTCTTTCTCCTGCCCCGCCCACGGAGTCGGGAACTCGCTCCCTGCGGGGCGGGGGCGGTCCCCATTGCGTCGCCTCTTTCTGGTTGGACTGCGGGCGGGATTTGGCCCTTAGGTTCGAATTTCTAGGCCTTCGTTGGATGCTGAGCTGCCAATTAGGGCCGAGCCTCTGCCGAGAAATTGGGGGTGGGTCCTTTCGGGAGCCACGCCCAGGAGACCAAACACATGATTGGATTAAGGAAGCATCAACCATGCAGCTTTGCGATCCGATTGGGTGACAGGATAGGGGCGTGGCTGAGTGTCTGGGTCGCCGATGGGATTTCTAGGGTTTTGTTGCGGACACGCTGTGTATCCTGCCGGCTAGCAGGTAGCTTGGTTAGGATGTGTGTCCTGCTGTCGTCCCTTAGATCAGCTGCTTCTGAAGAGCGCACATCCAAAGCGAGCAGAGGACCGAAGGAGGCTATTGCCTTCCCAGCAGCGCCTAGCTCCAGCCCAGCTGCACCCCGCACCCCTCACCCCGCCCCCGCAGCCGGATGTTGTGATTTCTCCCCTCCCACCCGTCCGGCGCCTTCGGCCTCTGCTGCCTTATAAGGCAGCGCTGCCACCCCAAGTCGTTGAGGATGAGTTCACACCCATTATACAGGTGGGGAGCTGAGGTGCTGGATGTTGAATGGCTGGCTGCTCGCAGAGACTGGGGAGGGAAACAGGTCCGAACTTTTGCATCTCATCCACACCGTATAGTCCAATCTCCCACTTCCTCCTCACCACCCCTTTTCGTACAGCAGGAAATGGAGGCTTGCCCAAACTCGAGAATTAAGGAACAACCGGATTCAATTAGATGTTTTTGATCCATATTCATTCATGACTGCAAAAAATACTGCTGCTGTTTTTTTCCCAGGCACCCAGCCAGGTGCCGGATATAGTGGTAACATCAAGAAAACCAAACTCTCGGTGCTTACGTACTAGGCGGGAAGAAAGGTGGTAATGATCCTGTAAGTGAGCACATTAATGGGTGGTTTTAGAATGAATGCTACTAAAACAAAGAGCTAGAGACTTTGCTTTGTGGTAGAGTACGCTTAGCATGCCCAGCCCCCCAGTTCATTAAAGAGACCACCGAAGTGGTGGTCTCCGGCTGTGACATTTGAGTAGGTCCAAAGGAGACACGCTGCCTAAAGTTAAGTTTGGTGAAGACAGAGGTGTAAGTGGCTTCAGAGTCCAGTGGTCTGAGGTGAGCCAAGAGTAAGGGTGTCAGCTAGGCCATGGAAGGCATTGTGGTTTACAGAGAAGGGTTTGTTCTGTGAAATGTGAAGCTCCTGGAAGGGTGATTTGTATTTACAAATGATAGCTCAGACTAATGGACTATTAAGCACCAAAGACTGTTGTGTCGGGGTGAGACCTGAGAGCTAGTGAGAATGTGCCCCTGTGAGGCTTCGACGGCATGGAGGGTGGAAAGAACCTTCTGGATAAAGAATGCTTTTCGCGCCTTCAGGGGTCGGATAGCTGGTGAGAAGGCTCAGCTGGTTAAGTCCCCTGAGGGCAAGCCTAACCAAAAGGGAAGACCTAAATTCGCTCCTGGGATTCATCTGGTGGAAGAAGACAGTTAACTGTATCTGTTGTCCTCTAGTTACACACAAATTAGTAAGTTACTATAAGTAAACAAATCTACTTAAACAAGTGCAACATGAACAGGGGAGGGAAGGGTGCTAAATGTATATAGCATCTAAGGGTAGAGTATAGGCATTGGGGTGGGCTAGGGAACATAAAGTGAGGTAGTGTCTTGATGGAGCCTGTATCCAGGATGTCCCTAGACTTTATTTTGAGGGTATTGGGGAGTCATGGAGGCAGATTTTAAGGAGGAGAGGATTTGCTTTCCTAAAGGGCTCTAGGCTGCACTGCCGGGTTGGGCTATGAATGGCAGACTGTCTGTTTTTGGTGTCCGGTATCTGAACACTTCTTTCTGTGAGGAGTCCTATGAGAAGCAGAGGGAGGCCCTGACTCTAAGGAAATCAAAAAAGGAGAAAGAGAATTTACTCTCTTGGGTCTCTGGTAGCAGAACATGTTTCCAACCAGGTCTTTGAAGCCAAGGAAGGGACCAACAAAAGACAGCGTGAGGTCACTTGGAGTTTGTTGTGGGAGGGGTCGTGGTGTTGGTGGAGTTGGGGGTGAGGGCTAGGGGATAGTGGTGTTAAGCCAGCATGGGGAAATCAACAAGTTCCCCTCCAAGAGCTGTCCAGTTTCTTCCAGGTCTTATTACCCAGAATCTGGTTTGGCTACACATACAACCAAGTATTTAGCTAAGACAGGAAGTAGACTGTTTGGGATGAGCCATTAGTAGAATAGTGGTACCCTATAGTGGGGTAACAGCCAGGCCATGTAAACAACGGAATGGAGACCGTTGTCAAGCTGGGATTAACAGTAGGTGAAGAAAAGGTACCAGTCATAACTTGGAAGTTTTAGAGATGTTTTTTAAAAGGAAAAAGGTAGCACAATCCAGCCCAGTTCCAGCTTCCTAAACCAATAAGCTTATTTTGGCTACTTACATTATAGTTGACTCAAAGGCAATGGAATCACCTAGAAGCCCACCCAGCAGAGGTGAGGACTTAGAAAAGCTGCACACTAGCTTCCTGCCCAGTGTTCCTATACCTCAACAAAAGAGTCCCTTTTCCCTGAGAAGTTGTTTCCTGCTTATATAACAAGTGAATCTTGAAACTGTCTGAGCTTCCTAAGCCTGATAAGCCTCATTAGTTTCCCTGGCCTTTGAGACATCCCCCACCCACTCCCCCCATCTCCAGGAGGGAACGTTTCAATTTGGATGAAATAACCACACAATAATGTCAGAGGTACATTTCCTGGAATCTTGCCTGTAGAAGTCGTTGCACTTAGGCCAAAGAAATAAACATCGAGGTTAGTGATTGCAGCATTGTTCAAAACGGGGTACTAATTGAGCAAGTAAAATTTGGTCATTTCCTGTAAAGTGATGTGCTTCTCACTCCTCCCTCCCTCCTTTTCCTCTTTCCTTCCTCTCTCTCTCTCAACAAGTTCTTCAGAGTTGTCAGCCAGCCTCCTTGATCTTGAACTTGGATCGTAAGCAATCCTGCTTTGGCCTCCCTAGTAAGGACTATAAGTCTGTGCCATGACAACCAACCAGGTTTGCTTATTTTTAAAACTACCAACTGTGCCAAGTGTGTGATGCACACCTTTAATCCCAGCACTTGGGAGGCCAAGGCAGGCAGATCTATGTGGGTTTCAAGGCTAGTCTGGTCTACAGGCTGAGCTCTAGGACAGCCAGGGTAATATAAAGAGACCCTGTACAAAAAAAAAAAAAACAAAAAACAAACAAACAAAAAAACCCAACCAACCTGGCTGAGAACCTTCTGTGGCAATTCATGGTGGACCAACTCTTAAAGAATCCCTGGCCCTAATGCCTAAAGGGCTTTCATACCCTATTGTCCCCACCCCTTGAATGTGACTGCCTTGTCTGAGTGAGTTCAGATGAAAAGAATGCAGCCAACATGACATGTCATTACAAAGTCTAAGTCGCCAAGTGACAAGGCTTCCAGTTTCATTTCCTGTACCCAAAATAATAAAAGAAAACACAGTGAATAGAAGAAAAGAAACTCCAGGCTCCTCCATATGGCCTACAAATGTGCTATTTGATCTGGGCGCTGTTTATCCCTCCACCATCTATAGCCCCTTGCTTAGTACACACTAGCAGCCATACATGTGGCCTCTGTTACCCTGGAACCAAATTCTGTGAGCCTCCATCCAGGCTTCGATGGGAAAGAAACCAAGACAGAGAGAGGGCGTCTCTCTGCCCTGGTCCACAGCAGGGGCTAGAAGAAAACCAAATGTTCATTTGGAACAGAAGACAAGTGTAGCAATTTCTGAGAGTGGCCCTGTGGCAGTTTTTCCATCCTCCAGTGGGTTGAACAGTGAGCAGGCCCTGGCTCCCCTGTGTATTTCTGTCCTAACCAACATCCCACCAGTGGCAGCGCCCACTCTTTCCGAAGATCACCAAGAGTTAAGGGTTAGAGAGGCTGACCCTTGACCCAGGAGTATGCAGTGGTCCTTGGCTCTAATGGGACCCCAGGCCTCTCAAAACTCCTGTGCTTCTTACCCTCTCTCTCTCCCCCAAGATCAATTCTTGTCTTCAGGCTACTTGCTTACATAGTGGATCCCGAACTCTTGCATAAGCTAAAACTTCTGATTTTAAATAAGATTGGCATAGTCAAAAGGGGCATCTGCCTTCCAAAGTAAGGTACTTGCAAGACACAGGTGGTCTGGAACTCGGCTGTCTCTGGAGGCATGGTTCCAAAGGCTGACACTCAAAAATCTCTATCATGTATCTGACTCCACGTGTATGCATTTCGTTCTAGCTATTCTGAGCAAATGTCCAGGGCCTCAGACCCACTAAGTGCTCTGCCACGGATCTACACCCCCACAACCCTCTTCTGCCTTTGTTTTGAATCTGTTGTGTTTATTCTTTGTCTGAGATGTTTGAGATGGAGGCCAGCATTTCGAGGTGCACAAATGTATGCACAATGCTCCATAGACAGACAAATGGACAGCCTTCCACAGATGGAGCTCTGGCTCCATAGCACCAGCACCTGGACCACCTTTAATTTCCTAGAAGTCAAAGAGAGGGACTGTAGAAAGAAGATGGGGAAGTTTGAAAGGATAATCATGGGCTGGCGAGTTGGCTGGATAGGAAAGGCCCTTGTTGCTCAAGTATGGGGGACTGAGCTCAGATCTCCAACACTCATTCAAAAAGCCAGGTGTGACAGCACCTGTAATTTCAGCACCAAGGAGGCAGAGAAGGGTCCCTGGGACTCAGTGACTAGCCAGTCTAGCCGACTCAGTGAGCTCCAGATTCACTGAGAGACCAAAAGGGAAAGGGCTAGGGAGACCTCTCCTTAGTTACAGCCACAGTTGCCAAGTTCAGTTTTCAGCATCCACTGCCAGGCAGCTCACAACCACCTGGCACTGCTACAGAGGATCTGACGCCCTCTTCTGCCTCTGCAGACAGCTGCACACACCTGTATATAAACACACGTGCGTTAAACAAAAACCAGGGTGGCCTGGAGAGAAGGCTCAGGGGTTAAGTCCTGAGTTCCATCCCCAGCAACATCTTCTGGGGTGCATGAAGGCAGAGCACACATACACACACACACACACACACAATACATGAATTAATAAATCCTAAAAAAGAAAAGGTGGCAGGCTGATGGTAGTGGTGTGTTGCAGTAAAGTTCCAACCCCAACAAACCTGTGCAAAGGACACACAACTCAGTTACTTTATTTATAAGCTGCATGCATGGTTTGGGCAGATTTACCTTCACACTACTCTGTCCCCCAGCTATGAGGTCCCTTGCTACTTGCAGTTCCTCCATCTTCCACCTCTTCTTTCTCCATCTTCCTCTCCTCCATCTACTCACTCCCCCCTCCTCCTTCTCTCCCCTCTCTAAAACTTCCAGCCCCACCTTTCCCTTCCATTGCCCAAACACAGGCTCTAACCTTTATTTGACCAGTCAAAATGGAAAGAAGGTTCACATGACATCACCTGAGTACATGTTCCACTGTCAGGGAAGCCCCTCTCGAGGAAGAGGAGTTAGCATCAAAATACAAACAGCACCAGAGCAATTCACGACAGTGGTACCTGCCTTTGATCCCAGTATTCAGGAGGCAGGAGAAGGAAGATTTCTGTAAGTTTCAGGTCAGCCTGGTTTACATAGTGATTATATATATATATATCCTGTCTTAATAATAATAATGATAATAGTGATTGAGGAAGGAAGTTGAAATCAACTGCTGGCCTCACACACAGGAATATGGACACCACACACACAAAAAGGTGGGAGGGGTAGGGGCACAGTTATGTAATGCATACAATGCTTTGGTTGAGGACCCCTTTAGAGTCTTAAGCTGTCTTAGCTTGCATAAGTACATTATGCATGTCTCTGGGGATGTGTCCCTGCCAAGTGACATATGACTGTGTCCATGCAATGGGGTAAACAGAACTTGGTTCTGGTCAGGCGTGACGCATGCAGAAGTGAGGGAGTCCTGCTCTGCAAACAAGTAATGGCTCCGTAAACAGAAGGGAATTCACTGGAAAGCCTGCAGGGTTCACAGAATCAACCGCAGAAAACACGCTTGGACGTGGCAATGGAAAGGGTCCATGGGAGGATGGGAAGCAGGGAGCATGGGGATTGGAGGAGCAAGTACCTGTGACTGTCATGCTATCTCAGGCCCCTCTGCCCCTATCTGGTGGCAACCAAACCTTAGAGCTCTCCAGTCTAGCACCAAGATTAATTGCTCTAGACCAGCTATGGGAATTCCCCTAGGCCTTGATAGAGTTGGATTAATGTGTTATGTGACCAGGTGTGGCCAGTGACTTGTGAGGAGAGTTTTGCTTTCCTCTCCCCCTCCCCGTGTGTGTGTGTGTGTGTGTGTGTGTGTGTGTGTGTGTGTGTCCTGTTCTCTCTTTCCACCACCTGGAAGCTCAAGTTGAGGCCCTTCCCTCGGAGCTGTCCTGTCAGCCCTTGCTTCAGCTTTCTGAGAGATCTTGACCTTCCTGTCTCTGCTTCCCGCGTGCAGCGTTGCGTAGTCTTCCCCACTTCTCAGAAGCAGCAGGTGGGATGGGCAGAGATTTCTCACCGGAACAGCAGTGAGTGAGCTTAGGTATGATTCTTAAAACCACGGCCGCTGCCACCATGTGACCATAATGGAAGTCAGCCTGAAGATTTTTACACCGAGAGCCATGGGAGCCAGCAAAGAACCAGCTCAACATGGATCAAAGACTGTAAGAGACAACCTAAAAACTTTGATTTTGTTAGATGAAAATATGGTTAAACTGAGATATGTGCACTGGCTAGGACTTTCTGAAAACCCCAAGGACTTACGAATGAGATTAAGTGAAATTAAAAGGTTTAAGAAAGTAGGAGTCAGTGGTACGTGCCTGCAGTCCCAGCACTTGGGAGGCAGAGGCAGCAGAACTCTGTGAGTTTGAAGCCAGCCTGGTCTACACAGAGAGGTCCAGGACAGCCATGACTACACAGAGAAACCCTGTCTCAAAAAACAAACAAACAAAGTAAGTTTGAAAATGTTCTGCATAGCAAAGGGTGTAATCACCAGACTACACACCAGTGAAACAAACTGTCGAGTCAGCGAATGAACTGAACATTTTCAGAAGAAAAAGTATATCTGGCCAATAGCTGCATGGTGGAAAATACACAGCACCTTTAATCATCCTGAAATACAATTATGGCCGCTTTGAGGTTCTATGTCACCCCAGTCAGAAAGGCTGTCACCAAGAAAACAAACCACAACAGATGCTGCTGTGCAGGCAGAGAAACAGGATGTCTGTTCGCTGCTGGTAGAAATGTAAATTTGTTCATTCACTATGGAAACCGGTATGGGGGTTTCTCAAACAACTGGAAATAGATTTACTGGACGACCCAGCCACACCACTTGGGGTTCCTGGAGGACTCTGTCAACATACCATACAGGGATACTTAGCATCTACGTTTATAACTGCAGCAGCCACAACCACCAAGAAAGGGAATCCACAGATGGATGGATGGAGGTCTGTGTATACATGACATCTGCAGGAATGTGGAGACAATTAAAAATCATTACGTGAACCCAGACTCAAAAAGACAAACATCTAGATATCTTGTTTTTGTTCCTATGTGGAATCTGTATGTTTAAAAGTGTGTGTGTGTGTGTGTGTTAAAGTTAGAAAGAGAATCTTGAGAGGAAAAAAGACGTTAAGGGAGGGAAAATAGAGGTGGTAATGTGATAGTAAGAGTCAAAGGGCCAAGCATGGTGACTAGTGCCTTCAGTTTTGGCACTCGGGAGGAAGAGGCAGGTGCATTCCTGTAAATCTGAAGCCAGCCTGGTCTACACTGCACCAGGACAGTCAGGGGCACATAGTGAGACCCTGTCTTAGAAGAAGAAGGGAAGGGGAGGAGGAGAGGGGAAAGGGAGGAGGAAGAGGAAGAGAAGGAGGAGCTGGGAGAAAGGGGAGGAGAAAGAGGATTCAGCCAGGAGTAAAGAGGGAGTATGGAGGAAGTGGGAGGGGGTGCCAAGTACAATATATGTATCACATATGTACATATAAAGATAGCATGATGAATCCCTTACTCTACATGTTAACCTAAAAGTATAGAGTACAACTAAAAAAGGAACCTGGGTCCTTGAAGACATTTTCAAATGATTAAAAGAATGTCTCTGGATCCTCTCAGTCTAATCTCCCCTCTTTATTTATTTACTAATTTATATCTATGTCCTGAAACTCACTACATAGCTGTTGTGTGATTTAACATGGGGACATGTGAACAAATGTCTATCACCACAGACGGGTATGTTGGCATTATGTTTTTGCTCCACTTTATGAGATTCTTATACCTCCCTCCTGCCCAACACTTACTCCACCCTGATCCCTCCCAACCCGCCAACACTAAGTAGGAGAGAAAGAAGGTTAGAAGAGAAAGAGGCATAGACCTTTTACAGCCAACAAAATAAGCTACTTCCTGCTGATTAGAGATGTTGGGTTCTTAGGGAAAGTCCAATTTTCACCTTCAGGATAGTGTCAACTTCTCATCAAGCCATAAGAACAGAAAACAAGAGGAGCAACAGGCTTCCCCAGGCCCTCTTGGGGCCCTCCCATTCATACCCTCTCTAGAGTCCCCAGAATTTAACTATCTGCAGCCTGCAAAACTCACACCGCTGCTAGTGCATGAGGTAAATCACAATCCCCTGCTTCAAAACACCCCCTATGTTATGTGAAATAAAAACATATTTACATAACATAACTGGGTTTTTTAAGAAACCAAAATTATCACTAGGGTACCAATAACAGGCCAAAAGAATTATTGATCCAAATCTAATTTATTGAACCAATAAGTTTACTAAAGTTGTTTATAGGCATATGTGTAAGGGGTCACTTACAGAATCGTGAGTGACTCAAAGGCAGCTACATTTTCATAAAGGCTGCTCGCATGGGGATGACTCAAGGAAGCTGCATGCCTAGAGCTCCCTGAATGGCTTGCAAGCAACTTGTTTGGAGAGTGACCTCTCCAGCAACTGTTTGCAGTTTTTATAACCTTGGAAACAAAACTTTTATAAATCTTGTAACTTTCAGGATCTTCCTGGGCTTCCTAAGTTTACTGAGTCTTAGGAATACTTCCTTGTAGAGAAATTGCTACACAAAAGACACACGTTGAACTTAGAGAATCCTCCCTCTTTCTCCTGAGCACTGTGCTTAAAGGGAACCATGTTCAGCTCATGGTAGGCCCCTTGTATTGACCTATGACTGGTTTGTACTTTCTCTGGGGCTGGGGAGTGGACAATGACAGACGGTAGGCCCCCAAATGCCCAGGAGTATCCACCATCATTCCATGGTGTGTTATAGCTCTGAGGGGAAAGCTATTCTGCGTTCAGTAACCAAGGAACATCATAATGTCACACTGCACAACAAACCTCACACAAGAGATTTATTGGGAGAGATACAAGATTGTAGCTGCCTCTCTGTGGACAAGCAGCTGGGAAGGGCTGGAAGCAAGCTTTCTACAGGGTTTCTTGGGGGCGGAGTTTTCCTGAGCAGAGATTTTTAGGAAGGGGATTGGTGGGATTTCGAGCTCAGGAGTGGTAGGGTTTGGTTGAGTTTTCGAACCCTCAAGTGATCTTGAACCTTTTACCCTACACAAGCACCTCAGGATGCAACACCCACTTTCCACATGGAGTCCTGTGCTCACCACAGTCCTCTGACTGGCTGAATATAGGCTCCTGTATAACCTTGAAGCCCTTCCCTCCCTTTCCTACTAGAAAACCCTCTTTCTCCGTGTGGTGATACACTTCTAAAATTCCTACAGTTAGGAGGTGGAGGCAGGGAAATCGAAGAAAAGTAAGGCCAGCCTAGATCAAGTCCCTCTCTCAAAAACAAAACAAAGAAGCAAGCCACGCCCTCTGTGGTGCAAACCAGTTCCTCTTCCCTAGAGGACTGGCCCTCCCCAGGGGGCGGTGGTTATGGGGTCAAGTCCTTGGGCCAAGGTCTGTGCTGGTGCAACCCAGACTCACAGGGTTCTTTCACTTTTCTACTGTGTGGCTCAGTCTTGCTTTTGTGACAGTTAGCGTTATGATGACAGATAACTTTATGTTTGAAACTTTAAATGTCTGTGCTTGAGAAAACTATAAAGCAAAATTAGACCTCCAAATGTGAAGGGCTTAGATTTTTTTTTTTTCAACTATTTCTGTTTCCATAAACAAGCTTGTTTTGCTCCAGAGGACCGTAGGCTTGAGCCAGAATTGTAACTTTGTATTCTTTGCCTTTATAAACCCCCTGACTGAGGTAGCTGGGTATTAGGGAATCTCAAATTGCAAATATAGACTTGGAGACAGTATCTGAATAAAAGCCTCTTCCTTGATAAAATGTTTTAACGGTCAGACTGGTGAGTTTCCGAATGACCCCAGACCTATAACACTTTCATTATGTCCTTGTGGCAGTCACCAAAAGTTCCTTTTGAAACCAAAAGTTGGATAAGTGCCCCGTTCCTCTGGCCTTCTGCTTGCGAAGCTGACCACAGCCTTCCTCTCCTCACGCAGAATCAGGAACCTGCTACCTTCTTTGTCTATGAAATGAAATCACCTATGAGGGTTTTCTATCCTCCCTTCCCTGTTTGCTTGGCTTTTTCTTCTTAGACTGTCCTGGATCGGTGGTACATGCCCACCAACAATCCCAGACCCTAGTGGAGGCGGGGCCTGGTGGCGCATGCCTTTAATCCCTGCATTCAGGAGGGAGAGAAAAGCCTATTTCTGAGTTGCCAGGCTCTGATTGGCTCTTGAACTGAGAGGGTACCTCTAGCAACTCTGGAAACCAGGAGGGAGGGAGGGATGGTTCCTATTGAGCAAAATGAATGCTGGGTAGGAAAAAAAAAGCCACATTGCCTCATTTCTCATCTTCCTCCCATATCTGGCTGCAAGGCTGTGAACGCCCTTTGATTTAGCACTTTGTTCTGGGATGAGTACAATTCTGAGATGACACCGAAATCCCCATTCCCATGTATTTCTGCCTGCTCCCAGTGACCCAAGTTAACCGTGATTGAGGTTATTTTGTTAAATACTTTCTTGATGTGCCAGGAATCGAGCCCATGCATGCTAGACTAGCATTCTGCCGCTGAGGAGTCACATCCTTTTGTAGGAGCATTTGGCCGATGTAGCTGGCTATTGTGACATGATATTTGGGAGGCTGAAGCAAGTACAAGAATCACAATTAAAGGTCAACCCCAGAAACATAGTGTTTCAGAAGGAAAAGAACCTGCAAATGTAATTAAGGGCCCATATCAATTAAGGGCCCATATTGGGTCTCGATACATAGCCCTGACTGTTTTGGTGTTCACTATATAGACCAGGCTGGCCTGGAACTCATAGAGACACACCTGCTTCTGCATCTTGGGACTAAAGGCACATAACACTATGTACTCCCCTGGGAGTATCCTTGATGGGCCTGAACTAATCAGATGAGCCCTGAAAAGGGACCAGAAATTTCCTGGGAAATCAGAGACAAAGTGTGAAACAATTCAACTCTGCTCTGAGCTCTATTTTATTGTTTTTAATTTTAATATTAATTTATCCTATGTACAGTGTTTTCTGTGCATGTATGTTTATATACTATGTGCATGCCTAGTGCCTGCAGAGGCCAGAGGAGGACATCAGATCCCCTGTAACTGGAGATACAGACAGTTCCGAGCAGTCATGTAGGTAGACAGGAATGGAACTTGAATCCCTTGGATCAAAGTGTCCATACAGGCTGAGCCATCCCTCCAGCCCTAACACTAACTTTAAAGTTAAAGGAAGCAGGTGGCCAGAAATGTAGGATGACACGTAACCAAGAAGAAGCTGAGACATCTGTCCTGGAGCCACATGGAAGTGATTTCTGACCGGACATGGGAGGGGATCTCACTTCAGAAGCTCCAGAGATGTCCGCCTGAACCTTAGGTTTCTGATGGTCTGTCTGGGCAGAAACTCTAACTATGCAGCACCAAGTGTTTAACACATGGGTCTGCGCATCCATAAACATGGTTTTAGGGGGATGTTGTTTTAGGGTGCTCAGAGTGTGGTAATTTGTTATGCAGCAGAAAGAAGCAAGCATGCTTCCTGGTAGTCTGTAAAATTCTGTAAGCAGGTTTTCCTTCTGTCATCCTTACCTTACCCTCCACAGGACCTGGAACACCATCCTAGCAAAATCAATGTTCTACTGCTTCAGAGAGGGGAGGGCAGGAACCCAGCTCTTCCCTGGTCCCACCAGAGACTCCCTGCTCACAGGGTTCTATGGAGCTGTTCTGCGTTTTCCATGAAGCCCGTGCTCCTCAGGCCAGGAGGGACTTGACCAATCTCCACCTCTGAAGCTTCTGAGACCTTTGCCCACATCTATTGATCCTTATTCCTGGGCGGTCAGCAGGACTGTCGACAGACGCCATGACAGCTCTGTTGTTCCTGGGGTCTCTGTTGATGAGTCTAGATTTGATACTTTCGGTGAGGACTGTGGACACCAGGATTAGACCAGAGTGACAGTGTGGGCTCCTTGTTCCAGCTTCGGCCTTTGCCTCTTGCTTGCTAGCTCAGGTGACTGAGAGACTTGTGTAGGGGAAGGCACAGCCAGCCCAGAAGGCCCCAACAAAGGAGGTAGCAACCTGTGCTGGAACATGAGGACATGAGGACCCAGACCGAATTTGTCGGGGGATAGTGAGAAGAGAGAGGAAGGCCACGTCTTGTGAGGAAATCCTGTACTTCAGGAGATCGAGGCCTAATACAGGATCAAGGAAAGTCTGACACTGTGGGCAATGTTCCTGCCTTCTCTCTCCTGCAGGCGCCACCGTGGAAAGGCACCAAGGAGTTCAAGGACAAAGCTGATGATCCCACTGTGGGTAAGTGACTTAACTCTTCTTCCTAAAGCCCACATGCATGGTCTTCATGCAGCTCCAGGCCTCTGAAGCAGAGGAGGGATCCTGAGCAAAGCTGTTCCATTGACATTCAGACCTGGGTACCTACAGATCCAGATGATAGCAGATCCAGATGTGTGCCTGGAGGGCAGGGCTTGGGCTGTCCTGGATGACTGCAGGTATTCAGCAGTGTGGGAATATACTACTGATGATGTCATCACACCTGCACACTAACAAGTCTGGAGGATGTCAGACATAACTAGTAGAGTTCAGACCCTCAGTGGGTGATGAGAGCCAGACAGAGCTTCAGACTCACCCAAGATCACAGAAACCTGAAATGTCTCCAAACCCTAGCTTTCTCACTTGTGAGTTTACCCTCTGCTTCAGTTTTCCCCCTCACTGTAAAACTAGACAGGTTGTTGGGGAGAAATGAGCTCCTTATCCTTGGAAAGAGCTTCATCCAGATGCTGCCCCCCCCCCCCAATGCCTTAAAACTTTAGCTCTTGGGTTGGGGCTGTAGCTCACCGACAGAGAACTTGCCCAACATGCACACACACCTGGGTTTGATCTGTAGCACAGTGAGGGGTGGGTCCTTTTTCTTTTTTTAATTTCAAAGAAAAATAATTGGGGGCTGGAGAGATGACTCAGGGTTAAAACCACTCACTGGCTGCTCTTCCAGAGGTCTTGAGTTCAATTCTCAGCAACCACATGGTGGCTCACAAGCATCTGTAATGGGATCTAATGTCTTCTTCTGGTGTGTCTGAAGACCGCAACAGTGTACTCACATATATAAAATAAAGAGTTAAAAGAAAGAAATGAAGGAAGGGAGGAAGGAAGAAAAAAGAAAAGAAGAAAGAGAGAGAGAGAAAGAAAGAAAGAAAGAAAGAAAGAAAGAAAGAAAGAAAGAAAGAAAGAAAAAGAAAGAAAGATTCTTAACTCAGTAAATTCAACTTAGGTGAAGGCTCCTACCCCCATCCTGCCCTAGGGCTTGTGAGCACAGAATCCTACCTGTTGAGCCTTGTTTGTGGGGTTAAGCTGATACTTGTAGGGTGATGTCTCACACAGAAGCCCAACTCAGTGTGAACCTCCAGGTTTCTGTCTTAACTTCACTCTAAGCCAAACAGCTGCCGTCCCTTTCAACCTGACCCCACAATGGTCCCCTGTCCTAAAGTTCTAGGACCCTTCTCTCTCCCTCCCTCCCTCCCTCTCTCTCCTTCCCCCCCTCCCACTCTCCCTCTCCCTCTCCCTCCCCATCCCCCTCCCTCCCTCCCCCACCCACCCTGTTGCTATGATGCCACTTAAAAAATAGCAAGACATGTTTGTTGAGCACATACTAGACCCTTAATGTCCCAAGCATTGCTACTAAGCCTCACAACGTTCCCCTCAAGCAGACTGCAATTTCTCTTTCATTTTCTTTTTGAGATTATAATATAATCACATCATTCCTCCTCTCTCCAAACCCTCTCATATCCCCGATACAATTATTTCTTATGATTAATTATATTCTTCAGAGCTACCATGAACATTAAGTTCATAAATTCTATTAGATTCTGTGAGCTTTTACATATGGATTCTGTTTAAAGATGTTACTCAGTTTGCATGTTGCTGATCCCTTAACACTGACCTAATGGCCAATACTGCTACCTGCCTGCCTGAACAAGGTGTCCCTGACACATTTTCTTCATAAGGCATACACAGTGTCTTGTGCTCTTGCAAGTAGGAGCCCCAGGTAACACTTGAACATGCACATAGAACCACTCTTTCTCCCTGAAGCACTGGAGATTGAACCTAGGGCCTTGTGTATGTTAGGCAAATGCTTGGCCACTGAGCTAAAACCCTGCCCTTCTTTATTTATTTGCTTTATGTATATGAGTACACTGTAGCTGTCTTCAGACACACCAGAAGAGGGCATCAGATCCCATTACAGATGGCTGTGAGCCACCATGTGGTTGCTGGGAATTGAACTCAGGACCTCTGGAAGAGCAGTCAATGCTCTTAACAGCTGAGCCATCTCTCCAGCCCCCTCTGGCCCTCTTTAAAAAGAAGTGTTTATGTGTATGTATGTATGTATGTATGTATGTTTATGTGTGTGTGTTTGTGTGTGTATGCATGTGTTTGAGCTTTTTTCACTGATCCATACAATTCCATAGAGACCACAAAGGCTCTGCAAGTATTGGCAGTTTGTTTGGCTTTCTTTTGCCTTGTGGTGTTTTTTTTTTTTAGCAAACACCACACTACTGACCTATATATCCTCAACCTGAACAGTGAGTATTGGGTGGGGGGGGGGTTTACAAATGTTTACAAAGTGGGCAGACTTGCAAATGTAAAGTCAGTGAATGATGAGGATGGCAGTTGCATTACTGTTGCCAGTTTACTAAACCAAAAATGGTTAAGTGGCCTAAATATTTATTAATGTATGTACGTATGCATGTGTGTACATGTATGTATGCATGTGTGTGCATGTGTGCATGTATGTGTGTGCAAAAAATGTATACATGTGTGTACATATATGTACGCATGCATGTGTGCGTGCATGCATGTATGCATGTGTGTACATGCATATGTGCATGTATGTATGTATGTGTGCATGTGTGTATGTGTGTATGCATGTGAGCATGCATGTATGTGTATATATTTATTTATTGGGTTTTTTGGGAGGGACAGGCTTTCTCTGTAAAATAGCCCTGGCTGACCTGGATCTCATTCTGTAGACCAGGCTGGACTTGAACTCACAGAGATCTACCTGCCTCTGCCTCCCAAGAGCTAGGATTAAAGGTGTGTGACCTAAATATTTAATTTGTGACAAGCACCTTGGTTCCAGATGTGCTCAGGGTCAGAGAGCTCAGTGTTGGAGCCAGATTTCTATCCCAGCTGTCTGACTCTAGAAGCCAACTATCTAAGCAGGATGCAGTCTTGAACACATAGCTGTGAGACAGAGCTTGGGCAGCTGGGCCTCAGGGCAGGGCTCAGAAGCCTGATGTTCCTACAGTTCTCACTGTGGACGGGAAGCTCTGCCACTTTCCCTTTCAGTACCACCGTCGTCTGTATCACAAATGCATCCACAAAGGACGACCAGGCTCCCGGCCCTGGTAAGAGTTTCTAATAGGGGCTGGGGGAGGGGCCGGTACGAAACGGATTTTGCTTAGCTATCTGTGAATCGTGTTCGGGCAAAACGTGTGAGTGTGTGTGTGTGTGTGTGTGTGTGTGTGTGTGTTAAGCAGGGCTAGCCTAGCCAGCCTCGGGCAGTGCAGGGAAACCTCATTTATTTCTCCAGGTGTGCTACTACCCCCAACTTTGATGAGGACCAGCAATGGGGATATTGCTTGGAGCCCAAGAAAGTGAAAGGTATGGCAGGCCCTGGATGGCTCAGGGCTTTGTGAGCCCTGCTCCTCACTCATTCCCACAAACCTCGGTATCATCAGATGCCACACACTTGGGATTCTGGGCCCAGCTCCTCCCCTTCTCCTACAGCATCCTTTCAAAAATAAGAGGAAGAACTCTGGGGAAAGAGGCCACCATTGTCCATATGAGCTTAAGGTCTAGAAGCTTGAGGTTCCATGGTTCTATGACAAGCAGGTTCAGGCAGGGCATTGATTACTACATGTGTCATTCAGACTTGGGGTGCTTTCTTGTACTTACCTCTCAGACCACTGCAGCAAACACAGCCCTTGCCACAAAGGAGGGACATGTATCAACACCCCCAACGGCCCACACTGTCTCTGCCCTGAACACCTCACTGGGAAACATTGCCAGAGAGGTAAGAGAAACTGCCTCCCAGCGAGGTCCCTGGAGCCCTGGAACTTTGGCATGGTCCCACTGGCTTCCTTTTGTCCCCAGAGAAATGCTTTGAGCCTCAGCTTCTCAAGTTCTTCCACGAGAACGAGATATGGTTTAGAACTGGGCCAGGAGGTGTGGCCAGGTGCCAGTGCAAAGGTCCTGAGGCTCACTGCAAGCCACTGGCCAGTCGGGGTAAGTGGGCGTGTAAGGGACTGTGGGGAGGAAGGAAGAAAGTCGGGAGCCCCTGGTAGAAAGTATGATAGACCCAGAAAGGGCTCAGTTTGCACGTTCCTCCAGCCTGCAGCATCAATCAGTGCTTTAATGGGGGCAGCTGCCTCCTGGTGGAGGACCACCAACTGTGCCATTGTCCTGCAGGCTACACCGGACGTTTTTGCGATTTAGGTGAGTAGGACCCCGATGTGGGGAAGACTTTCAGAGATGAATAGAGAGAATAGGAAAGTGAACCAGAGGATACCAACAGACCCATCCCCTGACTGTAGGGAGCCCTCCCTCTCTCTCTAGACCTAAGGGCGACCTGCTACGAAGGCAGGGGGCTCAGCTACAGGGGCCAGGCTGGAACTACTCTGTCGGGTGCACCATGTCAGCGGTGGGCCTCGGAGGCCACCTACTGGAACATGACTGAGAAGCAAGCGCTAAGCTGGGGCCTGGGCCACCACGCATTCTGCCGGTTCGTGGGAAGGGACGGGGCAGGGCAACTTGCTTCTCCTTAGGGCCCTCAGGGGTTCCCCATGCTCAAACAGTGCTCTCTCTTGAGATTGCAGGAACCCAGACAATGACACACGTCCATGGTGCTACATCTGGAGTGGCGACAGGCTGAGCTGGGACTATTGCGACCTGGAGCAGTGTCAGATGCCAATGTTCACACCTCCATTTCTCCCTGAGAGTCAGGACGGGCCTGTGCCCTTGCCTCCTAAACTGCAGATGCCTCAGTTCCCGTCTCAGGAACCGTCTCTGTCCCATGCACTAGATGGTTAGACAGAGGAGGGGGTCTCGGCGCAGAGGACATGGGCCTTTCTTATTCCAGGCAGCTGGTGGCAGGTATCCACGGCTTCAGCCAGTCTCTCCTTCCACAGCCTCAGCCACAGAACAGCAGACTTCTCTGTCTGGGACTAGCACGGTGGGCTGCGGACAGAGGTTCCGCAAACGACTGTCCTCGCTCAGACGCGTAGTGGGTGGACTAGTGGCTCTGCCTGGGTCGCACCCCTACATCGCTGCGCTGTACTGGGGCGCCAACTTCTGCGCAGGCAGTCTCATCGCCCCCTGCTGGGTGCTGACCGCGGCTCACTGCCTGCAGAACCGGCAAGCGCCACCCTCGGGGTCCCCCTAGTACCTCCACCCTACTCTCCCCCGCCCGCTATTAAGCTCCATCGAGGGGGTTGGGAACAGGGGCGCCCCCAGAACATTTGTAGCCGGTCTGAGCACGCTGTCTACCCCTCCCCCCCCAACCCAACCGCAGGCCAGCGCCCAAGGAGCTGAGAGTGGTACTGGGTCAAGATCGCCACAATCAGAGCTGCGAGCAGTGCCAGACTCTGGCTGTGCGCTCCTACCGCCTTCACGAGGGCTACTCCTCCGTCACCTACCAGCACGACTTGGGTGGGGTGGCCCTGCAGGGATAGGGAGAAAGGATGGGGAGGGCTGGGACCCTAAGTCGCCATCTAACCCTTCCCTTTGGGGGGGGGTAGCACTACTGCGCCTGCAGGAGAGAGAAAACAACAGCTGCGCGATCCTGTCGCCTCACGTCCAGCCAGTGTGTCTGCCCAGAGGCGGGGCCCCACCCTCTGAGACAGTGCTTTGCGAGGTGGCCGGCTGGGGTCACCAGTTCGAGGGTAGGGCACAACTGTTGGGGGCTGATTGGAGACTTGGTTATCTGAGGGCGCATTTTTTAGTAGGTTCTAATGAGCCTCGGGGACACGTTTACCTGACATGACAGTTGTAAAAACCGTGCAGGGCCTTTGTTTCCATAGCATGACTTTCCCAGAATCTAGAATTCTCTGTCCCTTGAGGCTTGTTCTAGTTTGCCTTCTATTGTGGCAATAAACACTATGACCAGCTTAGACAGGAAAGGCTTTATTAGGCTTCTAAGATTGCAAGGTTGATGTCCACCATCAGGGAAGCCACAGCAGGAACTGAAGCAGAAACTGGGGTGGGAAACGGAAAGGGACACTCCTTGCTGCCTTTGTCTTCTTGGCGTGTTCGGCTTTCTGTTTAAAAATTCACTTATTTTTTATTTTATGTGCATGTGTGGCTGCCTGCATGTATATGTGTGCCACCTGTACACCTGGCATAGGGGAAGCCAGATCTCTAGTACAGGTTAAAACCGGCCATGTGGGTTCTGGAAACCGAACCAAGGTCCTTTGCAAGAACAGCAGCAAGTGCTCTTAACCTCTGAACTATCCCCAACAATTCCACTTGCTTGCTTTCTTTTCTCCTCCTCCTCCTCCTCCTCTTATTCTCTTTCTTCTTCTTTTCCTTCTCTTCCTCCCCCTCCTCCCCTCCTCTCTCTCCTCTCATCTTCCTCCTTCTGTTTTGTTTTTGATTTTCAAGACAGGGTTTCTCTGTGTAGTCCTGGCTGTCCAGGAGCTGTCCAGCTCTGTAGACCAGGCTGCCCTCAAACTTACAGAGAGAGTTCCTCCTGCCTTTGCCTCCCAAGTGCTGGGATTAAAGGCTTGTACCTTTCTGGCTCGGTATTCTTTCTTATACAACCCAGGCCCACCCCTTGAGGGTGGCTCTACTCACAGTGGGCTGAGCCCTCTCGCATCAACCTTTAATCAAGGAAATGCCTCCCAGACATTGCCCTAGGCCAATCTTATGGGGGCGTCTCCTCAGAGGAGGTTCCTCCCTCCCAGATGACTCTGGATCCTGTCAAATTGACAGACAGTAAACCCAACACAGGATTACAGAGACTTGAACTTTTCTTGTGCTTCTTTGGGACTCCAAATTATAAAGGCTTTTAACCAGGACTTTGTCCCCACGCTGGAGCAATGGAGACAATAGGGAGAACTATTCTGGGAGCCAGGTTCTGAGACACTGTGTGGGTGAGGATAAGAGGCACTTCCTGTGTTTTAATCCCAGCTCTTCTCTGGGCTTCAGGGTCCTTGCCATGAAGTACTTATTGGCAGGTCCCTATCACTCGGGCTTGCTGTAAGGGAGCAAAGTTGGGGAAGGTGGGGAATTGTCTGCTAGCCTGGCCCATGAAGTGAGCTCAGGTCCCTCCCCCCCACCTCTGCTTTGCAGGGGCTGAAGAATATGCCACCTTCCTACAGGAGGCACAGGTACCTTTCATCTCCCTGGATCGATGCTCCAACTCTAATGTGCATGGAGACGCCATTCTCCCTGGGATGCTTTGTGCTGGCTTCTTGGAGGGAGGCACCGACGCCTGCCAGGTCAGCTCTGGGTCCTGGTTGGTACCTAGCCCCTGCCTGTCATCCATAGGGCAAGAGCCATGTGCAGCCTGTTCCTCTCCTAGGGTGACTCCGGGGGTCCTCTGGTGTGCGAGGAAGGAACCACGGAGCGTCACCTTACCCTGAGAGGAGTCATCAGCTGGGGCTCCGGCTGTGGTGACCGGAACAAGCCTGGGGTCTACACTGACGTGGCCAACTACCTGTCTTGGATCCAGGAGCATACTGCTTCATAACTAACTAACCAGGGCTGGTCCTTCCTCCTGTGTGCTCCTGGCGTTGGATGGTGGATGATGGGCCGCAGGGAAGTTAGTGCCTGGGTGCTGATGCACAGAAACCCAATAAAGTGCTTTGAAAATATTCCTAGGAATTCTGTCTTGAGACCCAAGTGGGAGCACAGCTTCGTCAACTCACTAGTTGCCTGAACGGGGTATTGGGTCAGATCTCAGCACAAGAGGCTTAGACTCTTGTCCAAGCCACCATGTTTCCTCAGCCTTACTTTGCACCAACCCCTGTGCAAGGAGACCCTGCAGATTGCTCACCAGAACTCCTCTGTTCTATGTTTACAGGGTAAAAGGTTCTCAGCCTGGACCACATACTTCCAGGTCACCTCCGGTGAGCTTTTGGCAATAGTGTTCAAGTCTGCCTGGGATCAATTAACTGAACTCTCTAGGGAGAAGGCAGTCATGGTATAGTTTAAAACTCTACAGGTGGTTCCTTATGCAATGGAGGTTGAGAAACATAGTTAGGAATGTTCCCAATGGGAATCGTGGTGTCGATAGTGGTAGCTGAGCAGGCATGAGGCCCTGGGTTAGATTCCACTACCACCATTAAAAGAAGGGGGAGGGGCTGTGTTGTGTTTTGTTTTATCTTGAACTTTGACCCTGGTATGGTGATGCCAGTTGGTGTCAAGGAGAATCTGAGGGTATATAGATCCCATGGCTCTAAGTACAAGCTGGGATAGGAGCCAGCAATCCATAAGCCTTCCAGGACATGGTGACGTTCTAAAGCCAGGTGAATGGTTCTTTTACAGGAGAGGAGTCCGGGTGTCCAGACTAGTACATTTTGTGCTCTTAAAAACGTCCTTGGGGGGAGGTGCTGGACCGATGGCTCAGTGGTTAAGAGCACTAACTGCTCTTCCAGAGGTCCCGAGTTCAAATCCCAGCAACCACATGGTGGCTCACAACCATCTGTAATGGGATCTGATGCTCTTTCTCTTCTGGTGTGTCTGAAGACAGATACAGGGCACTCGTATATAATAAATATATAAATCTTTTTTAAAAAGTCCTTCTGTTTATTGCCTTATTGAGATATGTCTTCCCAGTGCTAAGATTATAGGCCTCCACCATCATCCAGTTTATGTGGTGCTGGGGGAATCAGTCCCAAAACTTTGTGCATAGTATACCCAGACCCTCTGTACGGCTACACCCACCCTTTCACAGCATCTTACTGAGAAGCTTTGGTCTGGCCTGTGACTTGCTATGTAGCCTCGAACTTATACAAATCCACTTGCTTCTGCCTCCTGAGTGCTGGGCTTAAGTATATGCCACCATGTCTGGCTTTTATAAATTAAGAAAAAAAATTGTGGTTTGTGGGCGAGTATGTTAACAGACTGTGCGAAGGTTAGAGGACAACTCTGTAAAGTCATTTCTCTCCTCCTGCCTTTATGGGGGCTCCAGGGATGAAACTCAGACCACCCAGCTTATAGGACAAGGCACCCTTACCTTTTGAGCCATTATTTTAATAATGAAAAAAAAACGGTGTGTTGCTGTGGACATGAGTGCAGGTCCCCAAAGAGGCCAGGAGGGGCATCAGTGTGCTGCTTTACCTGGGTGCTGGGAATTGAACTCTGGGCCTCTGCCTCCGGACCTTTTTTTTTTTTTTCTTAATTTTAATTATGTGTGTGTTTGTGTGTGAGCTTGGCTAAGGAGTTGTCAGATCTCTTGAGTGGGAGTTACAGGCTTTGTAAGCCAAAAGAGGTGAAGTTGGGAACGGAACTCAGGTTTTGCGTAATGCTTTCTTAACGCCGAGCCATCTCTCTCCAGCCTCTCAGCCATCTTCTTCCATTTCCTCCTACATGCTACTTTTAGAACAGCCCCCCCCCCCCGCAGCCCCCACCAACTCCACCACCCTCACATCTCCTCCAAGTTAGATGTTCTGTGACGTTTGCCTCACGTCACAGCCCCGCCCTGAGAACTTCGGGCGTGCCGCCAGTGTTCTTAGCTCTGAAAGCAGCCGGCCAACCCTTGTAACGCAAGCGTGAGTTGCTGGGACTGACTGAGCGGAGATGGGTGACTGGAAGGGCTACATCAGTGCGGTGCTGCGGGACCAGCGTATCGATGACGTGGCTATCGTGGGCCACTCAGACAATCGCTGTGTGTGGGCATCACGGCCTGGGGGTCTGCTGGCGGCCATCTCCCCGCAGGAGGTCGGTGTGCTCACCGGGCCTGACCGGCACACCTTTCTGCAGACCGGTCTGAGCGTGGCAGGCCGCCGCTGCTGCGTTATCCGTGACTACCTGCTGTCCGAGGGTGACGGCGTACTGGATGCGCGCACCAAGGGGCTGGACGGGCGTGCGATCTGTGTGGGTCACACGCCGCGGGCGCTCCTGGTGCTCATGGGCAGGCGAGGCGTGCATGGAGGCATCCTCAATAAGACAGTGCACGATCTGATTGGCGGGCTGCGTGAGCAGTGCTCTTAGCAGGACAGCTAGACCGCCCGTTGTTGATAGGAAGACCAGAATAAACTGTGAACTGGGCACTCCGACCTTATACTCTTAGTGTTTTGGTGAGGAGTTGCAAACAAGGGAACTAGCTCATTTGCAGAACAAAGTGATCCTGGTGGTGGTCTTACAGGCCTGCACCCTTTTCCCTCCTCCTGTGGGAGATGCCTTGTAGAGAGGCCTTTGATCCCCCTGCCCTGGCATTTTCCCAGGGCTCTAGGGATGCCACACCTCAGAAGGAATACTGGGGTGGCAAGTTCTCAAACTCCTCAGACTTCTGCACTCTTTCTCACAGGATTTTCCACACAAGTAGGCTTAATAGTGAACAGAGTCTCTCTCCCAGCACCTCCCTTCCCAACATACGCCAGTCAAGATCTCTGGGATTCAGACAAAAGGGGAATGGCTCTCTATGTTTGGAGGCTGGTTTCCACAATACCTCGAGTCCTCAGTAGCTCAAGTCTCTTGTATAAAACGACAGTGTTTGCAAAGAACCAACCTACATCCCCCATATGCTATCCCCGGGTGACTTAGATGCCCAGTGTTGTAAAGACCATGTAAATAATCACTGTGCTGTAGGGATAAGGAATATGGTTTCTTTAAAAGCCCATATATGATCAGGACAGATGCAACTTTTTTTTATATGAGTACACTGTAGCTGTCTTCAGACACACCAGAAGAGGGCATCAGATCCCATGACAGATGGTTGTGAGCCACCATGTGGTTGCTGGGAACTGAACTCAGGACCTCTGGAAGAGCAGTCAGTGCTCTTAACCACTGAGCCATCTCTCCAGAGCCCAAATGCAACTTTTAAGCCTTTTTCTATGCAATTAGCAGAATTGGCAGCAGTAAGTAAGGCCCATATATACAGAAGGCCAGTTCTTCTTCTGTCCCTCCTGTCGGTACATGGGTCGTGAGAAAGTGAGAAGGTGTAGCTCTCTTTTCCCAGAAAAGTTTGGGGGACTCCCTAGGCATCTGCATCCCTCTGCACCCACACAGTGTACTCACATATAACTGTACTGATGGTCACACAGGCTCAGCACCTAACATGTATTTGTGCATACTACCACTTAATTACAAAAGCCCACATCACTGTGGCCCTGAATATGGACAGGTACCCAAGGGTGGTACAAAATCATGTACCTCAAGTGACAGGCATCTACACACATGCACACACACATGCTCTGACTCTACTGTGGGCTCTGTAAGAATACCATCCCCTGCAGCCTAGAGACGGGTGGCATTGTGGTGAGCAGGCAGTGCCAGGCGGGGAGAGGGTGTGGCGGGGGGAAGCTCCTCCAGGAAGACTCTAGGGGGAAGTTGGGGTGAGCGGGGCTCAGGCCTGGCATAGCACAAGGTGGCTCTTGTGATAAGACCATCCAGGGGCTGCAAAGAATGCATCCATCGAGGTAGGAAGTCCCATGTCTGCAGCCACCTGGGGAGGTGCCCGGGACTTCGACTCTGCAGGACATTAACAAGCACCACAAAAGCGAGCAGGGCCCCAAAGGGTGTGCCCACTCCGACCATAGCCTGCCAGCCTGCCATGGAAATGCCAAACACCAGTGAAGGCAAGAGCAGGAAGCACACGAGGAGGTAGAGGACGGCAAACCAGCGGTACTTGGCGGTGCGTTTGCCCAGGGCCTTGGCCATGCGGATGGGCAGGCGTGTGCAGGGCAGCGGGTACCACAGTAGGATGCCCGAGATGTTGAAGAAAAAGTGGCAGAGGGCAATCTGCAGGAGAGAAGCCAGAAGTGATCAGGCACTGCCATATGAGCCCAGCAGGGCTAGTTATTAGAGGCCACACATGATCTGGGTAACAGGAGGAAACCTCTTCAGGGTGATGTGGCTCCAGATGACTTCAGACTGGTTATTAAAATATGTTGCTGAACTCCTTGGTAAATGACAGCTGCCCCAAACCTTCTACCTGTGTCCTTTTCACTCCCCTCACCAACTCCTCAGCTACAAGCCAGCAGCTAAAATGTCTTTCTGACACAGGATCTTACTATGTAGACCAGGTTGACCTTGTAGGCTGACCTTGGACTTTTGGCCATTTTCTTACCAAGACCTGTGCTACAATGGCTGCCTTTAGCAGTCACTAAAGATTTTTTTTTTTTTGACTTGCCCATGCTGGTCTATTAATTGGTCAGCCCTTGTTAGCTGTTTTGCTCCTAAACCAATCCTCTCCCCTACTTTGCCATCTGCTTAGCATACCTAGTGTTCGATGCAACCCTGATCCCCTAAATCTAGGCCTCCGACAGCACACTGCCAGGGTGTGACCCTGACTTGTGGCTGTTGACTGATACAGTGTAGCAATGATTCACTATTATACAATAAGTTCTACTTTGTTCATCCTATTTCCAGAGGAGTGGGTAACCTTAGCAGGCAGTTGATGTTGCCTTGTTATTATACATTGTTACATCCTCATCCTCTCCATCCCAGTCCTCTACTACCACAGACCACCTGTTCTCCCCATGTACCTGAAAGGAGCTGGATAGCTTCTCCTTGGGGCTGGCCAATGCCGCCAAGATGGCTGTCGTAGTAGTGCCAATGTTGGAGCCCAGGGTGAGAGGGTAAGCTCGCTCAATACTGATCACACCTAGGCCTGGTGGGCAGGAGAGAATGTTGTTATTCTTCTTGGTCTACTTTCTTGAGCACCCACACAAACCACCCCACTGCTGCCCATGGCTGGTTATGGGCACTCACCAATGAGCGGGGTGATGGCTGAGGTGAACACAGAACTGCTCTGGACCACAAAGGTCATGCTGGCACCCACGACCATGGCAAAGTAGCCCGTGACCCAGGTGAAGGGGGCTGGGAAGTCTGAAAGGAAGCCAAATTCCCAGTAAGCCAGGTCAAGGAAAGCCCTTGGGAGAGCAGGCACTTGCTCTAGGGAGGAGGTACCAAGGTAGTAGGTTCCCTGTGAGAATCTAGCTGGTCCTCTGCTCGCCTATAGCAGCTTTCATTTGCCCTGCTTGCTCTTGTGATCAAAGTGCTTTCTTGCTGGAGCCGTCACACTCTCCTGGGCCTCTGTCCCAGCTGTGTTTTCTCTTCAGCATCCGAATCCATTAGGGATTCAGGGAAGGATGCCCATGGACATCTGCAACACAGTGAAGTATATCTAGGGCACAGCAGTGCACACGCATGCTACAGCGTGCTTTAGGTCACACCTGGATAGTGTATCGTATCTAATTCAGTAAAGAGTTGTGATTGGTGAGATGCCTGAGTGGGGCAACGGTGCTGCTAAGCTTGATGACCTGAGACATCTTGGGATCTACACGGTGGAAGGAGAGGACCAGCCCGTGCAAGTTGTCATCTGACCTTCACATGTGCCATAGTGTGCACATGCACACACACCCAAACACACAGAATAAATGTGTGTGTGTGTGTGTGTGTGTGTGTGTGTGTATGGGTGATGGTGCACATCTTTAATTCCAGCACTCAAAAGGCAGAGGCAGGTGGAGTCCTATGAGTTTGAAGCCATCTTGGTCTACCTACTGAGTTTCATTCCAGCCATGGCTGATTGAGAGATCCTGTCTCAAAACAAACAAAAACTAACAACAACAAAAAAAGCAAGCAAACAAAAACATTGCAAGGGTATAAATACTTGTTATTCTGTAATGCTTTAAAAAAAAAATTACAGGGCAGGAGAGATGGCTCAGCCGGTTAAGAGCACTGACTGCTCTTCCAGAGGTCCTGAGTTCAATTCCCAGCAACCACACAGTAGCTCACAACCATATGTAATGAGATCTGATGTCCTTTTCTGGTGTGTCTGAAGACAGCTACAGTGTACTCATATACATAAATAAATAAATCTTTAAGAAAAGAAAAGAAAAAATTACAAAATTTTGATTCCAGACAGATGCAATTAATTTTTAGAACTTTTTTGATTCGTGGCTGACTGAATCTGAAGACAAGGGTCCCACAGAGACAGAATGTCAGCCGTGTTCACCCTGGGGCTCATCTTTGTGCTTGAAAGCCCATCCTGACCTTCCTCCGGGTCATCCCTTACTCCCACACTCATCACCTGTGATCTCCCAGTGTCATTGCAGTAACTCAAAAGCCCAAAATGTAGTTTAAGATGAAATTTAGTTAATGTCATCCTCCTGCCTCAAATCCTGCAAATATACCCTCACCCTCAGTAAAGCATGAACTTGGAGTAAAGTCTAGAGCCCCCTAAATCTGTCTACCTATGTTGTTCTAGCCTTAGTCTGTCCCTGCCAGCCACTCTGTCCCAAACCTGCTTCGATTGCCACTGTCTCCTCTCTATAGTCCAGGTTAGCCTCAAATTCTCCTCAACAACCCTCCTGCCTCAGCCTTCCAAGTGCAGAGATCACAGCAGTGAGTGAGTCATCACCTCTGGCATTCATCCATGTGTATTTTATTTCTCTGTGTGTGAAAACCAGAGGGCTATCTTATATGTCCTTATCTCTCTATATCTTCCGTATTTTTAGGGCGCAGGGAATACAGGGTTTTCTGTGTGTAGCCTTGGTTTTCTTGGAACTCAGTAGACCAGGCTTGCCTCACATTTATGAAGATCTACCTGCCTCTGCCTCCTGAGTGCTGGGATCAAAGACATGTGCCACCACCACTTGCCTATCTAAATTTTTGAGACAAGGTCTGTCACCAAACCTAGATCTCACAAAGTGGCTCAACTGGCTGGCCAGCCAGACCGGTGATCCTCCTGTCTCTGCCTTATAGCAGGAGTACAGGCGTGCACCCCAGCCCTGGCTTTTTATGTGGGTTATGGAAATCCAATGTAGGCTCTAAGGCTTGCATAGCAAGCTCAGAATCATGGACCTGCTCTAAGTTTATTCTAGCAGAGTTTATTGGTGCATGGTTTTAATTCCAGCACTCTGGAGGCAGGGTTTCTGAGTTCAAGGTTAGTCTGCTCTCACATCGAGTTCCAGGCTAGCTAAGAGTATATAGTCACACCCCCCCACCCTCCGGCCGTTCATTCTGTCCCCTTGCCAGTCACCCACACTTCGCCTTCACTGCCTGTCCCTCTCCACCCCTTCCTCCCTCATCTCCAGGGAGCAGAGTGAGGGGCTCCCTCAGGTTGATGACTGGAATGACAAGCCCACCCAGGTGGCATGAGGAAACAGTAGACTTTTAGGGATAATAACTCTGTGTTACTGTCACCACTGAGATGCAGCCCAGCATGGCCTGGTTACCTGGTTCTATGAGGAAAATATCAATTCCAAGATCCTGTGATCAAGAATCCAACTCTATTTGACTCACTCCTGTGTCCTGTGACACACAGTAGGGGCTTAATGTCCATTTGTCCACTAACCAGAAGTTTCTAGTTAGACATGGATATGCATAGCTGTAATTCCAACACAGCTGGGAAGTCAAAGCAAGAACAACAAAAGTTCTTAGCCGGTCTATGTTGTAGAGCAAGGTCCAGGGCATTATTGGCTACATAAAGCCATGTCTGGAAAAAAATCCAGAATAAGTAAAAACAAAACAGGGAAGATGGGCATGATGGTGCACACCGTTAGTCCCAGAACTCGGGAGGCAGAGGCAGGCAGATCTCTCTGAGATTCAAGGCTGGGCTGGTCTACAAATCGAGTTCCAGGATAGCTGGGCTACACAGAGAAACCAAGTCTCCAACACCCAAACCAAAGCAAAACAAAACAATGCCTTTTAAGAATGCCCATCTGATAGAGAATGCAAAAGTCAGAGACAGCCCCTGTTCTCTGGCTGTCCACACCTGAAAAGCCTCCAGGATGACCTGGTCCCACCTCTTCTTGATCTCCTGGGAAACTCACAGATGATATCGGTGGCTTTTACAACACCTGGAGCTCATCTGGGGTCCCGCCTAGACCTGCAGCCTTCTTCCAGCTCACCTGTGTTGATGACTTTCTGGATGACATTGGCCACTTGGCCCTTGAGTAGAGAGTTGAGCATCTTGACAAGGAGGATAAGACAAGTGCACAGAACCACCAGGGAGCCCGCCAGCAGAATGAGCCCCACGGCCAGGTCAGGCAGCCCCGTATCCACGAAGATATGGTTGCCTACAAAATACGGCTGCGGTATCAGGAGTGTTCACCCCTACACCCTGCTTCTCACCTTTGCCAACCTACTGGCTGTGAGCCTAAGACCCTCCCACATCAAACTCCTTCAGCCTCTGCACCAGGGACTGCTATAAGCCCAGAGGCAGCTGCCTTTCCTGGAACTGGAAGAACAGCGACCAGCTAGGGTACAGCTGTGCAGGGCTCCTATCCCATGGGACATCTTCCATATTAGAGGTACTTACATTTCTCTCTGGTGGTGTTTGCAAGGCTGCCGATGGCCTCTACCCTGTTCATAGAAGTGGAAACCTAAATTCAGAGGAAGGTGACTTAGAGAATCTAGAAAAATCACAACCTGGGGGCGGAGCTAAGAGGGAGGTTCCGGAGAAATGGAAGGATCAGAAGGCTTTACTGGCTCTGTGTTCTTGGACCTGTTGATTGCCCACTCTGAGCCTGCCTCTTCTGTAGAAGAGAAATACTTACCACTCAGGAATATGACCTTGTTCGTATTCTACCTTGTCACTGCCCTGAGCTGGCTACCCCTGGGGGCCAGTGGGGAGCCCCGCTCACCATATAGTAGCTTCTTGTCTTGGTTTCCCTTGGTCTCGCAGTGGCATCCACAACCCTTTTCCTGAAAGCCCCCATCCCCATCTGTTCTTACCAGTTCTTTTCTTGCTCTTCCTCAGTTTCTGCCCCCATGATACCCCCTGAGGTTCGCTTAGCCCAAACTCCATTCCTCTTGGGCTCAATTCTTTGCCCCTGATGGGATCCAAGTAGAAGAGAGAAGGGTGGGGGCAGAGGGTCTAGCCCCACCCCTTTCTTCTTTCTGGACCTGCTGTGAGTGAAGTGAAGGGAAGTCCCTAGATAGAAGGGACAAAAGGTCAGGCAATTGACCTGAATTATGGCCCAAGCTGCCTGTGAAGATGGTGGGTGTGTAGAGACTGAAGCTATTTAGCTCCAGGTCACTGTCCTGTGTGGCCCAGCTGCCTGGTTCTATAAGAGAAAGCACAATTCTGGAGTTTTATGTTCAATTCCTATGCATGTTGTAGCTGCTCAGATGCCTTGTCCTGTGGTCTGATCTTAGATGCTCACAAATCAATATTAAGCAAACATCCCATTACTGAGCTACATGCCAAGATCTCGGTTCTCCTCCTCCTCCTCCTCCTCCTCCTCCTCCTCCTCCTCCTCCTCCTCCTTCTTCAACAGGGTCTCGATAAATTATCCAGGTAGGCCCTGGATTTGCCATCCTCCTGCCTCAGCCCCCAAGTATTTAGGAGTCACAGCCTATGTTACTAGCCCTATGAAGACACATTTTAAAGTTCCAGGAAGCAGAGTTCCCAGGCCAGCAGAAGTGTCCCTTCGGTCTGTAAGTACTAATCTGTAGCTTCACTGGATTAAGGAGTTGTTGAAAATGAAACCAAAATCCCGAACTTTTCCCACTGGTGCCCAGGAGCCATGGAGCTGTGACAGGAAGAAGCAGAACAGGTAAGACTGTGGAGAAGCTATGGATGGGGCTCAGGAGAGACCTGGCACCGTGATGTGAATCGTTTCTTTAGGTTCTGTTCTGAGTCACATGTCATTTAAAGACTGTAAGATCGGGTTGGGGCTTGGGCCAGTGGTCCAGCCCTGGTCTATCTGGACAAGGTCTTGGTTTCATTCCCAACATCAAGTAAAGTAAGACAAACAGAAAACCCCAGTGTAATGTTGACAGAGTCAACATCTGGCAACTGGTTCTAACATGGCAGTTTGTGTTTGTGCATTTCTCTCCCCAAGCAAGACAATGTGCTCAGCTGTGATTCCCAGCTCACTAAACCTAAGCCTTGGGGCACCGCCAAGCCCAGGGGCCTGAACTCTAGGCAAGAAACTAGGATAAATATCATCGGCTAGGACAGAAATCCAGATGGGCGCTTGGAACGCTGAGGCAGGAGGATTGCCATGAGTTTAAAGCCAGCCTAGGCTAGAGTGAAATCTTGTCTCAAGAAGAAAATAAAACAGCAATGCTAATGAGGTAATGAGGTGAGGAACGCTGCTGACTGGCTCAGGAGAGACTGGGGTTTAGTCAGGGAGAGAGCCAGGTGTTTGCTGAGCTCAAATCTGAGTCTTAACCAACTTCCTCAGGCCTGCCTATCTGAGCCTGTTTAAATCTGGACAATAGGGGTTCAGACATTAAGAGCACAGGGCATTCTTCCAGAAGACCCAGGTTCAATTCCCAGCATTCACATGGCAGCCCACTGCTGTCTGTAACTCCAGCTCCAGGGGATCTGCTGCATAGACAATGCAGGTAGAACACCAGTGCACATAAGACAAATAAATCTCTGGGGGAAAGCTGGGGTAATAACAATATAAAGGTTGGAGGCTGGAGAGATGGCTCAGCGGTTGAGAGCATTGACTGCTCTTCCAGAGGTCCTGAGTTCAATTCCCAGCAGCCACATGGTGGTTCACAACCATCTGTAATGGGATCCGATTCCCTCTTCTGGTGTGTCTGAAGTCAGCTACAGTGTACTTATATATAATAAATAAATTAACCTTTAAAAATATATGTATAAAGGTCACAGAGGGAAAGGTACACATACTTTGGGGTCTGGCTTACCACAGGCTTCAAGTAAACTGAGCCTCCAGATAAAGCCCAGACCATTTTACCTTTGACCTCCTGGGTCCTGACACTCTGGTCCTGCAGAAACACCCGTGGATCCTGGCCCTTTCAGGAAGGGACTTGGTAGATCTTCCTGACGGTTCCCAGCTCAAAGCTCTAGGAAGCAGATGACTTCCTGAGATGCATATGTGCATCACTGGCTTTCTCTGAGCTACATCCTGGGGAGGGGCTTTTGTGGGCCTTATAGAGGCTAGAGGCAGGTGAGAAGCTTAGGGTTGACTGAGTCAGGAGCAGGACTAGGCTGAGGACTGAGCTATCTGGAGTGTTGTTTATTTGTATTTTTGGTCCTCAGGATTGACCCTTGACTCCAGACCTCACACATCAATAACTCCGTTCTTCACCCTCCTATGGGATTCTGGAAACTTGACTTTCCTTCCTGGGGTCGTATGGCCTTAACTGAACCCAGAAAGGGAGTCAAAAACCCTAAAAGGCAAGAGGGGAATGGAGAGACAGCAGGTGTGACAAGGGCGGGGATGCACTGTAACGCCAGGCTAGAATTGAAGGGAGAGAGAACCCTTTAAAGAGATCTTACAGGGCAGAGACGGGAAGCCCAGATCTGGTCCCGTTCCCAAGAGGTGTCCGTCCTGTCAGGGGTAGGGAAGGGGAATAGAAAGGGAGTGGGGTGGAAATGGGAAGCAGAGCTTAGGACTGTTCCATAGCCCTGCGCTCACACCGCAGCTGAGCCATTCTCGGCTGTGTGACATGGAGTCAGCCATGCACTTAACCTCTCTGGCTTCCGTTGTCTCCATGACAGAGTCCCTGATGCTGTTTCCCCCACAGACTACTTGGAAGCATCTTGGAAGAGAGAGTTGGTATTTAAGAACCTACAGGGACACCCTAGATTGAGACACTTCTGGGAACTTAAGGCGGTGATTAAGTTCACCAAGGACTCGCCTACTTCAAGAGTCCTTCCTCAGGAGAGAACCGCAGAGGATGTGGGCTTGCACAACAGCTTCCCCTCTGAGGGTATGAGAGCTGCGGGGCCCTTTGTTCTTCTGGAAGCCGTGGAACACTCTGGGCCAGCACCGCCATCTGGTGGCTGAAAGGAGAACTCAGAGCACCTCCAGTCTACCAGCCCCGGAGGGGTGGAGTGGTCTGGGGCTCCTCAGGCAGAAAGAGAAGTGGGCACAGATGCAGGTACCTTCGAGCAGCATCTGGGAGAAGCAGTCGCACGAAGAGTGAGTTTTCCATCAGGAGGGAAACCTTCCCTCCACTCTAGGAAGCAATAGATACAGGAAACCACTGTGTCCCCTCTGAGAGGCTGTTTCCTATCTGCAGAGTGGAGATGTAACAACAGCTGTCCCTACTTGCCAGTCCTCCAAAGATGCTGCTTAAATCAGGCAGGTACAGTTGTCAGTTCACACTGAGACTCACAGAAGGGACTCCAAGGACAATGCCAGGTCACCGATCATCCACAAGTCTCAAACACTCTGCCCCTGGAGACCAGTTGGGTTAATGTTGGTCCAGTGTGGTGAAGGCTGGAGGCCATGAAGAGTTGAAAAGAAAAAACGGGGTGTGGGGGGGGTAGTAAAAAAGGAGCCACCAAGGCATATCTCAGGACCATGTGATGCAGCTGGGTGAGTCACATCCCTGCAGGGGATAGATCCAGAGGAGGCAGAGAGCAGGGTCCTCAGATCCAACCCTTCACTGCAAGCCAAGAAAATGCAACCCGCTGTTACAGAAAAGAGGTTTCCTGCTAGTGTGGGGACCTGAACCAGTGCTCTGGCAAGTGACAGGGGTGTGGGGGAGGGGAAGGAAAGAGGCTGACAGCAGTCCCAGCCAAGTCCCAACTGTGTAAAATGGCACACTTGGCTGGGTTTGTTTCAGGGCTACAGTGGGTGAGGAGGTTCAAGGCACAGGTAGAGACTTGCCCAAGACAGACGTCAGGCTGGAAATCTCTCTATTTTTTAAGATCAGTATGTGATGTGCTTTCTCTTCCTCTAACCAGACTGTGCTTTCCGAGCTGCCATGACTCACGGAGTTTGCCTGGGAGTGCCAGAGAGCTCATGAGAAGGTGGCTGACGCGTTAGGAAGATCACAAAGCCGGCATCAAAGCTGTCCACGTGGGTTCTTTGTTGTCAAGCCGCCTTGAACTCCCAGATGGTGGTATTGATGCTGGTGAGCCTCTTGGGGCACAGAGAACACCACAGGGCGAGCTGATGAAGTGTTTTCTTTGAGTGCTGGTAGAAAGGACTGGGGACATCCACAGGCAGGAGGAGGGAAGGTGGAGGATGGGCCTGTGGCTCCGCTGTGAGCTTTGGGTTTCCCTGCAGCTTTTCTACACGGAGCTATTTCGCGGATGTAATAATTAAGGAGTAGCAAATTTGGAAGAGTGCGGTTTGGTGAAGCATTTTCCCTTTTATGGCTGAGTAAGAAAGTGTGCTAATTGCCTACTTCCTTGTGCCTAATCGCTTTGCTATTATTCCTGGTACCATAGGCAGGGCGGCTGATCCATGAATGCCCAACCAATCGGAACAGTTCCTCGTTCTGAGCAGTTAGAAGAAGCAGAAACAATGAGCCGGTGGCTCCCAGTCAAAGTGCCCCTTGCCAGCACCAGTGACTGCTGTGTCTCAGGGTGACCCCCTAAGAGCCAGAGAAGGAGCATCACACTCAGTGTGGCAGCCATTGTCTTGCTCCTTAGCTGGAATCCTAGGGTCTAGGCTTCTCAATATCCTTCTAGCACTTTCTTCCCCCTCCTTTCCACCTTGCTTACACCTCAAGTTTCAAGCATGGCAGAGTCCAGTGACTAGCTCTAAATGTCCCTGCAGCAGGACAGTCCTGGCAAGTTAGCCTCCTTGGGCCTGTGTCTCTGTCTGTGAAACCAAAGGGTTGAGCTTGATCCATGGTTTCCAAGTAGTTTCATTCTTGAGCAGGAAGCAGTTGGGGGGCAAGTTGGAGACCAGGCAACTGGGCACATTCCCAGAGTTATTTTTTTTTTTTTTTTTAATCCAATTGTTCTAGGAAGGGTGTGTGTGCCTCCTAAGCATTGGATTTTCTTCTGTCCTTTATCTAGTTTACATCTCGAATAGGTTCCTAGGTGGTACTGATGCTGTTTGAAAGCCACTGGGCCAGATCCATTCCTCGAGATGCTAACGTACAGATGATGCTTGCCTACAGCAGTGTGAGCAACTAGGAGGGATTACCAATGTTTGTCACAGCTACACTGATACATGACATCTGCCTGCACCTGCTCTTTCCTAGTCAAGTGATTTCCCAGGTTGCTGGAACAAACAGGCAAATGTCTAAAGAGCATAGCATCTTACCTGGCTCTGGAACTCACCTCTGCTTCCTCTGGGTGACACCAAATCCGAATGAGACTGTGATTCCTCAGGGACTCATCCCCCACAGCAATGCTGGTGATTACGGACTTGTCCAGCTTCGAGCAAGATGACGAGAGACAGAGAGACAGGTGAAGGTAGGGCCACTTGCTATCCAACATCTGTCCGTCCCATGGCACGTCCCGTCCTCACCTGGATGATGAGCCTCGTGAAGGGTTCTGTGATAACCTTGAGAAGGTCAGGGGCATCACGGCCACCACGGATGTTGAAGGAGGCAACCACGAGCCCGGTAACGTGGTGCAGGTAGCCGGTTGCAACCTCCAGGGGCAGCAGGACCAGAACAGACAGCCAGTTAAAGCAGTCATGCACTGTCGCCCCTGCAAAAGCCCTGAGCAGGGATGTCACATTGCAGGACAGCTAGACCCAAAGTGTGCCCAAGCTGAGGGGTCCCGGCACTCTGGTCTGCCTTCTCCCCAAGTATGAGCACCCACCCTCCTTCCCCAGCTCACCGCCTGAAGTCAGTCCTGTCCCCTGCCTGCATCAGGGCCACAATGGTGTTGGTGACAGAGGTTCCGATGTTGGAACCCATGATGATCGGAATAGCAGAGCTCACTTCCAACACTGGTAAAAGAGGAACCTTTCAAACGCCTGGGTTGTAGCTATAGGCTCTGTCTTACAATAACTTCTACAAGGTTCATGGCTTATGTTCCAGTCTCAGACGGCCTTTCCTAGGCTGAGCCTCACAGATCCAAGCTGGGCATTTACTGGTGTGTGAGCATATCCATATGTGTCACTATCTGTCACCTCTGTACAGGGCTTGTCCCGGTGCTGCTCAAGATGGACGTGGGCATGTGACTGTGTTACGGGAACTCTCACCTTCTGCCGGTCCCATGTTGTGTGTGTGTGTGCAGGTGTACCTTACACAAGTGTGATCATTGGCTTTAGGTGGCAACGTGGCTAGCCTGTAGCAGCACCCAGTTGATGTGTGTGTGTGTGTGTGTGTGTGTGTCCAAAGTTGGAAGCCAGAAAAATTCAAGAGTTCAGCTCTAGTACTCTCTAATTTATTACCAAGTAACAGCATCTCTTGCATAACCTAGAGCTAGTTGGCAGCCATGACACCCCAGCAAGTCCACCGCTGCCCCCAGCACCAGTGTGTATGTGAGCCACGCCCAGCCTCTTCTGTGAGTACTGAAAGTTCACCCTGGGCCTTCACATCATGTAGCAATCACTCTGACCCACTACTCCCTAGCCCCAGGTAAAGGAGATTATTCATGATGATCTTGGAGGGCCTCAGCCAATGGGACAAGAGAGTCTCAAGTGTGAAACTGAAGCTTCCTGGAGGGAGAATTTTCACCTGTAACTCACAGGATCGGCTTCTGCCTACACACCCTGCCCTTCCAAATTGCTCATACTGTAAAATGTCAGACTTGAGCACCCAGCCACACAATCTCGAAAGCCAATTCTTTTTTAAAAAATTATCTATTTTTATTTCGCATGCATTGGTGTTTTGCCTGCGCGTATGTTTGAGTGAAGGTGCTGGATCCTCTGAAAATGAAGTTACAGGAGTTATGAGCTGCTATGCTAGTGCTGGGAATCAGTCCTCTGGAGGAGCAGCCTGTGTCCTTGCCCAGTGATAGCATCTCTGCAGCCCTGTAAGTCAGTTCTTTGCAATACACAATACACCGCATGCATGCAGTGGTTTTTACTGACTGGTTTTCCCTGGCATTCCTGAGCAACTGTGTGGCTGAACGGAGGTCCAGCCTTCTGAGCTGTGCTCTTCTTTTGCCATGCTCTCGAGGTCCTGGAACTCCTTCCTGACTCAACTCTTGGCTTTAGAGGACCATGTAAGAGATGCTGGAGCCCCACCCTTCTCTCAGCCTCCTTCCCCATGCCTGCCATAATCCTGAAGGACCAGACCCCTGGGGTTCTATCCCTGGCCAGGCTGAGCCAACTCACAGCCAGAGGAGACCATGCTGACAATGATGGAGGTTGAGGTGCTGGAGCTCTGCACCAGAACTGTCACCAGGATTCCCACCACCAGCCCTGCCACTGGGTTGGACAGGATGGCATTGTCCTTGAGGATGTCCCCAGCCACTTTCCCTGCAGAACACAAGCCAGCCATCAACTGAGGTCCTTCTGAACCCTTCCCCTGACCTGCTCCACCTGGGCCCTACCTCCTGCCAGTTGGAAGGCAGAGCTGAGCACATCCAGGGAGCAGACGAAGAGGTAAAGGAAACCTAGCATCAGCGGCACCTTCAGGAGCTTCATGCCAACCTGGGAAAGCTTCTGGGACAGCCTGGGCTCTGGAGATGGGGCAGACATGAATACAGTGGAGAGAACACTAGAGCAAATGACTACCCGTTCCCCCACTTCCCCCCAACTTGGCCCACCTGGCTTCTGCTCCTCTTCCTGGGCCAACTTGGCAGGTAGTGGGTCATGACATTCCAGGACCTCCCCATAGGGACAGCTGTGCTCTGTGAGGGTTACCGGGCTCAGACTGGAGATGGCATACGTGGATGTCCCAGGAATTCTGTGAAGGACTGAAGAGGGAGGCTGATTAGGAGTTTTCAGAGGCCTCAGTGGTCCAGGAGAAACAGGTAGAGGTAAGTAGGCAACTGTGGGGAAGCAGGTTTCAGGATATGAGAGTAATACTTACCTTGTGGGCTGGGGACATAAGCAAAGGCTGCCCCATGCACCATGTGTCTCCCACGGACTGGAAGTGGGGAGACAGCCGGTCCCCCCAATCTCTCACTGTAGGACATCATGTTGGGCATCAACGATGAGTCCTATGTATCAAAAGGTTGGGACAAATATGACGGTTGCTGTGCCTGGGACACTCTTACCCACATAGATGGCATCCAACTTAGGGTCTGTGATCCCATTCATCCTGAGACACATCTAGAGATGGACACCCAGGTGCTTGTCACAGACCAAAGCAGCCATTTATCCATCCAGTAAGATTTTGTAGACGTTTTGTCTTGCTGGAAATGGAACCTAGGGCCTCAGCATAGGAAGCAAACACTCCAATATTGAAGCACATCTCCAATCCCAACAAGTGTTTCTTGAATGTGTAGTGCTTGCTAAGCTCTTAGTTAGATGCTGGTGTACAGTAGCAATTAAAAACACATACAGCGCTGCTCTCAGAGTCTAGTGGGGGAGACAGATGGAAATTATGTAAGGTCTCAGTGAATAGAAATGGTGGCCAGGTATTGTGACGGATACAGGTGCCGCTATACCTAAAGTATCCCACTGCAGGGCAGGGGCTCTCGAGAGAAGAAAGAACAGAGGGAGCAAAGCTGGCTGGGCTGGGCTGGGGATGTCATAAGGAGCAGAAAGGGGAAACCCAGAAAGAGCTGGGGTAATGGGATAGGGATAGGGCTGAGACACGGGGGCCCTGGGCTCACCTTGACTGTGGCTCAGCTCCAGCTCCACTGCGTGGGGAAGTCTGAAGAGAAACTAAGAACCTCCTCTTTATACCCTCGGGTCAAGGACAAAGTCCTTTATGAACTAGAAGATCTAACTTCAACTGCCTTCCCTCTGTTCCCCATTAAATTAACTTTACCCCCAAGATTCCTCCCAGTTAATTGCTAATCTTCAACTTTGCAGGGGTTTGGGAGGGTGGTGTATGGTCATGCTGTGCTCTCTCACTGCATCAGCACAAATCGTAACCCAGCCAGGGCACGGGCCCACCCCAACCCTGGACAGAGACTCTGACACCCCTCTGGTACCTTGTTCTTAGGGACTTGAAAGTGATTCTGTGTCTCCTGTCCATTTCTCTGCTTATGAATGGACAGGACTCCCCAGAGATCACCCCGAACATTTGGAGACCTTGCTGTGCATCTGGATGTCTGTGCAGCTGTGTGTGACTTGAGGACTATGGTTCAACAGAGGGGGAGCCCAGGGCAGAAGCCCAGTGAGGCTGCATATTTGAACCTGGAGGACCTACGGGACTTGGTGATAGATTAGGGTGTGAGACTGAGAGATCTCGGAGCCGCTGGCCAGACAAGAAGAGATGGCTCTGCAGTTTAGAATCCTTCTTAAAATGTTGCTATGGGATGTGTCAGAAGGATGTCTGGAAGTAGAGATAACAGCTAAGATGCTGAGGACAAGAAGTTTCCCAAAGGCACTGGGAAGGAGGAAGAGGGCCAGTTGGGATCTGGAAGTACATGGTACACAGTAAGTCCCATGGGAAAGAGTTCACAGAAGCCACATCCCCAGTCCCAACAAGCATTCCATGAATGTGTAGTAGATGTTGAGTTCTGAGTTAGATGATGGAGTATATAGTCAGATGTAAAAATACACACAGCCACTGCCCTCAGGGAGACAGCATCAGATGATGTAATCTCTTAGTGAATGGAAATGGCAACCAGGGGCTGAAGAGATGGCTCAGTGGTTAAGAGCACTGACCGCTCTTCCAGAGATCCTGGGTTCAATTCCCAGCAACCACATGGTGGCTCACAATCATCTGTAATGGGGACCTGATGCCCTCTTCTGGTGTGTCTGAAGACAGCGACAGTGTACTCATATATAATAAATAAATCTTAAGAAAAAAAGAAATGGCAACCAGGTGTTATGACAAATTCAGGCACCACTAGAGCAGAGGTTCTGAGCCTTCCCAACCCTTTGACCCTTTAACACATTTCTTCATATTGTCATGACTTAACCATAAAATTATTTTCTTTGCTACTTAATAACTATAATTTTTACCACTGTTATGAATCATAACGGGAATACCTGTGTTTTCTGATGGCCTTAGGTGTCCCCTATGAAACGGGATCCCTTAGGTGACCCACAAGTTGAGAACCACTGTGCTAGAGTGTTCCATGGTGGGTGGAGTTCCAAGAGAAGGAAGCAGATGGATTCCTTTAGCTCAGGGGGAGCAAAGCAGGCTAGGCTAGGATGGGGATGTCTAAGGAAGCAGAAGTGGGACCCAGAGCAAGAGCTGGATGATGGGCTAGGGCTAGGGTTAACAGACTGGGCCCTGGTGTTATTTTGAGGTTCTGTGTCAACAGATCTTCAAGACTTTCCAGCTGCCCTTTGATTACTCAAGGTCCCGGGAACTTCAGATGCATTCAGTATCTCCAGGGCAACATTTACCTGACCTTTCTCTACTGAGGAAGACGAGCATTTCTGCACAGTTCCTGTTTCAATTTGACCAGGGCTAACTGATCAGTACTTCACAGTCTGGACATAGTGACTCTCCACTGATTCTCTGTGAAGTGTCGAGGAGCACAGAACAAGCGCTGCTCGGTCAGATTCTAGCTCTACTTCAAAGCGATAATTTAGGCCACAGAATGCCCAAAAGAGAGGGGAAGGGATGTGAGGTACAACTGGAATTGGCTTTTTGATGCTGAAGATGGAACACGAGGCACTGCACAATGCTATATGAAAGTGGTTTGACCCTGTGCAGGACCCTTACATTTTAGGCAGTGACCCCAAATTTGCTTGCCAATTAAAAAAAAATTCTTATCTTTTTAAAAAAGATTTTATTTATTTTTTCCATTATTTTTTACTATTTCAAGATTTAAAAAAAAAAAATATGTATGAGTGCACTGTCGCTGACTTCAGTCACACCAGAAGAGGGCATCAGATCCCCATTTCAGATGGTTGTGAGCCACCATGTGGTTGCTGGGAATTGAACTTGGGACCTCTAGAAGAGTAGTCAGTGCTATTAACCACTGAACCATCTCTCCAGCACCCCCTTTTAAAGACAGGATTTCACTATGTAGTTCTGGCTGTCTTGGAACTTAGTACATAGAGCAGACTGGCCTCAAACTCACAGAGATCTGCCTGTTTCTGCTTCCCAAGTGCTGGGAGTAAAGGTGTGGGGCACTATGCTCAGTTTCAAATCTTGGAAAATCACTCTGCAATTATGAGGAACAGAAGCAAAGGATTTGCAGTTATGGAGTAGTAATTAGAATGGATTTAGAGACTGAAGAGATGGCTCAGGGGTTAAAAGTACTAGCTGCTTTCTCAGAGGACCAGCATCCACACAGTGGCTCACAACCTTCTGTAACTCCAGTTCCAAGGGATCTGATGCCCTCTTCTGGCCTCCTTAGGCATCAGACACACACTTGATACACAGGCAAAGTATCTATACATATAAAATAAAATAAAAACAAGAAACCTCGTACTGGATAGCTTTGTGTCAGCTTTACATATAAGATTGTGCTGTAAGCCTGAAGGGCATCTTCTGAATTAGTAAAATTGATGGTGAAGGGCCCAGCCTATTGTGGGTGGGGATACCCCTGGGTTAGTATTCTTGGGTTTTATAAGAAAGCAAGCTGAGCAAGTCTTGGGAGCAACCCCTCCAAGGCCTCTGCATCAGCTCCTGCCTCCAGGTTCTTTCAGTGATGTACTACAATGTGCAAGTGTAAGCCCAACAAACCATTTTCTCCCCAAGTTGCTTGGGTCATGGTGTTTCATCACAATAATCGTAACCCTGACTAAACCAGCCCCAGGACAGTGAGGGTATTGCTGTGATGACCTGACCATATTGTTTTGGCGAGGACTACTGAAGGTCTTTGAAACTCAGTGCAAGAAAGGCCGTTGAGTGTTCAATGCTTGGTGAGCTGTTTTGCTTGTGAGCCAGGCAGAAGATGGAAGCTTGGCTTTCAAAGTTTTAGAGAAGCTTAAAGACTCTTTGGGGCCATTGGTTGCTTTGAATTAAGGTTCTGTGGTTCTGGTCAGCTGGGGCTGAAGAACCAGCTGTGATTAACAAAAGACCAGAATGATTAAAGGGAAACCTTTGCTTTGCTGAGTCAGCTGCAGCTGAGCAATGAGTGGTGATTAAGAGGGAACCAACATTAACAAGGTGAAATCTCCTGGGGAATGTTTTCTGAGAGCACCGGGAAGCTGTGTTCCAGGGACAAGCTGCCTCACAGTAGCAGCTGAACTTGGTAGTGTAAGAGTCACCCAGGTGGTGCTGGTTTTGAAGGCATGAAGGGGTCATGGAGAGCAGCTGAGGCTTGGCACTGTGAGTGGCCAGGAGAGGCCATGGGTGAAGTGCAGTCTCAGGGGTAGGTGAAGTCCCAGTATTTGAAAGGGACATGCAGAGAAATTTAAGTTTGGCATCATAAAGAGAGCTCAAGAGAAGCTATTGGTGAAAGCATAGCCAGTTGCAACAGAGGACACCAGACATTTTGGAGATGCCAGTACCATGGGATGAGCGTCAATGATAGCCTAGAAGCTCTGTGTGCTACAGAGGGCGGAGCCAGAGTAGAGACCCTCAGCCCCTGGAGAAACCCAGAAGAAAGACCATGAGTGATGGATCCCAGATGGACACCGTATTGTTCACAAGTTGGAGTCTGGTTTTGTTTTGGTTTGGCTGTGACTGTGCCTTGGTTCTTTCCCCCTTGAAGTAAGGTTGTGTTTAGTTTATTTTTTTGTTTGACAGGAGCTCAGAGTTGAAAGATTTAATTTGAAATGAGATTTTAGGTGAAAATAAAACAAAACAAAGCTTTGGATTAAAAAAGAAAGACAGACAGACAAGGTAATCTTTGTTTGTTTGTTTGGAGACAGGATTTCTCTGTGTCCTGGAACTTGCTTCATAGACCAGGCTGGCCTCTAACTTAGAGATTCCCCTGCCTCTGCCTCCCAAGTGCTGGAACTAAAGGCAAATGCCACCACTGCCCAACAGTAATGTTTTTAAAAATTCTGGGCTGGAGAGATGGCTCAGTGGTTAAGAGCACCACCGACTGCTCTTCCAGAGGTCCTGAGTTCAATTCCCAGCAACCACAGGGTGGCTCATAACCATCTGTAATGGGATCTAATGCCCTCTTCTGGTGAGTCTGAAGACAGCAACAGTGTACTCTATAGATAAAATAAATCTAAAAGAAAAGAAGCCTCCTTTTAAAGAAAAAGGGGGGGGATTACAACATATACCTTTAGTGTCAGCATTTGAGAGGCAGAGGCAGGGGGATCTCTGCTGTGATTTTCAGGATAGCCAAGGCCAGAGAGGGGGGAGGCTCCATTTTTTTGTTTTTGTTTGTTTTTGTTTTTTTGTTTTGTTTTGTTTTAACTCTACCTTTCTTCCTGAGGGAAGATTGATGACTAGAATAAACAGCTAACGAGTTAACAAACACATCCTAAAATGCCATGGACTCCATACTCAAGCACTTTAAAAGCATACTGTCTCCTGGTAGCCTCTCCTTCTGCCTCCTCCCTTATTGGAGACCAGGCTGCCTGTCCACAGATGGAGCTTCCTGTCCTATCTGCACATGCAGGCTCTGGAGAGAGCCTCCCGAGGAGAGGAAGAGAGCCTTCTTCCTAAGGTTAGCACCTGGGTAGTTAGGGGTATTTTCTGGTGGGGAGAGGCCCCCAAGAGGACAAGCTACCTGTGGGAGGAGGCACAGTCTGTCAGATGGGTCTCTGATAGGATCACGTGGCTGTGTGAGCTCCTCACATGTCATAGGCTCCTTCATGTTCACAGACTTTGCAAACAGCACCCAGGGTCTGAATCCCAGTCAGATACGATGAAGGCATCTCCCATTCTTGTTTCTCCTCCACCCCTTCTTCTAACTCTTCTCCCAGCCATGCTTTCGTAATCTTCCAGGGGCTGTCTGTCCAGCTTCTCTGAGGCTGCATCCCAGGTCCAAGCACAAAGGCCTCCCTGGTGTTTTTTCCCTTTTATTTATTTTATGTATGTGAGTACACTGTCACTGTCTTCAGACACACCAGAAGAGGGGTCAGATGCCATTACAGATGGTTGTGAGCCACCATATGGTTGCTGGGATTTGAACTCAGGACCTCCAGAAGAGTAGTCAGTGCTCTTAACCACTGAACCACCTCTCCAGCCCATTGTTACATACATTTTTATTTTAGTATGTGTGCTTCTGTGTGCGGCAGCCTATGTGTGGAGGTCAGAGGACAACTTGAGGAAGACCATTCTTTCTGCCATGTGGGTCCTGGAGAATGAACTCAGGTCCTCAAGCCTGATAGCAGGTGCCTTGACCTCCCAAGCTACCTAAGACCCACAGCCAGTGATCGTTTGAAAACCTAAGCTAAAGTTTTGCCTGGTGGCCATGGTGAACCCCACTTGGATGCTTATTTCTTAGAAAGCTGAGCAGGAGAAGTAGCAACTTGGCCTGTGGAGAAGACAGGGCCATCCAGAGGCACAATGTGAGACAGGAGAGAAGCTAATTTTGGATGTATGTCTCTCTCCCTTTAAAATCCTGCCTCTGTTATCTGTTTAGCCTATTGACCAACACCCTAGCAGAGCAAGAAGAGGCCATGCTCACCTGCTGACCTTAGATTCTGCCTAAGGAGTTACACCCTAGAGAAAGCATGCATTATAAAGAGAACAGGAGGAGATAAGTGTTGTATCCACATTTAAGGAGGGCAGAGTAAGAGAGACTAGCAAGGGAGATGAAGAGGCATACCGGATCAGGAGGAAGAACAAAAGATCAGCTGTCCCAGATACCAGGGTTGACCAAGTTTTGAGAGACACACTGGTCAGCTGGGTCAAATGCTGCGGAGATGGAACTCAAGAACAAACCAGATTTAGCAACCAGGAGCCCGGTTGACCTTGGAGAGCCAGGTCAAGGGAGGAGCCAGCTGCCCTGGGTCCAGTAAATGTCGACAGCATGGCCAGGGTCAACAGGAGGGGCTCACATATATTGAGTTTCAGCATGCCAGCAAAAACAAACAAACAAACAAGAAACCAGTCCCTCAGTACAGCGCAACAGCTGAATGCAAGGGAAAATGTCTCCAGGACAATTTAGAGCAGGCTTCAGAAGTGAAGCAACTAGGTGAAGCCTCAGCTATTTTCCAGTTTAATTAACTGTTTGTTTGTTTGTTTATTTATTTGGGTGTTTGGCCTGCATGTATCCGAGCACTACATGTGTGCAGTGTCCAAGGACACCGAAGAGGGTGCTGGATCCCTTGGAACTGGAGTGGAAGCAGTTGTGAGCTGCCGTGTAGGTGCTGAGAATTGAATCTTTCCCTCTGGAAGGGCAGCCTGTCTCTCCAGCCCTGATCCCTTAGTTCTTAGGATCAATTTGATTTTTCTTTAAATATTTATTTAATGTATGTGAATACACTGTAGCTGTCTTCAGACACACCAGAAAGGGGCATCAGATCCCTTTACAGATGGTTGTGAGCTAACATATGGTTGCTGGAAATTGAACTCGGGACCTCTGGAAAAGCAGCCGGTGCTTTTAACCACTGAGCCATCTCTCTGACACACACACTCCTTTTTGCCTGTTTGTTTGTTTGTTTTGAGACAAGGTCTCCCTGAGTAGCCAGTTGCCCTGAAACTTGCTATGTAAATCAGGCTGACCTTGAATTTACATTACTCCCATTTGTGGATCTGCCAGATTAAAGGGATGGGCTACCACCCCTGGACCATTTGCTGTTTAAATACATGGTTTGCTTACCAGAAGCTTTTCAGTAGAACTTGAAGCCTGAGCATAATTGAGTGGAGAAAAAGCACCATTCAGAACCACTTTTTTCCATAAGTTGGATTTCTTTTCTTTCAGATAAGGTCTGACTGTATGGCCCAGGATAGCCTTGAACTCACAGCTCTTCTACCTCAGCATACTAAGTGCCAGGGTTACAAAGCTGGGGGGCCACTCCATCTGGATTGACTAGCCCTGTGATCCCACGGAGTTGTCAATGAGCGTCCTCAGAGCTCCTGGCTTCTCTCACAAGCATGTTATTTACTTAATAAGTTCATAAGCCTCACTGCGGGTCAGCACAGTGCTGGATGGGGAAGACTGCAGTGACCATTTCTTCCCAGATCAGACCACTGCCACTCTGAGGGACGTGGCCTCAGCAGCAGGCTGGCTGATACAATGGGTCACAACCCACCACCACCTTTTATGGGCACAAAGCCGTCCCTCCCCTGGTCTCCTGATGTAGTCCTCCTTTGGAAAGCCTAGATTGATTGATTGATTGATTGGAGACAGGTTCTCTGTACTGGCTGGTTTTGTGTCAACTTGACACAAGCTGGAGTTATCACACAGAAAGGAGCCTCCCTTGAGGAAATGACTCCATGAGATCCAGCTGTAAGGCATTTTCTCAACTAGTGATTCAGCCCAGTCTATTGTGGATGGTGCCATCCCTGGGCTGGTAGACCTGGGTTCTATAAGAAAGCAGGCTGAGCAAGCCAGGGGAAGCAAGCCAGTAAGTAACATCCCTCCATGGCCTCTGCATCAGCTCCTGCTTCCTGATCTGCTTGAGTTCCAGTTCTGACTTCCTTTGGTGATGAACAGTGATGTGGAAGTGTAAGCTGAATAAAATCTTTCCTCCCCAACTTGCTTCTTGGTCATGATGTTTTGTGCAGGAATAGAAACCCTGACTAAGACAGTCTTACTAGCCTTTGGCCTAGAACTCATTCTATAGATCAGACTAATCTCAAATTCGTAGAGACCGGCCTGTCACTGCCTCCTGAAGGCTGGGATTAAAAACATGGGTCACCTTTTCCAGTTTGGAGAGCTTGGGTTTTATTCTGAGGTACCCAGCTCCAACCATGAGCAGATGAGGAAAACAGGCCTTTCTGTGACCCGATGATGCCCCAGCATAGAGAGTAAACAGTCTATGTAATTATTAATCTTGTGAGCCTAGTCTCTGGTCACTCATTTATGGGCAAGGCCAAAGTTTGGCCAAAATAGCTGAGGCTGCTTTGAGGGTATTTTGTGTGTGTGTGTGTGTGTGTGTGTGTGTGTGTGTGTGTGTGTTGTTCAGATATTACCTCTTCCTTGTACTTCCCTCTTCTATGGCCCATCCCTGACCATCACTGGTCTCAGGGTTCTGGCCAGAGAACAAGGCTGTTAGCCACTTGCTGTCTGAGGCAGTCCCAGCCTCTGGTACCTTGTTTCCTTGACTTTGGGTCCCAGTAAATTTTGAGTCCCGGGCTCTGTGCTCTGAGCTTGGAGCTCAGCCGCGGGTTCTTGAATCCACATTCTAATGTGTACTCTGAGCCACAAGTCTGCATCGCTGAGTGGTCACCCTGAAAGTTTGACCTTAGCTCTGAGAATTTCAGGCTTTGCATGTTAGATTTCAGATTCTGTTTCTAGGTGCCTGGTGCCATGTTCTGGGTTCTGGTCACGCGTTCTGGGTCTGTTCTATAGGCTCCAAGCTTTTAGAGTTCCAGCTCCTTGGCAATAGAGAAGTGTGGCTGCCCCCAACTGATAAGGTTATCCCTACCCACACATCTTTGCTGGACAGCTTTGGGCAAGAGCCAGCATCACAGCCGGTTCTGTGCATTCTTCCTCTCACTTCCCTGCTAGCCAATTTCTTGAGATATGCTATAGTGGCCACAGAGCAGCCCTTGTCCTTACCCTACTGTTCTCATGGCCCTTTCCACTGGAAACATTCACGTTCCAAACTCTTCTGCAGACTTGCACAGTGTTGCATGGTCTGCATCTGCTTCAGTGGTGGCAACGGTGTGCGCTCCCTTCATCGGGCCCTCATCCCCCTGAGATGACCTCCAGCTTCTACAGAAGCCAGAGTCACCTGACCAGCAGGCCAGGCCCCCCACAGGGTACACCTTGTGCTTATTGCTGGGGGGGAAGGGTGGATGTTCCAGGGAGCATAGTCCACTGCTGTGTCTGCAACAGCCTGTGCCTGCACTTGACCCCTGCACAGGTCCAGAACTAAGGCCACCAAGTGACTGCACACTTTCCCCCAGCCCTAGACTATTGCAGACGGAGAAGAGTAAGAAACTTCAAAATTGTCTGGCAGAGGCTTGGGTTCCCTGGGCATCTTTAAGAAAGCTGCAGCTGCTTAGCTCAAGTCCTCTGTAGGGAGAGTATTGTCAGGATGCAAAACTAGTTAAAAAACAGTGTGTGTTCTCTTCCTTCATACTATATACCCTTCATGGCTTCCCTTCTGGGAAGGTGAACAGCTCTATACCATCTTGCCAGCCCACCTTTGAATCAGTGTAGATCGGTGGCTATGAAATATATATAGCCCATGGCTTAATGAGCTGGTAGGAGAGGAAGCTGTAGGTGTGGCTTCCTCTTTTTGGTTAAGCTAGTGAAGGCCCAAGACCTTGAGGGACTGGAGGAGTGAAACAGCTGGGAAACAGGAGAAAGGAATGCCTCATACTCAGTATTGCAGAACTGTGTCTTCCAGGATGCTGTGCCAGGACTGTATCGGAACAACTGGCTACCCACACAAGGCAGCCCATGTAGCAGCCCACAAGGGGCTCCCTGGAGAGCCCATGAAGAGCACTGATGCCCCTCCTCTTACTGGGGTATTTAAATACTTCATAATTGTTGGCAGGAATGTTCTGTTTTTAAGTTACACATGCTTGGGGGGGGGGGGGAATGGCACTAAATTCACCGGTCATGAAGTTAGACTTGATTGGAATCCTTTTATCGGTCTGTTCTTGGGACTCCGTCTGAGATGAATAAGGGCTCGCTCATTTCTTCCCAAGAAATTCACCAAGGTTGTTTGACAAGGAAAGAGCAGAGGGGATCATGGTAGAAGAGCACACCAGTCAACCAAATGGGCCAAGAGTGATGAGAGTCTCATGTCTCCAAATAAGTCTCCCAAATGCTACCAGGAATGGCTGTCCAGCAGAAATAAAAATAGATTATTGGGGAGTTCTTTATAATAATTAAATTATTTTAAATTGTATCTATAAGAAAATTAAAGCTAAGCCGAAAATCTTTGACTACTCTTCCTAATCCTGGTGTAATGCTGGTACCTTTCTTGATCTTCTTCATCAGTTTTATTTTTCTAGAAATTCTCTCCTTTCTGTACATTTGAAAGTGTTTATATTTTATATACAGATACCAGTATGGCTTGGAAATGTGTTTCCTAAACATTTATATTGGGGTTTTGTGAATTTCCTCTAAGAAGCTGCACTGAAGGATGGATCTTAAAGGGTTTTACTTCTCATTTCTTTCTTTTTCCTTTTTTTTTCTTTTGTTTCTTTGTTTCTTTCTTTGTTTCTTAGTTTGTTTCTTTCTTTCTTCCTTTGTTTGTTTGCTTGTTTCTTTCCTTCTTTCTTTCTTTCTTTCTTTTTTTTTTCTTTCTGAGTCAGGTCCTTACTCTGTAGCCCAGGCTTGCCTGGAAGTCACTGTGTAGTCCAGGCTACCTGAACTCACAGTCTCGCTTGCCTCAGCGCCCCCCCCCCAGGGCTAGAATTACAGGTAAGAGCCACATCTGAGATGCAGGATTTGGAGAGAATCAATTGGATCCTGGAGGACCCACTGTCATGAATCGATTGATCAATGTGTGTGTTGATGGATGATTTGGGGAGTGACTTTGTTATCAAGCATCCGTTTGCTAGTTTGCTGTCTCACCCTGTATGTCCTCTACCATGTTACAGTTTGGCAGGAAGGGCCACTCCAGATGCCAGCACCATGCTCTTGGACATTGTTTGAGTTAGGGTTTTACTGCTGTAAACAGACACTGTGACCACTCTTTTTTTAAAAAAAAATTTAAAAGATTTATTCATTTATTTATTTATATGACTACACTGTTGCTGTCTTCAGACACACCAAAAGAGGCCATCAGATCCCATTACAGATGGTTGTGAGCCACCATGTGGTTACTGGGAATTGAACTTAGGACCTCTGGAAGAGTAGTCAGTGTTTTTAACCACTAAGCCATCTCTCCAGCCCCTCAAGGCCACTCTTATAAGAACAACATTTAATTGAGGCTGGTTTACAAGTTCAGAAGTTCAGTCCATTATCATCAAGGTGAGGACATGGCAGCATCCAGGCAGGCTTGGTGCAGGAGGAGCTGAGAGTTCTACATCTTTGTCTCAAGGCTACTGGAAGAAGACTGGCCTCCAGTCTTTGTCACTGTGTGTGTCTGTGTGTGTTTCTCTCTGTGAGACAAGGATGAGAGTTTTATAGCCCACACCCACCATGACAGACCTACTCCAACAAGGCCACACCTACTCCAAATGAAACTACACCTCCAAGTAGTACCACTCCCTGGGCCAAGCATATTCAAACCACCACAGAGGTCCCACATTCCTGAACTGTGAGTTAAATGAACTTATATTTTTATTTTATTTTATTTCTGGTGACGGAGACTAAAGGGCTTCAAGGAAACCAAGCATGTGCTTCACTAGTGAACTACAACCTTTTCCAGTAAACCTTTATTCCTTATAAATTGTCCAGTGTGTGCTATTTAGTTATAGCAACAGAAAGTAGATGAAGGCAGGTATCATGTCAGATGCACTGCTTCCCTGAACAGTAGCACACTGAACATTAGTACATGTTGGAGAATTTTTCACATTAGCCAGGGATATTCCCAGTTATTTGCTATGTGGCATTGTGGAAAATAGACATGTCACAGTGGGTTCTTCTATCTTAACAGCCTATCCACCTTTGATTGTTTGTCAGTTTTGGGATATAAATAATGTTTAGAGATGGTAAGCCTTTTGAATGGACTGAATGATTCTCTAGTGGTATTGCTTTTTTATTTTTATTTTTTTAAAGATGTGTTTATTCACAGCTGGGCAGTGGTGGCTCACACCTTTAATCCCAGTACTTAGGAATCAGAGGCAAGGGACTCTCTGAGCTCAAAGCCAGTCTAGGCTACAGAGTGAGTTGCAGGACAGGCAGGGTTATGTGGAAAAAACCTTGTCTCAAAAAAAAAAAAAAAAAAAAAAAAAACAAAAACAAAAAACTGTTATCAGACTAGAAAGATGGCTCATCAGGCAGAGGTGCTTGCTTCCAAGTCTAATAATCTGAGTTCAGCCGTAAGAGTCCACACGGTAGGAAGAAAGAATCAACTCCTGCAAGCTGTCTTCTGACCTCCACATGCACATATTAAAATTTTTAAATGTAATGAATTAAAAGGAATGCTTGTGTGTGTGTCTGTGTGTCTGTGTGTGTCTCTGCCTCTGTGTGTGTCTCTGTGTCTGTGCATGTGCATCTATGCCACACATATGGAGGCCACAGCACGGTGCCGTGAGTCCTCCTCGGTCATCCTCCACCTATTCCTTTGAAGCACGGTCTCTCTCTGAACCTGGGATTCGCATTTCTCAGCTATTCTGAAAGCCAGTAAGCCCTGTAATCCTCTTGTCTCTCCCTCAGTCGGTGTTGACGTCACAGGCATGTGTAGGATGTCCAGGTTGGTACATGAATGCTGAGAATCAGAACTCTGATGTTCGGAACTGCCCAGTGAGGGCTCTTAAACTGTCCTACTTCTGGTTTTTAACAGAAACTTCTGACCTGCCTCCAGAACCGGACAGTCATGTCAATGTGCTCTCTCCCAAGATGGCTATGGCTCCTCACCTCCTGGTAGACCATGCCTCTGCATCCAGCAACCTGTGTGTTAGTGAAGTCTCAGTGGCGGTCCTCCATACCCCATGCAGTCTAGCTTTTATCCCCCATCAGGTTGTTTAGGGGCGGGGAAGACACAAAGGTTGCTAACTCAGGACCTGAGCAAGTTTAAGCTTCTCCCAGCAGAAGATGAACTGTTCTCCTGGCTCCTTTCACCCGGCCAAAAGTATGCAATGTATCTCATTGCGCGTGCAGGGTTTCCGAAAAGGCAGCTTGGCCTATAGGGTCCATCAGCTTTGGAGAGATGGCCCATTTCACCCTCCTCTTTCTCTCTGGAGCTCATGTCAGAGTCTCTTCCCGTATGTCCAAGGAAATTAGGAGTTCTGTGGCTGATTGGGGAAAAGATGAGGATTGTTGTACAAGACTGTCCTGTGAGCCCAACAGCCATCATTTTCAGGAGTTCTGCTAAGCCTGCTGGGAAATCGTCACATCTGAGCATAAGACTGTTCATTTTCCTCTCAGAAGGAAGGCCAAGGAAGGTTATGGGGCCCTCGGCTGAGTTTCCAGTCACCCCTCCTAACACATTGTATGCAATTCTTCCCTAATTGTGTAGCTCTTGGGGAAGAAACTAGAAGTTGTAGGTGCTTGAAGCATGAGAGGGTTAGGGCTCCATCTGCACAGCCATAGGGAAGCCATCTGTGACGGTCTGAATATGTTTAGCCCCATGAGCGGCACTATTTGGAGGTGTAGCCTTGTTGGAGGAAGTGTGTCATTGTGGCCATGGGCTTTAAGACACTTGTTGTTCTAGCAGCCTGGCAGCCAGTCTTCAGGATGAAGATGAGGGACTCTCAGCTCCTCCTGCACCATGTCTGCCTGGATGCTGCCATGCTCCCACCTTGACAATAATGGACTGAACCTCTGAACCTGTAAGTCAGCTCCAGTTAAATGCTGTCCTTTATAAGAGTTGCTGTGGTCATGGTGTCTGTCCGAAACAGTAAAACCCTAACCAAGATATTATCATTCCTCAGGGTGTTGACTTCCCAATGTGGCTGATTAAATGGCCTGTGTTCCTGGGGGATCTTTGGAGGAATTGCTCTTCATTCTCTCTCTCTCTCTCTCTCTCTCTCTCTCTCTCTCTCTCTCTTTCTCTCTCTCAAGATTTATTTGTTATATATAAATACACAGTAGCTGTCTTCAGACACACCAGGAGAGGGCATCAGATCTCATTACAGATGGTTGTGAGCCACCATGTGGTTGCTGGGAATTGAACTCAGGACCTCTGGAAGAGTAGTTAGTGCTCTTAACCACTGAGCCATCTCCCCTTGTTCTTCATTCTTAATGAGACCTTAGGAGGATGGTGGACACTGTTTACATTTCTCCCAGGAAAGTTAGTTTAGCAACAGGAATGTGTCTCCCTCCCCCGACTCCTAACACCACACACATACCCTAGCACTGTGCAGTCTTCTGATGCTCGTTGTCCCCCATTCTTCTTTGAACCTATCCCCACCTACCAAGCTCGTCAGGGAAGCAGGATTCTTGTAGTTGCAGGTCTTTGAAATCCACCTCACTGGAACAAGCTCATGCCCCCAGGAAGGCTTGCCTAAGGTGAAAGTCAAGTGGCCATTTCAGGAATAGGTGAGGTAGCAGGATGGCCACCACCACAGTCCTGCTTTCCTGTGTTTCTTTCTGTGTACAAGGCCTTTGTGTAAATGCTCAGGTGATGGAAAATGAACCAACAGAATTGGGATTAAAATAAAAAGATACATTTGGGCCCCAGTCACTGAAAAGAGCCATAAAAAAAGATACATTTATTTTTATTTTATGTGTGTTTTGCCTGCATGTATGTCTGGGTACATGTATGTACAGTATTCATGAAGTCCAGAAGAGGATATTGGAACCCTTGGAATTGCAGTTACAGATGGTTGTTAGCTGCCAAGTCCCCTGTAAGAGGGGCCAATGCTCCTAACCACTGAGCTACCTGTCCATCCCTGGGGATTAGGATTCTTATCAGAGTAGCTTTAGACAACCTCTGGGTCAAACTCTGCCCATGGGAATGGAATATGTGGCTGGCTAGTCCTACATTATCAGCTCACCCCAGAAGCCTAGGAGCCCATTAAACAGTCAAATAAATCAAGGGGTTACCAGGTAAGAGAAACCTGAAACACCCCAGAAGAAGGCAGGGTTTCAATCAAACCCTGTTGATCTTACCCACAGATTTCAGGGATGACAAGGAGCCAGTCAGATGAGCAGGGAGAATTGGAGGAGGTCCTGGTGGGGAGGTATCAGGGTAGACTCACCTGCATACAGGGCTCTGCCCTATTCCTCAAGCCACCTAACTTCCTTCATGCTTAACCTCCCTAGGTAGGACCAGGTTGGGCTTCTCTCCTGGAGGCTGAGACTTTCTGAGAAGTACCCTTCCCTCCCTGCCCTTTCCGGCTGCCTAGAGGTGGGCTACCAGCCAGCCAAAGCAGATGAGAAAGAGAATGTGCAGCCCAGCCTAGTCCCAGGCTTAACCCAAGGAGCCCGGTGTAGTGTACATAGAGATACATTGTATCCATGACAGAAACAGAACAGAAACAAAAAAAGGATGCATTCATGTACCGTGGACACTATGGAACAGCTGGGTGATGGATGGCAAGGGTGCATTGGGGATGGGGGTGGGGATTGGGCTGGCACTCTCTCCCTCTCCATCCCCCCGCCCCCCTTCTATATCCTATGCCTTGGGAAGAGAGATTCTGAAAACAGGAAGTCAGGAGGTATACACTAAGGATCCCCAAAACTTCCTGGCCTGGCACAGAGGCAGCGGGGTAGTGGGACCACACAGGGCAAAGTGGCACACAAGAAATACACACACCTCATGGCTGAATAATAATAATAATAATAATTATTATAATAACAGTATCATACATCCAGGACAAACCCAGCTGCCCCAAGCCAACCATAAAATCTATATGTACAGCAGAGTCTGTGGATGGAGTGAGGGGTTACCCACTAGTACACCCAGGTCTTACTTACATCGACTCTGTAAGGAGGGGCCAGCCCCTCCTTCCTGCCCCCTGCTAAAGCCTAGAACAAGTAGAGGAGGCTGGCACTGCCAAAGTCACCCCTTTGTGTTCAGTATGCTTATGCCAGGGGACTAGGCCCACCTCCCCTTGACGGTCTACTTTGAGGAATGGGTAGGTAAACCTAAGAGAGAATAAGTAGCCACCCTTCCTGGTGCTTCCTGTGGGCCTGCCCAAAGCAGAAAGGGGCCAAAGACACTCATGGTACAGACAGGGCATGCAGTGCAGACCCGTGGCATGCTTGGTTTGCCCAGGCACCATGCAGACAGCCTGGATTGTGACACAGGTGTCAGAGGACGGGGTAGGTGGTGGGGTCCGAAGGGCCCTCCCTGGGCTAAATAGTTGATTCCATCTATGGTGGCGCCTCCTGAGAGCCTGGTCTTTGGGAAGGAAGCTGCAGAAATTCTGGAAGGACCAGGTCCTCTTTGCGAAGAAGTCCCCTCTGGTCATGGGCCCCGCTGCTCTGTACCCGATTCAGTAGCTCCACCAAGCCTGGGGATGGCCACAGAGTCAGGGGGCCCATATCGACAAAGCACTTCCCTCACCCCTTGAATCCCATAACCCCCATTATCCTCACAGGGCACCTTCAATGTCACAGGTCTGTCGTTTCCCAGTGGAACTACTGACATCTTCTACCAGCAAACTGGAGGACTGTGGAGGAAGGTGACTGTCCCTGTTCTGGGTTCTAGGGAGGCATCCCTGTAAGAAAGTGGGGTCAGGGGCACAGCTAGGAGGGGAGAAGCAGAGAGTAGAAAAGGGGCCCGGAGGCTCTTGGTTACCTGGCTGCGGCAGGGGGATATGCTGCTGGATTCACTCATCTTTGCATCTATAAGGGACAGCACCACTGTTGGGTTTGGCCTTCCTCTCAGAAGCCCCTCCTCCTGTGCCAGAGGCACACTGGGAAACCAAGTCCCAGGATATGAACATCACTTACCTGGAGGAGTCTCCAAAACCAGTGTCTGAGAGGCCACTGAGCTCACTAGATTCTCCAAATCCACTAGCTGCTTCTCTCCTGCCTACAGAAAGGTTAGCAGTACGGGGGCTTAACCATAAAGCCTTCCCTGCTGGTCTGGCTCTCCCTTCACCTACAGCTTACCTTGTGCAGGACCACCTGATCCAGGCTCAGGCCATGCTTTGCCAGAATGGGTTGCAGCGCCTCCTGAAGACGCTTGGTGGGCTTAGCTGAGATCCGCACCACACGCTCCAGGCCAACCAACTCCAGCCTGCACAGAACCTTAGAGCTTCGGACTGATGAAGACCCAAGGCCCCCTTTCCCAAAATAAGCCCAGAGGGGACAAAGCTGAACCAGAGAGTGGAACAGTTTGGGGGTGGGGCTTCAGCCTAGGGGCAGAGTTCTCTCCTTGCCCAGAATGAGATTTGAGATTTGGGGACCAGTAGACTGAGATTTAGGGTAAGGGCACTCACTGGAAGGTGATCCTGTTTTCCAGTCGCACTTCCTGATCTGCCAGCACAGTGCAATCCTGATCCAGGACCAGGGCCTTCTGCAGATGCCAGGCAGGGTCTAAGAATCCCCTCCTTCCACCCCAAACCCTCCCCTGGGGATACTTGGAAACCACCTTCATTTCCTCCTGTGGCCTCTAGTGTGATACCCTAAAGACTAGGAGGACTAGCCCACGAATAACAGAAGGCTGAGGAGGCAGATGGGGTAAGGACCAGTGATGTTTAAGTTTGATAATACCAAGGCTAGGGGATCTTAAGAGTGGAAGATGCCCTGGGCACGGTGGCAGGGTCACACACGCCTTTATCCCCAGCACTTAGAGGCAGAGACATGGAATTTAAGGCCAGCCTGGACTACATAGCAAGTTCTAGGACAGCCAGGGCTACCCAGTCAGACCCTGTTGGAAAAACAAAAAAGAAAGAAAAGAGTGGAAGATGCTTGGGAATGCTAGGGGAAGCTTGGGAAAGAATCTTGTTCAGGGAAACAGACAGACATGCAAGTTAATGGAGATTCTTAATAAGGACGATGCTTCGGTCCTGGTTCACTGAGTGTATGTTCTTCCTTCAGGAATAGGAGGCTCAGGCAGCCCATCTGGATACATTTCCCCTCACCACTGGTCTTTGTTGGCCACCTGAGCCTTGTCTCTTGCCTTCTTAGTGCCTAAGTCAGTCCCACCCCCAACATGCACATGAGACCAGAAAGATGAAAAACATTTGGTACAGTTCCAACACACAGTAGGTATACAGATAAGCCTACTGTCTGTACCAGCATAAAACGTGTAGGGGAGAGCTTAAAAGGGAGCGTGGAGACTCTCCCAGACAGTAGGACTGTGCTGTACCACAGAAACAGGTGGAAGGTGGGTGGTGAAGTTATATTTAGCAGGGACAGAAGCCCATCTGGGCTGTTGGCAGCTGTTCCGGTGGTCTAAGAAAGTGGGCAGATTGCCTCCCATTGCTGCCCTAACACCCCCACATCCCAGGTCCCTAAGCATGTCGTGTAAACACCTCCTTTCCTCCCTCTGCTGGGAATGTCCTCTCCCTACAGTTTTCCCAGACAATCTGCTCTGTCCTCCTTAGCTGCCACTTCTCTCTAAGCCTTCTGACCAGACTCGCCACCTTCCCCGGAAGAGACTCTCTGGAGCTCTCACTCCTCATGGCCTCTTGCCTGGCTTACCTGCAGCCCGGACCTCGCAGAACACAGCCTCCGAGCCAGTTCTTCTCCTATACCTTGGCTGCCTCTTGGGGCTTAACTGACTTCCTGTCACTTTCCCTGGAGCAGCATTGCTCCCCTGGGACCCTCCTTACAGGGTGGCATCCCCTTACAGGGTGACTTAAAGATGAGTTTCCCTAGACCTTAAAGCTTAATGCTCATTTGCACTTAATGGAAGCATTCAGGGATTAGGTTCAGCAGATGCTTCTGGTGGCAGAGGTGATAACAGTGTGAACTGTGGCGGGGAGGTGGGGAGGACCCTCTCCTTAGCTTTACCTCCTAGAAACCATCAGAGTAGGGAGATGGAGAAGGCTGGGAACCAGGATGATGGGGTGGGTTTGTGTGTGAATAGGATTTTTGTGGGATGAGTGTGTGTCTGAGAATGAGTGAGGACTTGGACTGGGACCCATGACAACTTGGTCACAGGAGTAGGAAGAAGGTAGGAAGGGGTTAGTGATAGAGAATGGACTTAGAATTAGGGATGGGGGGCAGAAAATTGGGAAAAGAACTGGGTCATGATCAGAAAGGAGGCAGGAGCTGGGGTCAGCCATGCTCGCACCTGTTCATTGCCCACCAGGTAGACCTTAATGTCAGGTAGAGAGAGGCCTCTCTTCTCGCAGATGCCAGCCAACATGTCACGGATGGTGAGGCCAGGTCGAGCCAGGGCCAAGGAGGCTGTGCCGTCAGGTAGATACACACAGCAGTACTTCCCTGGCCGGCTTTCGCTCTCACCCTCTCCACCTCCAAGGCTCTTTCGGTGGCTCTGGTTGTGAACAAAAACAGGCAGAATCTGTACATACACACGTGAGGGCACGCTGGGACATATACATGTACACTTGGAAACAGGCAAAGACATGTCTTGATCCAGAAACACATGTTCACTCAAACATGCAGACACAAAGCCAGGCATGGTGGCACATGTCCTCGATCCTAGTACTTAGAAGCAGAGGCAGGCAGATGTCTGAGTCCAAAACATGCCTGGCCTACAGAGTGAGTTCCAGGACATCAAGGGCGACCCAGAGAAACCATATCTCAAAAAAGAAAAAAAGAAAAAAAAAAAAAAAAAACAAAACCAAGAAACAAACAACAAACAAATCACCCCCACCCCAAAACCAACTAAAACAAAAAACAAACAAAAAATTTGGACACTCAAAGACTGCTCCCCTAACTAGTCTCCCTCTCTCTCTCTCTCTCACACACACACACACACACACACAGAGGATACACCAAGGCACCCACACATGCACATATCTCCTAGCTGAGGATGATACGTAAAGAGAACACTATATCTGGTGTGGAGAGAAAGGGAGGGCCAGGTGATGGCTCTGTGGAGCAAGCTGGGAACAGAAATGTAGACGTCCACCGTGAATGCTGGGAACCCATGAAGAGGACCAGCAGTGGTCCTAACCAGAAAGCACCTTCTCTCAAAGGCCACTCACCTCAGATTTGCTGCTCACAAAGGCAAGGAAGCCCAGGTCCAGACTGGCGGAAGAATTCAGAGACCCCTGAGACTCTCGTCGCAGGGCCGAATTCACAGTTCCACCCGTCATGTCTAAGGGAAAGTCAGCAATGAAGAGGGTTCCTTTTTCTCACCGTCCCTCTGACAAGACCCTCCCTTTTGATGGGCCTTGTTTGGAGCCATCATTGGAGGACTTAAAGTGTGTGGATCCCTGGGTGTGTCGCCGTGTAGCCAACTTCTGGGGCGTAGCATAGGAGCACAGCCTCCTGGACTAACTAGGTGGTCTCAAGTGCCTACGTTTTGGGTTTGGGTTTTGTCTTATTGCAGACTGGGTCAGGTAGGAAGAAAGGGGCGTTCCCAAAATTGGCACAAATTTTCTGGCCGCACCATTCTACAGCCAGGTTCTGATCTCACCTCTACGGAAGGACTTGCGGAGAGGGCGGCCACAAGGGCCCTCAGCAAGTGGTAGCTGCCCCAACTCTTCCACGCCCAGCGGCAGTGACTTCCCAGGCTTCAGCTTTGGCTTCTGGGAATACAGGGAAGACTCTGGTGCCGAGCAGCGCCCCAGCCCCACATACGTATCAAGGTCTAGGGAAAACCCTTCAAGAGGCTGTCCACAGCCCCTGCCCCGCCCCCTGCCACCCCTGTCTGCACCTTCCTCGTGGTGTCCGGGCTCCCGAGGTGTGAGGAGCCAGGTTCCCGCAGGGGGCGTCCCTCGGCCTCGGCCAGCAGGCACTCTTGGTACAGCGGGGATTTGACGAAGCGCGCATAGCTGTCGAACTTCATCAAATTGAAGATCTGCTTGGCCAGTGGGTGTGAGTGGCAATTGGCACCAGGAGAGGACAGTGGAGGGCTGGACGTTCTGCCTGCACCTCTCCTGCCCCGCCCTGCCAGTCCAAGTAGGGAAGCCCTACCTCCCCGATGCCTGTCTTTTTCCTGGAGTCTGAGACCCACCCCTACTCTTGACCCCGCCCCAACCCATCCTTCACTGCATTTTCCCCTTCCGCTCCAGACTCAGACTCTGTCCCTGAATCTGGTCCTTTTGAGTGTTCCATTGGTGTCCCTTCTCAGCCTGTCCTTTCCTCCTGAACCCCTCACCTGAAGCTGCTGTGCTCGGAACATATCTGGCCTGGGCTGGGCCAGCACCTCCTCACTAAGCCAGGCCTGCCGGTCGATGTTCACTGGGCTCAGAGCCTGGCTGGACAGGAACTCATGGTAGATGTTGTGGGCCTCCTGAGCTAGCTGGGGGATGAGGGAGCAAAAGAAGTGAGAGGGCATGTCTCAGGCTCTAACCCCCACCCATCTGTCCCATCTTTCTCTCCACCTGCTTGGTGTCGCTGGCTGGGATCTGCTGGAAACGCTCGCAGGCTTTCCAGAAAGTTACGTTCTCCGCGCTGAATTCCTTCTTCAGGAACTCCTGGTGTGAGGAGAAGGGGAAGGAAGGCCTTCAGACACAGGCTGATTCAGGGACGTGTTCAAAGACTGGGACAGACAGACAGGCAGATGGTGCCAGATCTGGGGTACCGGGAGAAACTAAGAAACAGAGACGAGGACAAGAAGAGAGAGTTCCTAGCTTGGTGATGAGGGAAAGAATGCCAAAGACAGGGACCACAGAGAGAAGCAGCACTCTGGCCAACCTGAAGCCTTGTCTATGTCCTCTCCAGCACCCCCTTCCTGCAGTGGCACCTACCCTCTCCCATTGCACCCCACCCCAGGGCTTACAGTGAAGTAAGCCAGACCCCGTGGGTCTTGCAGCAGCCGTTCAAAGGATTGGGCCCAGCTGGCCACAGGCTGCTCCTCAGTGGAGAAGGGGCTGCTGGGGCCACTGGGGAGGCTGTGGATGCTGACGGAGCTGCCTCTGCCCTCACCCTGGGCCTGGGAACCTGATGTGCTGGTCAGTTCTGCAGAGAGATGGACAAGTTAGGGTGAGCCTTTTCCTTCCTCAGCCTGTGGCCCAATCCCCCTTATAGGCAGGCATCTAGTCTGCAGGTCTGATTACCTGAGAGGTCAACAAGTAACTGGGAATGTTTCCCCCCCACACCCCGACACTTCATTCTCCCTGTATCTCCCTCCCTCCCTCCTCCTCTCCCTCCTTCCCAGATCCACACAGCTGTTACTCACCTCCATCAGAGACAGCCAGAACCTAGGAGAGACCCAACGTAGAAGATCAGAGTAGGGCCCTATAAGATTTTGTGGGTTTTGTTGTTGTTTTAGTGAGATGTTTTTAAGGAGCCACACCAGGCAGACCTCCAGTGAGCTGGGACTGTGTTTTCTCCCTAGAGAGTAAGGCTCACTAGCTCCAGAAAGTCATCACTGTCTAGAATTTGTTCAGGCTGTCCTGGCCCCCTTTCCATCATGTGCCAATTACTGTGTGCAGGGACTTAGGGGATTTTCTAGTGGCCACTGGTTCTCTCTCCCTCTTTCTGCCCCTGTTAGGTGAGCCCAGGTGTGCTTGGACTTCAATCCTGTTTCTTCCAGTACCGTCTGTAAGGATTTGGACAAGGCAGCTGGATTGCTATGCCAATCTCGTGTTCGAGGGAGGAGAGATGTTTCTGTGGTTTGTGATCTCATCACGCCCTACCGTGGGCATGGCACGGGGTACTGTTTTCCTGGCACAGAGCAGAGTCCCTCAGACTTTAGTGGCGAGGCTAGGAGGATCCTCCCTGACATTCAAGATTCAGGATGGGGCTTGAAGCTTTCTAACAAGCTTCTGGGTAATTCTGGTGCTGGTCTAAGGGACCACAATATGAGCACTGTCATTCACACCAAATCCATTCCTTCTCTCCTACAATGTATACTAATCCTGGCTTTTCTAGGGATCCGAGTCACTGGTGAAACAGAACCTCCCACCATCGATTTGAAGAGGTTCTTGCAATGGTTTCTCTTGGTTCCCTCCCTGCCTTCCCACAAGTTCCCTGGCTCCTCTGCAGACCCCTGCCCATGCAAGGTGGGCAGTCTCCTTTCTTGGTTCTGTCCTGGGCTCTTTGGGCCCAATTCTAACATCTAGCTCCAACCACACTCAGCTGGCTTCTGGCCAATGCCTATCTCCAGATGCCCCATAGGCCATTCAAATTCAGCCAGTCTCAAATGGACACTCCTCCATCCCCACTGCAAAAGTCCTGAAACGGCTTCATGGTACCTTGTCTTTTTCCTGTCACTCAGACCTCAGGCCTCTTTTACCTCCTGTATTTCACTAGGCCCATCCTGTCCCTTCTTTTCATCCCACTGGAAGCAATTGTAGGAAGGCCCCTTCCCTCCTCTCCACTCTCTAAACTACCCTTGGAGCACCTGGGTCGTGTGGAAGTCAGGACTGGCCTGCACGATACTGTATGATATTATTTGACCTCCAGGGAAGAAAGAAGTTTAAAGGGGCCTCCTGTGTTTAAAAATTAAGTGATTCCCACAGGTTCCATTTCTCTCCTCTTTAAGAGTGATGCTCAAGGTACTGTGCATCTTCTCAGAGTGCATCCTTGGCTGGCCCTAACAGTGGCCATCCCTGCAGGGTATTCTCATTCTGCCCAAGGGACTCTAGGGCCAGTTGGATACATCTATGTTTCTTTTGGAGGCAATGGGATTCAATCAATACCTAGACTGCTTGGATTCAAGTTTTGTGCTCTGTGACCTAGGGAAGAGTACTCAGGCATGTTTTTACCTTAGTCCATCCTCTCTAAAAGTTGAGAAAACAGTGACCCCAAAAAGAACTGCTTCGTCCGAGTGAGTTAAACACCCAGAGGGAGCTCAGAAACACTTTGTGGTGTCTAGTGAATGTTCTAGAACATTACAGATACAGTGGCTGTGTCAATATCCTCAGCCAATGCTGCCAGGTGTCTGGGTTTGTTAGTGTGCCAGAGGGCAAAGGGCACAATTGTCTGAACTCTCCAGACGGAGATCCAAATCCTAGCTCTGCTTTTTTCTTGTTTTACAACCTTGCATGGGGGAGTTGAGCAAGAAAGTTTGCAATTGCCTGAGCTGGGTGTGGGACCAGCTCCTCAGCACATCACGCTCTGGGCCTCCCCCCACCCCTCACCTCCCCACACTGTGTCTCACTCCTCCACATGCTTCTCATCATTAGAATCATCTCTCCCCTCCAAGGTCTTCACCTCTCTCAGCCCAGGGGTGCAAGTTCTGCTTCCTAGGGTAAGAGATCCTTCACAATGCCTGAGGTCCCTAGGCAGCCTGCTATTTTCTCCCCCAACAGCTGTCTTCCTCCCCCAGCTGCTCCAGGGCTGCAGCTGTGCTCCTAGCCTTAGAGCCTGAGCTGCCGCCCTCCCCCCAGCTCTCTGGTGCAGTCCCCCCCCCCACACCCCAGTCACCCTCTTCAGGGATCCTTAGCCTTTGTAAAACTGCCCTGCAGTCCCATGTAGGCCTGGGAGGGAGCTCTGTCTCAGCAGAAGTTCTTGATGGCCAAAGGTACGGGAACAGGAGCCAGCCGCACTAAGATTTCTTCTGGCTCTCAAGGAGTTTTATTCCTATATTATCTTTAATTAACTAAGTAGGGTTGGCTTTAGGTTTTTTTTTTTTTTTTTTTTCTCCTCCCAGGCCTTTCCCTCCCCACTGTTCCCACCCTGGACTCAGTTTCTTGCCTGCCTCAGTAGGATTGCTGTTGCCAAGTTACAGCTACACCCCTACCTGTACCTGACTAATGAGCCCCTCTGGCAGCATTTGCCTCCTCCTCGCCTCCACCCTACCCTTCATCAAACTTATATTTTTTCCCCACACCCTTGCTTCCTGTTTTGCTGTTTCCTTTGCCTGAGTACCTGCTTCGATAGCCCCCTGGCACTGTTCCTGGTTCCCTACCCATCATCCCTTATCCCCAAATGCTGGTCTTCACCATCCCCTTTATGTCTCATGCCTGGGCCTCTCATCCCCTCAGCCTGGTAGCTCCTGGAGGGCAGGTCTTGTTGGGACCTGCCCTCCAGGAGAATCTTATCTGAAATCCCTGCCCTAGGGTCACCCTCTTTGACCCTATGCTTAAGCAGTCTTGACTAAGACACCGGCCCAGGTGCCAGGTTCTTTGGTCCAGCTTCTTTGGTTGAGAATGGAACAGGAAGAGAACCAAAAAAGAAGGGAATCTCCAGCTGGGGGGAGGGGGGAGGATGGAGCCCAATTCCTGCTCAGTCATTTGAGAATCTGAAAAAGCTGACTTTACTTGAGCCCATTTCTTCCAGAGGAGCACTAGGCTCAGATTCCCAGCCTCTGGGGGATGCTGGGAGATTAAACAGGGCAACCTTAGAGCACCATCTTTGGCAAAGTGTGACCCAGGGCCACAGCTATGACTTACAGAGGCCATAAGGCAAGGAGAAGTGGGGTTCGGCAGTCACCCCGATTCTTACCTCTGCTCGAGGAGCCCTGTTGAGTGTATGGAGGAAAAGGGGAAGAAAGGACTAGGAAGGGTGTGGTGGCCAGTGACACTCCCAACCCATAATCACGATTTGTTCTTAGGAAGTGGCTCCAAGGGAGCTGCTGGTACCTGGGGACACTGGGGAGGCCACCTCAAGTTTCCTGCTCCAGCTGTGTTACAAGCAACCCATAGTTTTCTCCACACTTAACAATGCTGTCTCCTGCAGCAAATTATTGTCCCTGCTTTACAGGCAAGGAACCTGAGACCCAGACACATTATAGAGTGGAAAGGGGGCAGAGATAATATTCGATGCCAAGCTTGCCTGTCAGATGGAGTCTGAAGACTCACCAGGTTTCTCTGAGTATATATATTTCTCTGAGTATATATATCTCATTTCCATATACATATTTGCAATAGGGTCCCCCTTTGTAGCCCTGAGTGGCCTGGCATCCCCTGTGTATCTCTGGCTGGCCTCTAATCTCCAGAGGATCCACCTGCCTCTGCCTTCAGAGCATCAGTATTATAGGCATAAATTACTGCACCCAGCCTGGCCACTTCTCTCATAGATAGAAGAGCTTAGAGGTCCAGGGACTCCTCTTGAACTGTGTCCCTAGAGGATTCAGATCTCAGAAAGAGAGAGAGAGAGAGAGAGAGAGAGAGAGAGAGAGAGAGAGAGAGAGCGCAATTAACTTATAGTCACCTCAACCTGTCTTATCCTAACTCTTCCTCAAACCAGAACTTTATTTCAATATTTCACCCATGTCTCTAGTACCTTTCCAGAGGTGAGCACCTAACCTGTGGTCTTGTTTCACTTTGTGGATGTTTAACCAACCTGATTCCTTCAGCTTGAGCTTCCCAGAGCTTTCTCCAAGACATGGCCCTTCTTTTTTTTTTTTTTTTTTTTTTTTAATATATATTTTTTATGTATATGAGTACACTATTGCTGTCCTTAGACACACTAGAAGAGGGCATCAGATCCCATTACAGATGGTTGTGAGTCACCATGTGGTTTCTGGGAATTGAACTCAGGACCTCTGGAAGAGCAGTCAGTGCTCTTAACTGCTGAGCCATCTCTCCAGCCCCGACATGGCCCTTCTATAATATACCCCTGACCTGCCACCCCTGACCTGCCACCCCTGACCTGCCACCCCTGACCTGCCACCCCTGACCTGCCACCCCTGACCTGCCACCCCTGACCCCGAGGAGCACACCAGGAACATGGAGGCAAATGAACTTCTTTTAGGTCTCTCTGCCAGAGTGTGTTGGGGTGGGGGGGAAACCAACTCCGAGTTTCCCGAAAGAAAACTATAATTAACTGGAAGTTAAAATCACAGACTCCCCTGGGGTAGAGCCCTTCACCATCACAAGTCTCCCCCTGGGCCACTCCCTCTCCAGCATGCATGTGCTTTAAGCACCACCTTCTACAGTGTTAGATGGTGATGGAGAGGATGGTTTTTCTTGCCAGACTCTTCTCAGGCTTTCTCCACTTCTTCCCCAAACCAGGAGTGTATTCCAGTACTCTTCACTCTTGTCTGCCATGCCTGGCTAACTGGTGCTAACTGGGGACTAGGTCTTAAGTGTTGAGGAAATGTCTGAGTGCACAAACGGAGCGACAGCTGGTGCCGAGTGACGATTTCTCTGGGAGGGGGTTAGGAGCCTCTCTAAGTGACAGCTGACACCAAAAGGATGAGGCTCATGATTGACACCACCTCAGCAAGGAATGGTGGGGGATGGGGAGGAACCAGAGCTGGACAGTGTTTGGGGGCTGGGGGGGGGACCTCAGGGTTTGTGTGCAAATGGTGAGCCTTCTACTCAATGGCGTAATGGCATACCAGTTTTACTCCTCGGCGCCTCCCCATGAGACAATAGCCAGACACCTTGCCACAGGCCCTCTCCATTCACATCCACACCGGAGTCATCCATGCCTGTCTTCCCATCCCTGCCCCAGCCAAGTATGGCCTCATAAGGCTGCCCATTGTCCATCAAGTAGACATCTGTGAACCATGAGGTTTCAAGGGTCATACAGAGGATTCAGAACTGATCCAAACAAACATATGGGGCAGCTGTGGGCTTGGCGGGACCCAGCTTGTGCCATCCTCTTTACTCTGAATGACTTTGGATGGAGAAGCCATGGGCTGACACAGGAGAGACAGGCTGGGTTTGTCTCCAGCCCCCTCAGCTGGCGCGTAGTTCTGGGTTCTGTCCCAGAAGCATCAGCCCAGCTATTCTTTCAGGGAGGGCCTGGGCTATTTCTCCTTGGCCCCATGGCCAAGTCACATAGAGAGGAGCAAGCCATGTGCCGTGCCCACCCAGAGTGGGTGCAAGGGGGATGGGCTCTCCATGGACTTACTGAGTTGGGTTGGTGGTGGAGGAAGTAGGGTGGGGGCCAAGCCAACTTTTGGAACTGGTCTCGCTCCTACCCTGTCAGAAAGGAATTCTGGACACGACATGAGAACTAACCTTGGGAACTGGAACGCAGAGGTGGGAACTGTTTAATGAGACGAAAGGTCCTTAAAAAGGGGGTGAAATACAGGGGCCACCCGGATGACCCTTCTGTGACCCTTACAACATTTCAAGGGTCCCATGCCACTCAGCAAACAGGACGTTTCCATTTTAGCTCAGTTTGCAGATGACAGAACAGAACAGGATCTTTCTTGTGAAAAGACAACAGAGCTAGAGCTGGGTCCCAAGTCACTCTGGATCCTCTGGCTTTGTCCCATGGTTCTAGGCTGGGGCCTTAGGATAGGGGCTACCAGGACACTGTTTGGTCTCCCTGGAGTATTTTTTAGCGATCCTGTTAGGTGAGCCAGGTCCCTACGAAAAGCTCAACACAGCCTGCCCCATTTGGTGAATGAATGAAGAACCAGAAACTCGGGCACAGCTGTAGTCAGGAGTCAAACAGCCTGGTAACAGGGCTGCAACCAGGGCAGCCTGTACTAAGTTGCACACCCCCCTTCTAGGAAACTAGGAATAGAACATACAGGGCTCATCTTCCCATCCTGCCCTTACTGACCCATCCTAGGCTACCTAAAGAACAGTAGTTCTGGCAGGCTGCCTCTGGAGCCGGTTGATGTAGTGGCCCAGCAAGGGCTGCTCTCAAAACTTTATTTTGGGCACTTAGAGCATGAGGTGAAGAGAGAAGGGCTGAGGGCCAGAGCTATAGGGCTTGAGAAGTTGTAGGAGTGACCGGGGAGCAATGGGGCCACTGGCTCTCCATGCTACTCTGTAATCAGCTCCAGTAATCCCAGTAGCAGATGAGGGAGCAGGAGTCCACCCTGCATGTGGAACCAGAGACCTATGCCTGCTGGGCCCCGGGCTAACCCCCAGAGATGCACTAGATTCCTAGCAGGGCATCTGGAAGGGTCCTGGGGTGACAGTGCCAGGTCCTACTGCCAGCAGCTGTCTGTACCCAACTTCTCCAGCCTGCTGGCAGTCCCCCCGGGTTTCTCCGCAGCCCTGCCGGGTGTGCCTCCTGAACTCCACCCTGGGTGTGCCCACCCCTTCCTTGTGGCTCTGGCTCAGAGCCCACACTCACCATGCGCCCGTTGGGGACACCCAAGTGCTTGGGTTTCCCTGGCATACCGCTGTTGATCACAGGTCCCCTCCACGGGGGGCCACCCACCACAAGGCTTGTGGAAGGACCGGCCAGCACTCTCAGGGTGGCGAGCAGGCAGTAGAGAGAGCTCGATCTGCTCCTTCAGGCCTTTACATCCTGAAACACCAGCTCACTACCTCTTTTCTCTGCCACAGGAAGCGTCTCTATAGAAACCAAACCACAGAAAGAAGCAAGGTCTAACAGAGCGAATGCCTCTTCCTACTCTCATACACACACACACACACACACACACACACACACACACACGTTCACGCACACACACATGCCGCCAACGCATCTTTGGTTGCACTCCATGCAAGCACCAACACACAGCAGGAGCCTCCTTGTGCCCAGAGAGTGTTCTGGCTCAGTCTAAAGGCTCCAAGGATGTGTCAGTATACAGAAGTGCATGCTCGTACAGCAAGGCAATTGTGGCGCAGGTAGTCTGGTGGGGGTTTCCATGGACATGGGACATGTTTACTGGGCATTCACATATGTGTTTCATTCAGTACTCATTTACCTGCGATGTCCCAGGCTTATGCATGCTTAACGCTCCTAGCCCAGACAGTTTGCATGTGGTGACTACTATTCCTAGGCTGTCATCTGATGGCCAGGTGAGCAAAGAGGTAAATGCATTGCCTGTGTGACCATGCACTTGGGCATGCTGTGTCATGAACACACCTGAATCTTCAGACAAACACATTCGAAGCTGGACATGTTACCACATGTATGTAATGCCAGCACTTGGGAGGCAGAGGCAGGAAAAACATAGTTTGAGGTCAGACTTAGTTACATGAGATCTGGTCTGTATCTATACTATATCCGTATCTATATCTAAATATAAAACAAAATAAGCTATATAGTGTACAGTGCCTTGGATGGATGCATATGACAGGCACACCTATATGTAGGCAATGTGTGGTCACACCCCAGGGACCAGGTGTGCACACATGCACTGAAGGGTAGGATTGGGTACATCCATACCAAAGTGGTAAATTAAGCCATAGTCCTGTGGAAAACCCACCTTGGTGCAGAACTGTCTTAGCTCAGACTCTATAAGAAAAATACCATGTCCAAGAGGCAGATGGAGCTCTGAGTTCAAGGCCAGCCTCATCTACAAGACCAGCCAGGACTACATAATGATACCCCGTCAACAAACAAACAAAAACAAACTGGTCTGGAGAGATGACTCAGTGGTTAAGAGCACTGGCTACTCTTTGAGAGGACCCAGGTTCCATTCCCAGCAGCCACCTGGTAGCTCACAACTGCTGTGACTTCCCTTCCAGAGGACGAGATACCCTCTTCTGACCTCTGAGGATACCAGGCATGCAGGTGGTACACAGATACACAGGCAGGCAAAACAGTCATATACATAAAAATACTTTTCACATTGTTAGGAAAATTGCCATGGATCAGGTGACTGGGACAACAAACGCTCTAGTCTCACCGTTCCGGAAGTGGTATGTCCAGGCTCGAGCACTGACACTTGTGGTCTGACGAGTCCTGGCTTGCAGACAGTCATCTTTTTGCTGTGCCCATATGTGTCAGAAAGCAGAGAGAAAGGAAGCATGCTCTCTCCTGTCTTGTCTTATAAAGGACATTTGATCCATCACACCCAGTCCATCTCCTGCATGATGTACTTTCTGGCCAAAGGCTCTATCTCCAATGTTTCCAGGTATTAATAAAACGAGTAGGGGAGGGGGAGTGAGGATGAGAGTGGGAAGAAGGGAGACAATGTTTGAAATGTAAATACAGAGAATATTGAATAAAAAAAGTGTAAAGAGCTGGAGAGATGGCTCAGTGGTCCTGCTCTTCCAGAGGTCCTGAGTTCTAATCCCAGCAAACACAAGGTGGCTCACAATTATCTGTAATGAGATCTGATGCCCTCTTCTGGTGTGTTTGAAGACAGCTACACTGTACTTATATATAATAAATAAATAAATAAATCTTAACAAAAGACAATGCTCAGCCCTAGAATAAATGAGCACATAGCTGTGAGGGGGGCTTAAGTGACCCACTGCAGTTCACCCATCTGCTGTGCCACGAACCCAGGCTGCACTCAGATTTATGGTTTACAAGGTCCCCTCCTAACAGGACCTCATTTGGTCCTCAGAGTTATTAAATGAATGCTACATATTTTGCTTTGTCCTTTCTCTTCAGTCCAGCGCATGGAATAAGCCTTCTCTATTCACTTACATTTAGTAGACATACCCAGAGATGTGTCTCAAAGGTCATTGTAAATCCAGCCAAGTCCGCAGCAAAGATCAACCCTTACACGTCCTGTCCACCAAGCTTTCCAACTCCATAGCTTTGTTTGAGTGAGACGGTCCCAAGTAGCCCTCACTCAGGTGGTCTCAAGATCATTATGGATCTGAGGATGACTGTGGACTCCTGATCCTCCTGCCTCCACTTCCCCAAACGTTGGGATCATACGAATGTGCTGCCATATCCAAATATCACAAACTCCATATATGTTCCAATCCACTGTGGGTTTTTTTTTTTTTTAAGCTCACACCTCTAGCTCCACTTCCTCTTCTGAGAAAGACTTCTCAGACAAATCCCAGATGAACTCCTCCTCATTCTTCATGACCCAATGAGAGGTTCTAGAGCAAATGTTCGTTCAACAGTTAATTACTTCCCAGGTGCGCTTTTCTACATTCTCGGGACGCAGCTGTGACTGCACCTGATAAGCTCAGCCCTCAAGTGAAGTTCGGTGCAGTTCACACAGCCTGGTTTGTAGGGGCGTAGGGACATCCCTGAAGAGGGTGACAAGAGGCAGAGGACCTTTGTTGTAAATGTATGTTCTCTTTCTATGTATCTATGTGCACACATACACACAATATATATTTATAAATAAAACCCTCATATCAGCAAGACCTAGACCTGTTAATTATAGATGGGAGCTGTTCAGATAAAAAAAAAAGTTTCTTGCTTTGGGTTACTATTGCTGTGGAGAAACACCAGAACCAAAAACAAGTTTGAGAGGATTGCCTTTATTCAGCTTACACATCCACATTACTGTTCATCACTAAAGGACGTCAGGACAGAAACTCAAACAGGGCAGGAACTTGGAGGCAGGCGCTGATGCAGAGACTATGGAAGAGTGCTTTTTACTGGTTTTTAGTAGAACCCAGTATCCTCAGCCCAGAGGTGGCACCACTCATTGTGGGCTGGACCTCCACACATCAATCACTAATTAAGAAAATACCCTCTAGCTAGATCTTATGGAGGCATTTTCTCAACTCAAAAGTCCCCTCCTTTCAAAAGACTCCAGCTTGTTGACATAAAACTACCCAGCACACTTCTTTCTGAACTCATACAAAGTTTTCTTGTCATTCTCTATCAAGTATCACTATTACATACAAATTGTTAAGTATTATATGTAATCTAGAGACGATTTAAAGTATATTGGAAGCCATGCATAGTGGCACATGCCTTTAATTCCAGTACTTAGAAGGTTCGAGGTCAGCCTGGTACAGCTAGTACTCCTCATCTTTAGGCCATCTCTGCAGCCCTGAAATCAGGATTTCTAATGTTAATTTAAGTACTTAAAAAAAAAGTATTGTCAGCTAAACGTTTTACTAAGTAAATGAACAGGTCCAATAGAACGGTATCGGCTAGAGACCACAATGTTAAACTATCTGAAGTCAGCCGTCCTGGACCTTCCACAAGCACTTTGTGTGTCAACAGGGACTGACACTTTTTGGAGCCAGATGACTTCCGGCCCCCACTGAGGTTCCAGGTCAGGACCTAGTCTGCTCCTCCTGCTTCAATCTGACTGTGCCTGAGTGTTAGGGGGCAGGAGAAGCTCTCAGATAACTGGCTTCTTTAAATCTCCAGGGAGTGGTACTAGCTAGAGGTTGTCTAAAGAATTTGCCCCACCCACCGAGTCCAGGGTGGCGCTGGGATTGAACTTCGGGCTTTCTGTTTCACTCCAGTGTTGTTTTTCCCACTGTCCTGAAAAGGTCGCTTAAAAGGATCTCTCCAGAAACTCAGAACTGAGCAGTCTCGGCGTGCTCAGTTTGCGTAAGCAGCCCGCAAAAACTACAAGTTCCAGCATGCTCCACTTCGAAGACGACTCCCGCTTTCCTCCCGCCCAAAAAGAGACCGCTGCTTTTTGTTGGCCCGCAAGCCTAACGTGCTGCTTTATGATTGGTTGGATCCCTTGTCGCTCGTGAGAACTCTTGGCAGTGGCCGGCTGACAGGGGACCAGGAACCTCCAAAATTATGGAACCGCGCTCTACTAGGATAGGAGGCTGGCCAGCCAATAAGGCTGCCATTCTGCTGACTGCCAGGTTTTTCTGTTTAACTCTCCGGTGATACTAGTTTAGAGGGCTTCCGGCCGGAGACCTTTAGAAAGGACACCCGGAAGGCGGAAGTTTTAGGGCGGAAGTGGCCGGAGCGAAAAGAAGAATGGCGGCTGAGGCCTGGCTTTGGCGCTGGGGCTGGGGCTGGGGTCAGCGGTGCCCAGGGAGGCCTGGGCTTCCTGGCCCCGGCCCGGGCCCCACTGCATTTCTACATTTTCTTCTGTTGCTGGGGCCGGTGGCTGCGGATATAACCGACGGCAACAGTGAACATCTCAAACGGGAGCACTCGCTCATCAAGCCCTACCAAGGTGAGGCCTGCAGCAAAGGGTGAGGACGTGGGGCTGGAGTGGGTCGGAGGAGGGCATGCCCTTCTTGTTGAGCAGAGCAGCGCAGTAGATTTCTGGCGCGGCCTTTTGAGCACCTATCTATGTCCGTCTCTGCCCATAGGGGTCGGTTCCAGTTCCATGCCGCTCTGGGACTTCCAAGGCAGCACGATGCTTACGAGCCAATACGTGCGTCTGACCCCTGACGAGCGCAGCAAAGAGGGCTCTATTTGGAACCATCAGGTGAGGCTAAACATAACTGCTCAGTGATACAATAATCCCTGCCTCCTCAGCAGCCAACCTCCTTTTTTGTTCCGCCGATTTTCAGTCCTGGTCACACAAATCGTAAGAGAGACTTGTGTAGTTACTGTATGTCAGAAGCTTTGCGTGACTCTTAACTCTTAATTTCTTCAGAAACCATACAAGGTAAGTAATGATGTCCGAATTTTAATGACTTAAGCAAGAAGCTAAGGTGCAGAGTTGAGCATTCCTAAAGTCACATAACAAGAAATGGGTGGAGTTGTCAGACTAAATGGAACCCACTTAATCGTGGGTAGGGTGAAATTTTAACCTTATGGAGTATTTTACTGTGAGTTAGGTACTGACCTTGCCACAACTTATCAGATTTAATTCTCAAGATTTTTGGAATAGATAGATTTCGTGACTTTATGCTGAGGGAGTGTAGCCACCGAATAGAATAAACAGTATTTCAGCTGATCTTTTTGATCTCCACCCTCAGCAGTTTTCTTGAGACACTTGATGCCTCCTGGTTAGCAATGAGAGAGCCCTTTTAACATGCTTAACAAACCTAATTCATTACTTTTCTCAGTACTAGGTTGAGAGTCCTGTTGTCTGCTGTATCTCCACTAAACTTACAGGCAGTTTTTGTATCTGTGGCCTTTTGTAGAAAACAGGGAGCCTGAGATGTCATTGCCTTGGTGTGGTAGTAATGTGCAATTTCTACACTGAGGAGAAGTATGGGTTGGCAAAGGGGAGAAAAGATGTGATCTGGGGATAGGCCATGGCTTTAAAAGAAACCCGCTTCTCACTAGCCTGCCTGACCTAACCCTCCCTACTGCCTCCACTGCTAGCAGCCTAGTTTTCTCCATCACTGCACTCTCGGCCCTTCTGGCTGATTTTGTCATTAGTTCTGGGAGACTACACTGTCCTTGTGTTGCCTCATTGGTTCATCCCCTCAGCACCTCCTCTCTTCCTGCCTCCTGCCTCCACACTGCTGCTAGGGGCATCTGTGGTTACTCTCTTTGTTCAGCCTTGGCTCTGACCCTTAGAGCCTGAGATCTCTTGTGAAGGGAAAACGACATTTTCCCGGCACAGCATGTCCCTCGGTGACTGGCATCTCTGTCATCCTGTCAGTTTAGTTTGTTCCAGCCTGTCTGGCCGCCTTCTTCTTGGGGGCTTTGGTCTTGTTCACTCTGTCTGGGACAGTGTATCCTGGTTCTTCGTGATTGCTCCTTGGTTACTTCTCATCTGTTAAGCCTGTGTTCAAATGCCATGCACACCATGTGCTCGATTCAACCTCATGTCTCCAAGTCACAGTCTGTCATATCATTCTGGTGAGGCTTTTCAGAGATTCAGATACTTTTTTTGTTCTTTCCTTTTTATTTTATTTTGTGGTTCCATAGAGTGAACCCAGGACCTATGTGTGCCAGCCAAGGCAAGCATTATACTCCTAACTACATGTATAGCTGGATGCTACTTCTTTACGTGGTAATATATATCGTCTTATATTTTCCACATAAAAACTGTTTTGTAAAAAGCGAGCTAAAAATGTTGATAGAACTTTTAGGAATTGGGTTTATCTTGCTGGCCAGCCAGTTAGGGAGCTCTAGGGTTAAAGAGAGAAACTTTCTTTAAGATAAGGTGGGGGTGCAGTGTAAGAACATTTGCTGCTCTTAGAAGATAGTTTTTCTGTGTGCCTCAGTGGATGTTTCTAGTACCCACATTGAGGGTCTCATAACTGCCTAAATCTCTAGCTCTAGGGATTCAATGCCCTCTAACATTTTCTTGCATCTGCAAATACATACATTAAAAAAAAAAAGCACTCTCCTTCCCCTGAAGATATGGTCTTGGGCTTAAATATCTGCAGAGGGGTGAGAGGGTTCAGCTCACAGCATTGAAGGAGGCTTATAAAGGAGGTCATAAGAATAAACTGTCTGAACATCAGGGTCTGTTTTGTGTTTGAGATGGCCTCATCTGCTCAGTCTCTCAGGTGCAGGTGCAGGCATTACAGGTTGTACACATTAGAAGGGTGTGTGTGTGTGTGTGTGTGTGTGTGTGTGTGGCCAAAGGTCAAACTTGGATGTTGTTTGGATGTTGTTTTTTTGGAGCCAGCAACTGTGTTTCTTGAGTCTCACTGTCCTGGAGCTGACTATCTGGCCAGTGAGTGTCAGGCATCCACTTGTCTCCTTCCCGTGCCAGGCCCTCTTCAATTGGGGTCTACAGTCAAACATGTCCTTATGCTTGCAGAACAGACACTGCTAACCGGGTTATCTCACCAGCCCATAGTATGTATTTGATTTGATTTTAGACATATAGCTCTGCCTGGCCTGGAAAATAGCGTGGCAGACCAGGCTAGCCTGGACTCAGATTTGCTTTCTGCTTCTGGTGTGCTGGGATTAAAGGTATGGCCTGTGCCACCATGTCCTGCCTACCACCTTATTTTTTGAGACAGGGTCTCTAACCATCTCAGCTAGACTGTCTCGTCAGCAAGACCTTGGGATCTGCCTATTTCAGTGCCTGCAGCTCTGGATGCCCTGATTCTGCTTGTGTGTGTGCTCATGTGTGTGCAGCAGGCTCTTAATGCCCAGTCACATCTCACCTCAGCACTTGGAACAGCTGCTGTCATACACATAGACAATTAGGAATTGAAGAGTGGGGTGACCTGCCACACCTGGGTTTCTGTCTGCTATTTTGTGAGGTAAAGTCTTGCTGTTTTTCCTGGTTAGCCTTGAACTCTGGTCTCAAGTGATCCTCCTGTCTGTCTCAGCTCCGAGTGGCTAAGACTACAGATGATATCCCTGTAATGATCTCTCAGTTGATTGATGTTTCTATATTTTGTTCAACCAGAGATGTAGAAGCCATCTGACTTCAAATGATTTGTTTCGGCAAGGTGATTGTTTTCAAGGTGCAGGAACAAGGCGTTAGGACTTCTGTGGACTCAGGGTTAAGAACTATTGTCCCACAAAGCAGCTTAGAAGTAACTCAAACCACATTACATCTGATTTCAGTCTCCTGGAGGCTCCCTATTGTGCTGATCTTCAGTCTTCATAAGCTGTTGGGAGGCCTGTGGTCCCACGGGACTTTCTGGGCTCTTTGTTTCCCTGTGCCTTCCTGGCACTGACCTTGCAAGCATACTTTACCCCTTCCCTTCTCCCTTGTCCTTTTGGCCAAGGCTGGCCTTGCACTAGCTTGGGCCCTTTCCTTATGTGTCTCCTTCAGGAACTGTCTTCGTCAATGTTCTGTTACTGTAAAGGGACACTACGACCATGGCAACTCTTTAAAAAGAAAGCATGTAATTGTGACTTGTGCACACAGGCACACATGCTACTAAAGAGGAGCTGAGAGTGCTACATCCAGATGCACAGGCAGAAGACAGAGAGACACCTGGACTGGCATGGGCCTTTGAAACCCCAAAGCCCACCCCCAGGGAGACACTTCCTCCAACAAGGCCACACCTCCTAATGCCTCAAGTAGTGTCACTCTCTCACGACCGTGTGTTAGAGCCTTTGGGGACCATTTCTATTAAAACAACCACAGGAGCAGAGGAACCATTTGAGAGAAATTATAGGCTGCTTCTTCTATGTGAGAAAATTAAATTCATTTTAAATACTTTTAGGCTTTCTGTGTAGTTTGGTTCATTAGCTTATTGATAGCTAGTTTTACTTGTGCCATAGTCAAGGATTTCTATTCCTGGACTTTTTAAAATTTCTTTTTTTCTTCTTTCCAAAGGAAATTTGAGGCCAGTATGCTAAATCTTTCTACGTTCGCCTTCTGAGTATTAGGATAGCAAGTGTGAGCCACCATTCCCTGCCAGAGTTTTATTCTGAAATATTGTAGAGTCACATGCAATTGAAAAAATAATAATAAAAAGATGGGCCTGTTGGCATGGCCCTGTAATCCCACTTAGGCTGGGGCTGGGGGTAACAAGCTCATGGCCTACCTGCTACAGAGTGAGTTCAAGGCCAACCAGAGCAACTAACTAAGCAAACCCTTATTTCTGAGATAAAAAATCAGGGCTGTCGAGATGGCTCAACACATAAGAATGCCTGCTGCTCAGGCCTGACAACTTGGCTTGGTCCCCCAAAGTCCACAGGGGAAGGAGCGAGCTGACTCCCAGTTTCCTCTGCTCCACAGGCTTGTGTTTCCCCCACAGAATAAAAATAAAGAAATGTTAGAGACAAGAAAGGGAGTTCCAAGCAAGTTTTGCTAAGAGCTTAGGGAAGAAACGGACTATCTGACATACTTGGTTCAATACCAGTGATGCAGCAGTGAGTGAGTGAGTCCAGAGCCCAGCTTTGGATTTCATCTCACTTCCTCACATTAGGGTTAGCTTTCTCTCTTACTGCTTTATTTTCTACCCTCTTCTCTCTGGTCTGGACAGCTTGACCATTTCTTACTCATTTTCCCTCTTTAAATTTATTTTTGATAATTCCTTTTTAATTGTTTTACGTGCATTAGTGTTTTTCTTGTGTGTACGTCTGTGTGAGGATCCCCTGGAACTGGAGTTAGAGGTAGTTGTGCACTGCTAAGTGGGTACTAGGAATTGAACCAGGGCTGTTGACAGATACCATGACCAAGGCAAGTCTTGACAAGTCTTATAAGGACAACATTTAATTGGGGCTGGCTTACAGGTACAGATGTTCAGTTCATTATCATCAAGGTGGGAACATGGCAGCATCCAGGCAGGCATGGTATAAGAGAAGTTGCGAGTTCTACATCTTTATCTGAAGGCTGCTAGTGGAAGACTTGGGTCTGATAGCGCACACAGTGACACACCCCAATGGGGCCACACCTTCTCAGAGTGCCACTCCCTGGGCGGAGCACATACAAACCATCACAAGCAGCCAGTGCCCTTAACCTCAGAGCCATTTCTCCAGCATTCATTTTGCCTTTTATTAGTCTGGAAGTTGTTTGCTTGTTTCTCAGGTTTTTATTATTGTCGTTATTTATGTTTGTGCTTTTGTGTGTGTGCAGATGTGTACTGGTGCCCATCAGATCCCCTGGAACTAGAGTCAGGGACAGTTAAGGGTGCTGGGTGCTGGAAACTGAATTTGTCCTCTAAGAGCCACTGCTCTTTATCTGCTTAGCCACCTCCAGCCTCTTGCTTTCAGTTTCCATGGTTATCCTGGGCAGTAGGTCCAGTGGCAGTGCTACAGATGTCAAGCATGTAGGAGGCAGAAGCAGGAAGTTTTCGAGCTCAATCCTATCCTGAACTACATTCCAAGACCCTGTTTTAAAAGGACGGGGCTGGAGGTGCACAAAACCTGGCTTTGATCTTCGACACTGCAGGAACAACCCTCCCCAAACACACACACAGCTGTACATGTACATGCACACATGCATGCCACACTCACATTCTCCAGTCTTACGGATGTGTACTTTTATCTTCTCCCTGGATGGTGCTGAGACCATAGAACACTTGGTTCATCTGTGGCAGCCTTTCTCTTCTGTGAGCTGCAAAGGACTGTGCAGCCGGCTTTACTTCTAGTTCTGAACTGACTGCACTCTGCTCTCTTCCTGAACCTCTGACTTTCCGTGCAGATGGGATCATTTTCCTTCTCCATGAAGGTCGAAAGACTGTGAGAGGGCTGCTGGTAATTCACTTTTTTCTTTGTTTTGTCTGAAATTGTCTATTGCTGATTGTTAGCTCCTTGAAGGTGATTTGTTACTGTTTTTGTTTTTGTTTTGTTTTCATTCTGGTTGCTACTGTAATGAAGGATGTAAGGAGGGGTAACTTACACAAAGAAAGAGTTAAAGTTTGGAGTCTGAAAGGCCAGATATCAGGGTGCTGACTCTGAGGGCTTCCACAGCCTCCACCTCAAGGCCAAAGGCATGATGAAAGTGGGTATGCTGGCATAGGACTTGGGAGTTGGAGGTAGGGAGATCAGGAATTCAGGGCCAGCCCTTGGTCCAGATAATTCTAGAGCAGCTCAGACTCTATGAGACTTTGTTGTCTCAGGACCAACAAAAACAGGCTGGAGAGATGGCTAGTGGTTAAAGGCATGCTTTGCTCTTGCAGAAGGCCTGAGTTAGGTTCCCAACAACGTTAGACAGGACACAAAAGCCAGTGTAATCCAAGCCTCTAACTGCCATGACACCTGTGCTCACTTGCAATACACTTGTAATAGTTAAAAATAATAATTACTCTTCAGGGATGGTGCTTAGAGGCACTCAGGATGTTCCAGCGTCTGACATTACCATCATAGGCTTTCCTACAATACAGCCTCTAACAAAACAAGGTTGTCTCAAACCCCTGGCAACAGGATTGTTTACCTTTACACCAAGAAGGTGGGAAAGCACCCAAATCCACATGTGGTGTGTGCTCAGGCAGACTTCGAGGGGTTCGTGCTGTGAGACCCAGAGTCCTTACGATATTGTCTAAAACAAAGAAGCACATCAGCAGGGCCTGTCATGGTTCCATGTGTGCCAAGTGTGTCCGTGACAGGATCAAGCGGGCTTTCCTTATCAAGGAGCAGAAACTTGTGAAAGTGTTGAAGCACAAGCACAGTCAGAAAGCAACTTTTTTAAGTAATAAAAATCAAGACTTGAAAAAAATAAATAATAAAGTATATCTTTAAAAAAACAACACAAATATCATCACATTGGAAATACACGAAAGGGAGATACCACAGAGAGACTAGGAGTGGCCAGTGCCTGGGTGTCCTCAGCGAGGAGGTCTATCCTATCAGGTGAAGCTGGGCATTGCCACAGGTCTCAGCATCCCACTTTTACATTGCCATAGACACGCAGTTCACATCCAGAATGTAGCATGTCAGTACTCTCCTTTGTAGAACTGCTGGGGCTTATCATGGATCTCTGCTGCTTTGGTCCAGTCTCGTGTGTCTCAATTTGGAATTGAATTATTTGTGCCTTTTACTCTGGGATCTTTGTCTCAATTCTGAATCTTTTCTTTGCCCTCCCTGCACTGTTCTTAGCATTTGAGTAACTTTGGATATATTATCTCTTCATCTGTCCTTAAGTTTCTCCCTTATGTTATCATATATTATTCTGAAATTTTGTTTCTTAGTGAGAGTTTAAGAGTACCACTTGACCTGCTAAATTCTCATAATTGTCCTTTGACTTCCTGGCTGTAGTTACCAGCATCGCAGCCTGCAGAGCTCCTCTGCTTTCTTGGTTTCAGTCCCACCCTGTCTCTTTGGTGTCTGGGTGACTTGTCATGCCTGCTGAGATTGATAGAGTCACTTAGCCCTAATTCCAGGAAGAGAGCCCAACATGGAGCTGAGTCCCTCCCTGGGTAGGCCCCTCTGGTATACTTTCTTTTAGATTTGAGATCCAACTTGGACAAGACTCCATCTTCTTCAGCAGACCTTGGATCAGGTTCTTTGTCCTTGGGTCTTTATGGCTACCTGTCACCATCTCTTAGCTGCCTCTTCCCAATCCATGGCTGTGCTGAGGAGACTAGTGAAATTCTAGAACTGGGAAAACTCTTGTTGCTATGAGTTGCCACTCAGGTACTTGGTAGTTCCTGTTCTGTGTCCAGGGCGGGTGCCCAGTGCCTGCTAGTTCATGAGGCAGATTAATCAAGTGCACCAGCCACATCGCCTGTTGTGGGACGTAGGATGTTTTGATATTTTAATTGAAATCTTCCTGGGTACAAGAATAGTATGTTTTATTATACTGTTAAGTTTCTCTGTCTTTTGTTCCCAAGGTTCTTTTTCCCTTTGGGAACTGTGCAAACTGTAACAGGACCACCTCTAATTGAGTAGTTGGGGAGAATGTTATTGTTCATGGCTAAGAATAGAAGTGGGAGGTAAATTGGAAAATCAACTTCTCAACCTTGAGGATCAGGAGTTGGGGGTGTGCTTAAAAGTGGAGCAATATTAATGCTTTGGGGGGAGTGAATATTTTCCTGGGAGTCAGGCACACAGCCTTTTTCACTCCTTTTGTGGTTCCTCGGATGTTGCCATGGCTGCTTTCAGCCATCTGGGTCCCCAGGTTGCTGCCTGTGGGGAAGGGCTTTTGATGATGTCAGAGGTTGCTTGTGCTGGCTGCTGTTGGCTATCTAATTTTCAGCCAGCCTGTCTGCAGTGGGCTTACAGTATCCTCACAGATACACAGGCTCAGGGTAAGGGAGAGGTAGAGAGGTTCCTGTCTTGGCCAGGGCTACTATTGCTGGGATAAACCAAAAGCTGCTCGGGGAGGAAAGGGTCTGTCTTACCTTCCAACTTATAAGTCCACAGGCACCTAGGGTCATTCTGAAGATCACCCTCAGCCTCCAGTTTATAGTGCCCTCCTCCTTTGCTTGTTGTCTTTCTCCCAGCACCGAAGGTCTTGCTCGGCTACCATTTTATTCTTCTCCCAGGATCCTTGGATCCAGGTGCTCTTGAGGTTGGCATTATTAAGTAGCTGTCAGATGGAGTGGGGAGGCAGCACATGCCTGTAATCCCAGCACATAGGAGGCTGAGGCAGGAGATTGAGGCTAACCATGGGTACATAACAAGGCAAAGTGGTGCACGCCTTCAGTCCCAGCTTTAGGGGGTCAGAGGCAGGTAATTCTCTGTGAGTTGCAGGGGCTGCGTGGTCTACAATATGGATTCCAGTCACACAGAGAAATCCCGTGTCCAAAAACAGAAAAAAAAAGTGTTGGTGGTGGAGCTCAGTGGTTAAGAGCATTCACTGGCTGTTCTTCCAGAGGATCCAGGTTCAAGTCCCAGTACCCACATGGCAGCTCACAACTGTTTATAACTCTAGTTCTAGGGGATTCAAAACTATAACAGACATACTACAGAATGAACACTAAAAATAAAAAAACAAAACATTTTTTAAGAAGAGAAGTAGAAGAGGAGGGAAACCAAGAGAAAGGAGAGTGGGGGGATGCACCTTAAAACCTCACACATCAAGAGATGTCTTTGCACCTTCACCTGCATTAGGTGTCACATACACGAGGCTAGCCCCACACTGGAATGTCTCCTGACAGCTGGCTATAGACATGTTCCACCTCGCCCCGGCTTCACTCACCTGTCCTGTCAGTGTGTGTTGATGCGTCAGTGTGGGGAGTAAAGCACCAGGCTGAGTTCCAGTCAGACTTGGTTATAAATCAAGACCACTTTGCCATCAGATACGGACAAGGTATTTTGCCTCAAAATCTACTTTTTTTAAATATATATTTTTAAAGATTTCTTATGTATACTGTAGCTGTCTTCAGACACACCAAAAGAGGGCATCAGATGCCAACAGATGGTTGTGAGCCACCATGTGGTTGCTGGGATTTGAACTCAGGACCTCTGGAAGAGCAGTCGGTGCTCTTAACCATTGAACCATCTCTTCAGCCCCAGATATTTTAAACTAAAAAACAAAAAATGATGATGCCCTCTTCGGGTATGTCTGAAGACAGCTACAGTGTATCCACATACACAAATAAATCTTTAACATACATGACTTAAATGGCTGATGATCCTCTCTATAGTTCTAGAACAGGCCTACATAGAAGAGAATAATAAAGCAGGGTTGGGGTTATACACTGAGGGGAAAGGCCTGGCTTGACAGATGCCTCAGAGAGCCTAGAGACCGTTCGGTTCCAAAATCACTTAAAGTCCTGTTGCCTGATCCCTGACCTCTGAACCCTGGGTTTCCAGTTTTGTTTGAGTAGGGAGTAAGCATACAGTACTGAATATGCCAACCTGCTCGCCAGCGTGGTGACTCTGAGGACCTCTCTATTCCCTTTTCAGCCATGCTTCCTGAAGGACTGGGAAATGCATGTCCACTTCAAAGTCCATGGCACAGGGAAGAAGAATCTCCATGGAGATGGCATCGCCTTGTGGTACACCCGAGACCGCCTTGTACCAGGTAAGAAGGTGCCCCACCCGAACAGTGGGGTAGGCACAGGTGTAGCTGCTGTCCCACCACAGTGGCCTGCCTGTGATTATTCTGTGCGTCTGTTGGGAGACTGCTGACCTTGCTCTGGAGAGGATGGGAGATCCTTTGGTGCAGTCTATTCTACCCCTCCTGATAGGGTTTTAACCATTCTGCCTACTTACTGTTTTTAGGATTTTAGAGACTTTAATTATATATCCCAAGTTTTAAACTCATTAGCCCAGGCTACCCTAAAACATGAAAATATTCCTTCTGCTTCAGTCTTTCAACTTGGACTGCAGGTACACCCCACCACACCTGGCCATTTTCCCATAGATTTAAAAAATATTTGTGTGTGCGCACAGTGCCCATGCATATCACAGCACCTATGGAGAAGTCATTTCTGTCCTTGAACCTTTATGTATTTTCTGGCGATGGAACTAAAGTCATCAGACCTGGTGGGAAGTACCTTTACCTGCTAGCTGTTCATGGGCCCGTTCTGCCATTTTTAAAGGCCAAATATAAAAGGCCAGTGTGCAGGGACTACAACCAGTAAAGCATAAGGCGCCTCCTCTGGGGCCCTTGCAGAAAGTTTGCCACTTGTAGCTTCAGGTTCTTCCTGTAGCTCCATACATGTGTCCTAGATAGGGCACTGCCAGCACCCAGCACTTGCCTTGGTGGCTGCCCTCATAGTTAAGGCCCCCGTCTTCTTGCTGCGGCCCTGGCTAACCTGGTATCATGTAGCTGAAGCTGTCCTTGAACTCTTGGCACTCGTGTTCCTGTGCCTCAGTCTTCAGTTCTGCCCTGAGAGGCCTGGCCCTTCCCATCCACTTTGTCCTTTAAGGTTTCTTCCTTCCTGAGGTACCAATGGTTGGACTTCTTCTGTCCAGGCTGCCTTTGAGGTATCCATGGGTCATCTTCATAAAGTATCTCCTAATTCCAGGGCCTGTGTTTGGAAGCAAAGACAACTTCCATGGTTTGGCCATCTTCCTGGACACATATCCCAATGATGAAACTACGGAGGTAGGACTCTACGGGGCAGGCGAGCATCTGGCTTGAGCGTGGGGACTAGAATTTTGCTGTGGTTCTAGCCAGAATATCCTCCAGGGGCAGGATAGTATGTGCCCACAGGCTGGCTAGGCATGGAGTAACCAGTGTCTCGGTTCCAGCGTGTGTTCCCGTACATCTCGGTGATGGTGAACAATGGCTCTCTGTCATACGATCATAGCAAAGATGGACGCTGGAGTGAGTTGGCAGGCTGCACAGCTGACTTCCGCAACCGGGATCATGACACCTTCCTAGCTGTACGCTATTCCCGGGGCCGCCTCACGGTGAGCAGGCATGAGGGGGAGGCCACTGTGCCTGTGCTGGCTCCACAGAAGCTCCAGGGGGTAATTGGCTGGGAACTGGGCATGTGCTGACCTGCCCGCTGACTGCAGGTGATGACAGACCTGGAAGACAAGAACGAGTGGAAGAACTGCATTGACATCACGGGCGTGCGCCTGCCCACCGGCTACTACTTTGGAGCCTCTGCTGGCACTGGCGACCTGTCTGGTGAGTGTGTAAAAGGTTTGCTCGGCAGTTGACAACCTGCAGGGAAGGGAGCCGTTATTTTACTATCAGTTGTAAACTGTTGGAGTGCCCGAGGGCCAGCCCAAGCAATCAGCTGGCCTCTCCATCTTGTGTCTTTACATGAGAGGAAGCTTTGGGTCTAGGTGTTGTAGCTTGATTCCTGGCCCCAGATCTATAGAACACAAGGTATTAAGAATCCATTCTCCCACTCCTCTGAACTTTGACCTTCCCTATCAAGGTCAAGTGGCATCGCTATCTTTCCAGTTGCCTGGGATAGAATAGGTGCCTTGGTGTCACCCTGTACCTTGTCTCTTGCCACCAGTTAATCCTTGAGAAATCCCACTGTCTCTGTCCTTGCTGCATTCAAGCTACCATCTCTCACTGATACCCACATGGTGCCCCCTCCTTTCATACAAAGCACCCTGACATTCTGTCCCTGGTGCCTGTAAAGTCATCCTGTGCTCAGAACTGTAATGGCCACCATCCCAGTTGATATGCCAGGCCCCTCCCCAGACCTTACTTTTCCCGGTGCTGAAGGGTACTACAGCTATCCTGTCCTTTCTGCTGGGGACCTGGTCATCTCTTTAGTGTCTTAAGTGTGAGCTTCCTTGCTTCCCTCATTTAAAACTGTTTTTTCCTCTAGTCTGTACATCTTCCCTCATCCCTTCCCCAGCTTTTGTTTCTTTAGAGCATGCATTAGCTGTGTAATTTCCTGTGCTTCTTGTTTGTGTTTCTGCCCCTCCACCCCCCAGATTACAGTGTCTGTGGGCCTTACTGGGTTACCAGGCCTTGCTGGTGCTTAATGATGTCCCTTGGCTGTGACCCAGCTACTAGGGATGTTTGGAAAGGTCTTAGGCCTGGACCCAGCTTTGGGCTATGATGTGCATGAGGTAGCAGAGTTTATCCCAGGATAAACTCTTTTAGGGACTACAATGTCCCCTCTATCCAGAGTCCTTCCTCCTCTCCAAGAAGAGCACAAGGCTCTGTAGTCCCAGAGTTTCTGTTGTGGTGTCTGTTTAAAGTTTCTTTACCCCAGCTTTAGTAGTCAGTAGCTCATCCAGACTTGTTTCAGTAATGGACCCACCATGCCCCTTCCTCTTTCCTGCCCCCTGGCTTACCTGGAATTTCATCTGACAGTACTCCATATGTATGCAGAGGGTTTCTTGTTTTGGATTAGAGAAAGCCTCTGATTCTGTGGCTCAGGCTAACGTGAAACTCACTAGCTTATGCTGGCCTTAAACACATGGTGATTTCTCCTGCCTCAGCTCCACAGGAATTGCATCCAGTTTACAGAGGGTTCTTGATAGAACAAATGGTCGTCTGTGGCAGGTAGATGTTCCACAGTGTTATTTGGAGTGGCCAGAGTCCAAGGGTGCTGGTTTCTGCTGGTATTCAGAGGATTTTCACTGCTAGGTACCAGACAGGCAGGCACCAGGGTTTTTATTTGGGGGTGGTGGGTTGGGGGCTACAGGGTCTTTATGTAACTTCGACTGTCCTGAGATTCTGTGTGGACCAGGCTATCCTCAATCTTAGAGATCCACTTGCCTCTGCTTCCGAGTACTGGGATCAGAGGTGTGTACCACCACACCAGCCACTGTTTTCTCGGGTGTTGATTTCTTTCAGTTTCACATAACTGAAATCGAGGGAAATTCCTCTAAAATAAGCAGAAAATGGCAGAAACAGGTGGCAACCAGTCTGACTCCAAAGTAGATTCTCAAGGCTCGACCCTCTGCTTCAAGGGTCTGTGTGCTTGAGTGTCAGACGCTGGGGGCCTGACTGGCCACCAGCTGCTTGCTGTGTAGCTCCTTCTTTCTACAGCTCCTCGTCTTCCCACCCAAACAGCCTTGCCTCGCCTTCTTCAGTGTGCTGAGTTTACGGTGCAGTTGGCGTCTGAGAGCCACATCATGGACTCGTGCCTCACCTCTGAGAGTCATAGTCGGAGCATCTTTCATGCCTGTGGATTGTTGAACATGTCCTTCCTGGTCTCAGGCTTAGTTGCTGATCTGCAGCCTACATTTGTGGGTCTGACAAGACCGTCAGGCTGCTCCCTTTCCTGGGAGTACTGGGTGTCAGGCAGCCCTAGAAGGATCATGCTGGCCTCACATCCTCTGCTCAGCAGCGTGCCCCGCACTGCATGGCATCTGCACATCCTGGCCATTGTTATGGCTCAATATGGACATTACTTCCTTTTTGTAAAGAAACAGCCTTGAACCTCAGATCCAGATCATTTCCAAAATCAAAGTTAATGCTTTTCTCTCTACTGTCTTCTCTCTTGGGCACCCAACTTCTCCAAACCTAGGCTTGAATCCAGGCTTTTTTGTATGTACTAAGCTTATGCTTAGCATTGAGCTGCACTCTAGCCCCTCCCTTGGGAGTCATTTCAGTCCCTGAGATGCTGCCTGCTTAGGAAAGGAGACTGCTGGGCAGAGCACTGCTCTCCCTGGGCCGACCCTACAGAGGCTGAGGAAGCAGCTCTGCTTTGGAGAAGGCAGTGGGCCATGCCTTGAGGTGGGACCCTCTCTGTTCTGCAGACAACCACGACATCATCTCCATGAAGCTCTTCCAGCTCATGGTGGAACGCACAGCCGAGGAGGAGAGCATCGACTGGACCAAGATCGAGCCTGGTGTCAGTTTCCTCAAGTCCCCTAAAGGTGTGTGTGCATGTAGCCCTGCCCTGAGGGGCTCCAGGAGACCAAGCTGCTCCTGCTACAGCTAGGCTCTGGGCTCTGAACTCTGTGGCTGGTCAGCTGTGGTGAGTTCTTGAGTGAAGAATACATTGCTATCTTGCTGTGTGGAGTCTGTCGAGGCTCTGATACCACACAAGTGAGCACCTTGTGTCCACTAGTGTGTGCTAAAGTGTGGTTTGTCTGTTGTGCACATGGACATAACATGCGAGTACTCCTTGTCGCACCGAACTTCTGTGAACTACTTAGGGGCTGACTCTTAGGTATGCTCAGTCAGAAAGAAAGGTGGTGGTTAACCTCTAACCCCAACCTGGGTTCCCTCCACTCACACAATTGTGCCTCACATTCTACCCAGCGTTCTGGGTAGAAGAGCCACCTGTATTTCCTTCTATCCCTCAGAGCCATAGCCTGCCAACTATGGATCTACTGAAAGGATCGACCCCTATTCCCTCTTTCCAGGAAAAGCCAGAACACATTGTTCTTTGTAATATGACATTTTGCTTTATAAAAATTCTGTCTTTTGGAGCCTGGGCTGGCCTTGAACTCTGTATAGCTGACAGTGATGTTGACCTTTTGAGTTTCCTGCCGCTACCCTGGGCATAGGAATTACAAGTGTAGCCGCCAGGCCTGGTGTTTGACATCTCATGGTTTTTACATTTTACTGTTACTATGTTTAATATTCTCTCTGTCTCTCTCTCTCTCTCTGTGTTGTGTGTGTGTGTGTGTGTGTGTGTGTGTGTCTGGAGGCTAGAGACATGGGGTGCCCTGGAGCTAGGGTTACAGGCAGGTGTGAGCCTCCTAACAGGTGTTTTGGAAAGCGGACGTTGATCAGTATGTAATCTCAACTCCTGAGCCATCCTTCCAGCCCATCTTTAAGATTTTAGAGCTGTGCTAATTCTGCCACTTTGCACTGTTTGGTCAGTTCTGTTTGCTCCCAGATACACCAATGGCTTCACCCCACCTGCATCTCCAGGGGCCAGTCCAGATGGGGGTCAGCTCATCTGTTCACTCACTCCATGGCTACCGTCTCCAAAGCATCCACTTTGTGCCCAGCTCTGCCCCTGACAGCTTGGAGGGACTGAGCAGTGAGTGACAAGCCATAGGAGCCCATGGAAGCCGCAAGGCTAAGCTGCTCGTTTGGGGACTATGTGGCCTTTGAAGTACTTCTTCAAAGTAGAGTAGATTTTATCTGACCCTGCCCTTTGCAATGCGGCGCTGGGAGCACCTGCCTGCCCAGTTTTACAGAGCAGTTGTGAAGCAGCCCCTTTATGCTTTGTACATTAATCTCCATTTTTTTCATAGACAATGTGGATGACCCCACTGGAAACTTCCGAAGTGGGCCCCTGACGGGGTGGAAAGTGTTCCTGCTGCTGCTGTGTGCGCTCCTGGGCATCATCGTCTGTGCTGTGGTGGGCGCTGTGGTGTTTCAGAAGCGCCAGGAGCGGAACAAGCGTTTCTACTGAGGCCGGTCTGGCTGGGAAGGGCCTGACCTTGTGCCAGGGCTCTTATGTGAACTTTTTTCTACTGGGATTGTAAAAACCAACCAACCTTATTTCTTAACTGTTTCAAAGAAATAATTAAAGTATTTTCATACATTTTGCTTCTTGCCCAGCTGAGACAGCTGACAGTGCTAAGGTCAGGGTTTAGCACCCCACAGCTGGAGGTTCTTGCCCCATCCCTGGCTTGCTCTTGGGAGCAAGGGAGTCTGTATTTGGGGCCAGGGTGAGGCCCTGTGTACTCATGGGATGACTCCTTAGGGTTCCAGGCAGTATTTGTTATGAGGCCTGTGCATCCTGGTAACTTTTTACCAAGGCAGATCTCAGTAAGGCTGGAGGACCGTTCAGTAGGGCTGCGGTGTGACAATTTACTAAATAAAGTAGCCAGTCTCAGCCTCGTGCCTGTCCTAAGGGCTTTCTTTCATTTCTGGTGATTCCTAGCCCCTTCTCTCTGGCCTGCAACAGACCTAGAGAAGAAAGATGGTGGCTGTCATGTTGCCAGTTAGGGAACTCAGGATAAGCAAGACTCACCCAGTTTTGCCTAGTGTGCAATGTTTTAGGAATAGGGTACTGTACACGGGATGTGACCTCAGCCCAGGGCACAAGCGCTGGAGATGGAGATGGGCAGTGACAGAAATTTGAGACTGAGGTGATCTGGAAGGTGGGTACCTGGAGGGAACAAAGCCGGGGGCTTAGTGGAAAGTAAGCATCAGCACAGCCAGCTTCCGGTTTTCACCACCCAAGGCCCCTACCATGGAGAATGTGTCCTCTCTAGTCCAGCTCTGATCACTACCCTGTCCCTCCCTGGGGATTTACCAAGTCTGTCACCTTCTTCATCATCTTCCCACATAGTCAAGTAATGCTTGGTCTCTTACCTCACAAGCAAAGACTCCTGTCTCTGCAGTGTGGCTTTTACAGTTCACTTTGTTACTGCAGGCCGTGGTGGAAGCCCATGGGGTAAACACAGTTTTTAGTATCGCCATGTTCACTGAGCTCCTAGGACCATCTGTCCCAGTCAGAAACTGCCCATGGTTAGGTAGTTTACAGCGACTGCCAGCTTCCAGCTTCTTCCTAGGTTTATGAGCCTGCCACCAGGCCTCAGGGGTCCTACCCTTCCTTTTGACACATTGCTTATTTACTGTGACACTTACCTGGTGGGGTGTGTCCAAGCAGTCATGTGGTGCTGGCATGACATTGGGGCTGGACCAGTAGGAAACACCACAGTCTTTGGATTGACCTTTAGTTCTTGGCACTTCCTGATGTCCCAAGTTATTTAGGCACGTTATAATCAAGATTTACCTGTGTATTAGAGCTGCCTTGACAGTACCTGCTATAGAATTGGGAGATAACTCAGTAAAACACTTGTATCACAGTACTGGCGGCTGCTGGTCTCTGGGGCTCACTAGTCCAGTGGGGGACTTCTATACCAAAGGAGGCACATGGCATTTCCAAAGGTCACCCCCAAAGTTGTCCTCCAGTCTCCACACACATGGTATTTAAAAAAACAAAAACAAAAAATCTGTTTTCTCCACGTTTGCCTAGTAAGTCTTATGGGGTAGCACCAGGGCAGGGCCTCTTAGGTCTGTTTTACCTTCTGGCTGGGCTCTTCATCCCTCATTGCATAGCCTCACTGTATTTGTGAGGAACTATCTCTAAGATCATCCCAAGAGTTATGTTTTCACACAGGAATGATTCCACAGTTTGTTTTTATTTTTAGTCATATACTCCTAAAAATGGAGTACCTACATCATCACTGAAGCATTAAGTGTGTGCCCTTCACTGTATTTTCTCAGCAGTATTGGAAATGGAAATGCAAGCCTGCTGATTCATGTGCTCTCCTTTGTCTCCTCCCCACAGACATGGTGGTTGTTAACGTTGTCCTTGAATTGTGTATTTTAAAACTTGTTTTGTTTTTAAAAGCTTTTAAATAGTGTTTGGATGTATTCCTCAACTCTTCAATCCCACTGCTGTATCCCTGGATGTGTAGCCCAAGATGCCTTTTAGTGGGCACGCTGGTGACTGCTGTTACCTTACCCAGGACTATAAGATGGCCTCTGACATTGCTTAGACATGGTGCAGCCTCCAGTGTTCTTGAACTGTGTTCTCACATGTCGAAAAGTTTGGGTCTGCAGCTTGGGTACAGTGCCAATATTGCTAGCCAGAGCTATGTTGCATTCTGAAGAGACTTGTTCTCCCCTTCCCGCCCCCTCAGCACCTAGGATCAGAGCTCAGCCTGAGTGCGAGCAGCTTAGCTGTGTGCTTTTCTGCATCGGGCAGAGGGCCTCTGCTTACTGGTCATGTGCATCTCTGAGGCTTTTGTTCCAACCCCTTATACTGATGTTGAGGAATTCTTACCTTCAGCCTTCTGGTTATGTGCTTTGCAGAGGTTCCTTCCCACATGCTTGGCTTCCTGATTTGCTAGTGACGTCATTTGATGTGTGATCCACATTTAAATGGCACTTATTAATGTTTTCCAAAGATGATTTTCCTGAAGGTTTCTAACTCTGGCCTTTAAAGTTTTGCACTTTGTTCAAGTGGGACTTGTACAGTGCCGACGTCATGAGTCCCTGCTGTCTCCACCCAGCTGTGGCAGAGTCTTTCTGACTCACTCACCCTCCAGCGCCCACGGCTGGCCCCCAGACACCCACTCCTGATCCTGCCCCTTTCTCTTCTCATTGGCTGGGAAGCTTCTCTTCTCAGCTTCCTTCCAGCAAGGGAGGTCCTGTGAACCTGTGGCTCAGGAGGACATCAGATTCGGAAGGTCCTCTCTTCCTGCCTGGAATGTGGACCCTGAGGGTACAGAAACATCTGTTAGATAGAGGGCCTCAAGGTCAGAACTGCAGCCCTGCTTCAAGCCTTAGATTGTCAGCTGCTGGGTTTTTATTTTGTTTTTGTTTTTTTGTTTTTTGGGTTTTTGTGTGTGTGTGTGTGTGTAAAAGAAATAAATCCCTATTTGTTCAAACTATTGTGAGTTGTGTGTTTAGTTACTTAAGCTGAAAATAACCTAGCCTCTCCCCCTGTCCACCCTGGCCTCTACCTGATATGTACACACAAGCAGCTCAGTTAAAGTCACTTCCTACCCAAGCCTCATGATTCAAGTTGAATCCATATGTAATGAGGGTCTTTCAGTCTGGAACACACAAACCTGAATGAATGTCCGGGGGAGACAGAAGATCGGGCTGTGGAGAAAGCACAGTTTTATTTCTTTAGGATGGGTGTAAGATTTATATGTAAGTGCACTGTAGCTGTCTTCAGACACACCAGAAGAGGGCATCAGATCTCATTACAAATGGTTGCGAGTCACCATGTGGTTCCTGGGATTTGAATTCGTGACCTCTGGAAGAGCAGTCAGTACTCTTAACTGCTAAGCCATCTCTCCAGCCCGACTTTGGTATTTCAAAGGACTCCTGGGTCCTCTCCTCTGTTGGTCCAGTTTAGATACTAATCCTAGTGGGCCTGTCTCTGGGCAATGGCCGCTCTAGCTAATCCCTTCTGAGAAGGGGTAGAGTCTAGGGGTGTCTAGGGATAATGACTTAGGATCCTGAGGCTGGTTCACTGCTGTGGCTGGTTCAAAGCTTCCAGGTAAAAGCCTTAAAGGAAACAAAATGTTGTCTTCATGCAACTTCATGCAATTTTACACTATGAGACAAATGTTTTTCTTTACTCCTTGGCTGTTTGGTTTTCTGTTCTGTCAAGAGTCAGGGGCAGGCTGGATCAGGGAAGGGACTTTCGAAGACATTTTGAGGCAAACATGCTTAGTTCTGAAGTAGGAGCATCAAAACCCATCTTCAAAGTCAGACTCAAATAGCACAGGACAATTTACTGGGTACACAACAGGTATTTGTTCTTGTGACAAATGGCTGGACCCAAAGCTCCTTGTCACCAGTACAGCTTTGTCCAGTGAGTCTCATCGTGCAGTGGGGACAGGGAAAAGCTTTCCTTTGAGCCTAAGCTCCATGGCAGGAGTGACAGGCAGTGAGCAGCCATGATCAGTGAGGATGGCGGGAAAGCGTCTGCCTTTACTCATGTTCCACTGGAGACCCGCTCTGCCGAGACTTGGGGTGACTTCTTGGAAGCATGTATCCCCAAATCAAGTTTGTCTGTCTGCAAACAGAAGCAGACAATTTGAAAAGCCAGATGCCCTGTTTTTCTTTGGGCTTCTCTAATGAGAAGGCTGTGAATTCCCCCACCATCTCCTGCAAGGGAGACATCCCAGGGGATGCTGGTTCCGTGCCTCCTGAAAAATCAGTGCTTTTTTTGTGTTTAAGAAGGCAACCGAGTGTTGACACTGGAGAAATCTTGGAACCAGCTTGTCCCGTCTGTCCCACTTTGTCACTAGGATAATATCCTCCAACTTCAGGAGAAGCCCTGGCCTTAGTTATCCCGCATGGGCAGGTTACAGGGGTGGGGCAGTGGCTGAGGTGGTCAAGTAGCACTGGGGACAGGATAGGCAGTAAAACTAGATGCCACCCCCACTCTGTGGGGAGTGAGAACCCAGGCAAACACCTAAATTCTCAGAATATCTGATGCCAGAGTCCTGGCACTTAACCCTTTGTTCTCTGGCCCTTCCAGTAGAGTGGTGGCTTGAATAAGCCTGGCCCAGGGAGTGGCACTATTAGGAGGTGTGGCCTTGTTGGAGAAAGTGTGTCACTGTGGGTGTGGACTTTCGGACCCTCTTCCTAGCTGCCTGGAAGCCAGTCTTTTGTCTGCTTTTGGAACAAGATGTCAAACTCTCATCTCTAGTGCTGTGCCTGCCTGGATGCTGCCATGCTTCCATGATGATACTGTACTGAACCTCAGACTGTAAGCCAGCCCCAACTCAATGTTGTCTTTTATGAGTTACCGAGGTCATGGTGTCTGTTCATAGCAATAGAAACCCTCACTAAGACAAGCAGTGAGTGGCTTCTCCCATATCTAGTGCATCCCTTCATTGCTTCTGGAGCTGCTCTGAATGCGTTTCCTTTATTGACAACACATGCTCAGGAACAAAGGAAATCTGTCAAGCTTCACCCAGCAGGACACCCTCCTACATGAGGATCTGCTCACCAGGGTGGAGATGGTCTGCCAGGTCTGTTAACTTCTTAAGGAGTTATGAAGTCTAATATTTCCTACTAAAGGCCTTTTCTCCTTCTCTGGTTTACATTTAGGCCCAGCCCTAGTGCAGAAGATGATCCAAGAGATCTCAATGGTTAAACACTGTCTAGGGAGCCTTTGCTGGAGACTACCCATCTGTAACACAAAAGACAAAGTGGGAGGGGCCTGAGAGATGCTCAGCAGTTAAGAGTTGAAAGATTGTTGACTGTTGTTAAGAGATTTCTTGGCCCATGCCCGGACAGACCACACCAAATGAACACGGTTTCACATGGAGAGGTTTAATAGAACGGGGACGGGGCAGGGGTCAGGGTCAAGGGAAGAGAAGAGAAAGAGGAGGAGGGGTTTCAGTCTTTTGTAGGGGTAGTGAAGTCACTTGCTTCCAGGTGAAGGTGGGTTTTTGAACCAATGTCTTCTGGGAATGCTTTGGCTGTTTCCATGGCAATGGATGTGCCAAGTTCTTGTCACCTGTGGGTGGAGCCTTTGCTGGGGCAAGGGGCTATCCTAATGCCAACATTCCTCTCTTTTTCTTATCATAAAAAGAGAGAAAAAGAAGGAGATAGGGAAGCCGATGGTGAAAAGGGAATGGGGTGTCAGGTCTCTTAGACTACTTCTTGCTGTCTTGGGGCATCGTAGGGGTGTAGCTGGTTTTCACCATCAGAATCTTCCATGGACAATAGTTTGTAGTCCTGTAACAGGAACTGGTTAATGGTTTGGTTAGAAATTTTTTGTATCTATCATTGAAGGAATGTAGAGACAAGGGCAAACAGTAACACCAGAAAGATGACTAGAAGAGGGTTACGAAGGGGAGTATCCACTTCCATATAGGGTTTTCGAAGGTCCAGAAACTGGAGCTCTCACGTTCCCTGGAATTCTGTAAATCTGATTGTAGCTCTTGGATCTTATCTCTCACTATCCCTGATTGGCTGACGTAGAAGCAGCATTCTTCTTGGAGGAACAGGCAAAGGCCACCTTCTTTAGCTGTCAGGACATCCAACCCCTGTCGGTTTTGAAGAACCACAGCTGCCAGGGAATCTATTTGCTTTTGGATAGTGAGCAAAGTTTCAGACACTTTTTGAAACCTGTTGCTGAGTGTGGAGGTGATCTCATTATATTTGGTCATGGAAGTAGTTATTCCTGCTATCCCAGTGCTAGTGCCTACTGCTATTCCTGCAGCTACCAAAAGTGGCACGACCTGAACTGCTTTCTTATGTTGGGCAGCCATCATATTAACAACTGGGATTGGCAGGGTTTGTTTCCCTGGATCACCCCTAGTTCAGGGAAAAGGAGAACCAACCTGCAGCTCCCTGACCAGTGGGCAGGCAAACAATGGTATGACTGCGTGCCACAGAGGATTGATGTATTTTGGATCCCTGGACACTGTGGCAGAGATGGGGTATCAAGGGTTATGGTTGTATTGCAGTCTAGGGAGCCAGCCTAACATTCCTACAGGATGTGTCCCAGATGCCTTAAAACAGTTTGCCATGCCAAGAAGAGAGATAGAGGAGAGGTAAGGGGTCATGGCAACACCAGAGTCGGGACAGCTGACGAAGGGTGAGGTAAGGTTATTGGGCAACATTACTGGGGAGGCTGTAAGTGGCAATTGTGAGTTTGTTCCAGGGGGAACACATAGCCAGCAGTCTTTAAAACGGCTGGGTCAGGTGACATTAAGAAGTTTGTATGCTGAGGTCAAAGTCTGAAGCAAAAGGTGGAAGGACAAGCTGGTGCCATTTATGAGGGGGAATGTTAAGGAAGTAAGGGCCTCAGAAGAGTCTTTGATTATTTCTCCTACCCCTTTTATATCTAGGGGTTGGGCAATTGAGACATATTTTCTTCGAATTTTGATAGTACTCACTGGGGACCCTGGTTGGTTTTTACGGTAGAGCTTACCGACAACTCCTGTCTCCCACCTGGGATTCCCATGGATCTTGTATGTAGAAAAGAGCGTCTTGCGTTGTTGGTAGAAGAAGTGGTCCTAGCATGTGTATCTGACAAGACCAATATGGGCAGCCCCCATATTCGTCCAGCCATTTTTTGCAATCATCTGTTGTCTGGTCAAAGAGAAAGCAAGTAAACCGGGCACCAATGTTTATAAAAGATGATGTTCCGGGTTTCAGCACCAATGTTAGGAAAAGGATGAAGAGAGTGGGCGGGGCTATGACCCATGGAGGTGCAGCAAGCCCTGGGGGCAAGGGAGATGCCTCTGAGGGGCCCCTGTTGGGAATTCCTTCCCCCTGAGGGACCAACCACAGAGTTTATTCAAGTCATGGGAGAGTTAAGAGGGTAGTAGAGGCAGAGAGAGAGAGAGACAGAGAGACAGAAAGACAGAGAGAAGAAAAAGAAGAAGGAAAAGAGGAATAGAGGAGTAGAGGCCAGCCATGAGCATGCAGAGAGCAGGGAAGGGAGGGGAAGAGGAGGGGTAAAGGGCGGGGGTGGGGAGCAAGGCTGCAAGAGTGCAAGAGAACAAGAGAGAGAGGAAGGGGCAAGCAGCCCCTTTTATAGTGTCAGGTCACTGGGCAGAGCATACTGGCTATTGCCAGGTAACTGAGAGGTGGGGTTTACAGAATCCCAACACTGACTACACTTCCAAAACACTGGGTTGGGTTCCCAGCACCCATACAGTAGCTCACTACATCTGTAACTGCAGTTCCAAGAGACCCAACACCCTCTCTGGCCTCCTGGACACCAGGTGTATGATGCCTAGACATACATGAAGACAAAATACCACACTCATAAAATGACAAAACTTTGGGGGAAAAATGGATATACTAATGTCATTCAAATCTTGTTACCAACATGGGCATGGGCACCTGTGTTCTCTCCTTCCTCCTTGGTGACCATCAAAGAGGACAACCCTGTTTGGGATATTTGCTCCATGTGACTCTTTAATATCCTGTGGCCTTAATGAATTTCTAATCTTCTAGAATCCAACATTCAGAAGCTTTGGAGTAAAGCTTCCTTCCCTTTGACCCTTTCCCCCTCAGATTTGCAATCTGTAAGCAAGGGCAATTGATAGGTGCACAAGGTGGGTAGTTAACCACCGGTACCCTTAATCCAGAGTGAGAAACACTTTTTCCTCGGGGTTGTTTTATAGGTCAGAGAAACTAGAGTGAAACAAAAGAGGGGGCGCCTGGGGCAGGATGGAGCAGAAGAGGGGATGCCTGGGGTGGAGTGGGGCAGAAGAGGGGATGCCTAGGGCAGGGTGGGGCAGAAGCAAAAGCAGCTGGCAAGGACTGAAGAAAAGAGAAAGACAGCTGGAGATGCCAATTGGGAGTAGGGCTCCCAATTACAAACTTTTGCCCAAGGGAGCTCCCAATTCTACCCTCCCACCCAGCAGGCTGGTTCTCCTTTGCCTGTAGCTGTTACTGGCAGAAGCCCATCTACACCTGGCCCCTGGGTTTCTGCATCTGACATGAATTTCCTAGCCCTAGCTAGGAAGCTACAGCACTGGCCCTCAACCTGTGGGCCAGGACCCCTTGTGAGTTCAGCGATCCTTTTACAGGGGTCACCTAAGACCAACACATATTTACATTATGATTCATAACAGTAGCAAGGTTACAGACATACATACTTTTATGGTGGGGGTCACCACACCACGGCAGGAGAACTGTACTAAAGGGACCCAGCATTTGAAGGTTGGAACCCCTGTTAGAGACACAAGGCTAGAAAAACTGAAGTTTGCTTTAGAATTCAATTCTTAGACCAGGTATGGTCGTCCTGTAGAGACAGAGGCAGGCAGGCAGGCAGGCTTCTCTAAGTCCCAGGCCAGCCAGGGTTACATAGCAAGGGTCAGTCTCAAAAACAAACAAACAAGCCTAGAAAATATATGATACTCTGTCACAGAGGGTCCCTACTTTTTCAGGGACTATTGCAGTGTCCTGAGCTTAAGCAAGCTTCCCCCTCCTAGTTCACTCTTAAGTGTTTTCCCCCTCCTCTCATCGGCTTGGGGACCTCCAGAGCCCAGTGTCCTTTGCAAGGCCAGCAAGGCACATACAACAGGGACATGGGGGAAGGGGTTGAACCTGTGTTGGAAAAGGGGAGGGGACATCAGCCAGATGTCTAGCTAAAGGAGACCCTGTTTGCCATTCTACAAGCACCTTCTTTAAGGTCACCCACAGTGACAATGCCTTGAGACAGAATACCCACAGATACTCTCGAAAGTGCCAAGGAAGAGCAAGGACAGACCTCCAGCAGACATTGTTTAGGACTGCAGTAACAGCGCACCTCGGGCTTTATCTAGAGAATAACTTTCCCTCCTAGCTTCTGCTGACCTCTGCAGTCTTTGCAGTTCCTTGGCTTGAAGACACACTGCTGCGGATTCTTGGCCCCTGGTCACGTGGCATCTTCCTGCCTAACGGTTTGTCTCCAGATTTCCTGTTTGGTGAAGACACAGTCGTATTCAGCCACGCTACAATGATCTTACCTGAATTCTTCACAGGCCTCACTTCCGGGGACAGCAGCATCTGTTATGGGAAGAAGGACTGAGCATGCCGTTTTGGAGGAACACTTGAACTTGATCAGTGGTTAGGGGCTGGGAGTCAGGTGGAGCTGGGGAAAAACACCCATGTGGGGGCTGGAGAGATGGATCAACAGTTAAGAGCTTGCAAGGGGCCTGGGTTCAATCCTAGTACCCACATAATGGCTCCAGATTCAGGAGATTAGACCCTTCTGACCTCTGGAGCCACCAGACACGAGGTTGCTACATGTATGTACACATAGGCAAAACACTCACAACTTAAACAAGTAATCTAAAAACTACAGGAAGAAGACAACCAACAGTTTCTTGTTTTTTTATTTTTAATTGGTTCTGGTTTGAAACAGGAAATTTTGATAGAACTGGTCTTCCGTCCATATTGTTGGGTTTTATATCTCTGTATCTAACATACTGTGGCTGGTGCTGTAGGAAATCAGGCCTACTGATGCTGCACATAGACTTTCCTGCCTACGTCCCCCTAATCATACAGTACAGCAATGTCCTGGTTGGCTTTCCCATTCCTATGGTAAAAACATTTTGACAAAAAAAAAAAAAAAAAAAAAAAAAAGCAACTTGGGGGGTTGGAGAGATGGCTCAGTAGTTAAGAGCACTGACTGCTCTTCCAAAGGTCATGAGTTCAATTCTCAACAACCACATGGTGGCTCATAACCATCTGTAATGGGATCTAATACCCTCTTCTGGTGTGTCTGAGGACAGCTACAGTATACTCATATAAGTAAATAAATAAATAAATAAATGTTTAAAAAAGAATATATAAGATATAGAATGGTAACCAATATAGAGCAAACGTCTGAGTTAGGAGCCAGCAATATTAAAAAAAGAAGAAGGAGGAGGAGGAGGAGAAGGAGGAGGAGGAGGAGGAGGAGGAGGAGGAGGAGGAGGAGGAGGAGGAGGAGGAGGAGGAGAAGAAGAAGAAGAAGAAGAAGAAGAAGAAGAAGAAGAAGAAGAAGAAGAAGAAGAAGAAGAAGAAGAAAGAAAAGAAGCCCCTTGACAGGTCAGGTTGGGGTGACATTCTGAGCTGGTTGCTCATATCCCCTCCATCATAGATGTTTTTCTCAGTCCTGTGTTCCTCTGCTACTGGGTCACAGTCTGGCAGGAGAGCTGATCTCAAGGGACACAGGATCATTGGTGTTTTTAGAGAGTGCAAAGGAGGGAGGGAGGCCTGGGGGCTTCCTGGAGGAGGTGGCATTTGAGCACAGCTGGTGTAGGCAGGGAGTGGGAGAGGGCAGGATCTGTGTGCTATGAGGCAGAGGAGGGGCACTGCTCAGCTCCAGCTTGAAATCAAGGGTTGCTGGACCCAACACAGGTTATGTCAGGGCATTGGTTCTGCTGTAGCAAGGGGCAACTGATCGGAAGGGAGTCCAGCGTCTGAGTCAAGTCCCCACACCTGCGAGAGGACTACAGGGTTCTGCGAGAGGATAGCAAAGTACTATATCCTGAATCATCTGTAGCAGGAGATGAAAGTCTGCCTTCCTTGGTGATCCAAGGCACAAATCCATTTTGACATCAGCATCTGACAAGTTGCAACAAGGTAAGGCAGCCCCTCCAACTGCTGTGGCTGACGGGCAATAGATCCCCAGGTAGCACAGGACCCAGGGGATCTAGAGACAGAGGCTCTGTCAGGTCACTGGAGCATCTGTTGGGCTTGGGCCTGGAAAGTACTTGCTGGAGCATCCATTGTCTTTTTCATCTCCATACCTTGCCTTTTTCCTAGGAAGTTACTCTTGCCTGCTCTGGTCTGAGGCCAGGCTGTCCCCTATATCCCCTAGGATGAGGTCTCTAGGATAATATGGCCACTCAGTTCCTCTCAGTGCCAGCCTTACTTACATTACCCTGACTTGATTCTGCTGGAACTTTCCTTGGAGAACCCTTTTGTCTCCATCCTGCTCTGAGGCCAAAGTCTCCTGGGTACCTGATGTATGATGAGGTTTGTGCCTGTGCCGTGTGCCTTCTTTCTTAGAGAAATAAGATTAGGTGCACACTGGCTACATGGTGTTCAGTTGAAACCCGGGCATTTGAGAGTTGGAAGGAGTATCGGGAGCATCTTTGGTTACATAGCAAGTTTGAAGCTACATTGTTGCACGTGAGATCCTGTGTCAGTCCCTCCTCACTCTCTTTCTTCCACATGAGGTTGATTGCTGATGGAATCATTAGGGGTCCTCCCCCTGCTCTATGCCTGGGCAGACCTTCCGGTGTCTCTCTCCACGGTGCCTTTATTTTAGTCTACAAACTGTTACACAGTAGTAGCAACTCTCAGAGGAAATAAAAAAATGGTTGGTGATTTCTCTGGCGACGACTTTTAAGATAGCCTCATCATCGGAAGGGGCCTGATTGGCACGTGCCTGTGTTTACCCAGACCATCTTTTCATAGCCCCCCCCCCCCCCGGTCCAGCGGAATCTCAGAAAGCCCCACCCTTCCTGACTCATAGGTATGGTTACCCCTGGTGGTACTACTGCTCCAGGAGCCTCCACCGATGGCTAGCCTTGTTCTAGGTGGGCCTTCTGTCTGGTTGCAGTAGTCCTAATGAGATGGGTGCTTGTTGTGCAATACATAGGAATTAGCTCTAACCCCTCCGCAACGCTGTCTCACGTTCCGGAGTTGTCACACCTAGCAGCGACCGCAGAGGAGCTCCAGAACCCAAGGCGAGATGGTATGTTTCATGTCCTGGCTTGGGAAGCGGTTAACAACCGACGTTTCACGACGACGACTTTAACCCTCCCTGCAAATGACTGGCAAGCCAAGAGGGATTCCCATTCGAGGACCGAAGAGGGGCAGATGCGCGGCGGCCCCTACCGTGTCCAGAGTCCGGGCCCCAAGACAGGCGCGTGCGCATCGCCATCGCTCACCGCTCGCCCCCGCCCTCCTCGTCCGGGTTTTCAAATTTGAAACCTGCGGCTTTTCCCGCCCGAGCGGGGGCCCCCGCGGCGGGAGAGGGCGGGACGGCGCGCCAGCCAACCCAGTCTCTGAGACTCGCGGCCCGCCCCAAGGATGTGGCCGCGCCCCGCGCGCACGTGCAGCCCAGGCCCGCGCCTTCCAGGACCCGTGCGACTGCCTGTCGCAAGAGTGGGACAGCTCGCAGCGCCCGGTGTCCAGGCTGCCCCGCCCGGCCGATGGCTCGTCCCCAGAGCGCAGAGTCCCAGCCCAGGTCAGACTAGGCGGGAAGAGGCGGGCGGAGCGGGGTGGGGCGGGGCGGACGCGGTTCCCAGGGGCGGGGCCAGGGCGGGCCCCGGGCGGGGCGGCCGGGGGCGGGACGGGCCCTGTGCTTGTGGTACTGTGTCAGTTACATCGAAACAAAAGTGGTAAGGCGGCTACCAGGGCCAGCATCCCTATCCCGCTCGCCGTCGGCTGTCGAGAACATGGAACCCGTGGCTAGCAACATCCAGGTCCTGCTGCAGGCAGCGGAGTTCCTGGAGAGGCGTGAGAGAGGTGAGGACAGACCCCGCGCGCGGGCTGGATTTGGCTCCCAACTTGGATAGAAGCACGGCTCCGAGGGCAGCTGGCGCGCTGCCGCCAGCACATCCATAGGAGTTCCCAGGCAGCCGGGCAGGGAGTGACTAGGGAAAAGAATCCTGGCGCCAAAAGCCTTTCCTTGACTACGCCATGCCAGTGGCTCCAGCTGACGGACTGTGTTCTCTCTCTGGCAGAGGCGGAGCACGGTTATGCATCTCTGTGTCCACACCACAGTCCCGGGGCCGTATGTAGGAGGAGGAAGCCACCCCTGCAAGCTCCTGGAGCGCAGAACAGTGGGCGGTGAGCAGGGATGGGGCAGTGTAAGGAGGGATGCTAATTCTCAGCTGGCCCATCTAATCCTCTTCCCACTTCCTTGTTTGTTCTTCTGGGCCAGGTACCCTGCTCCATCTGCATTTTCTACACACACACACACACACACACACACACACACACACACACTCACTCACTCACTCACTCACACACCACGAGTGTGTGTCCATTCACGGACTCCTAGAGCATCTTTGATGTAACCAGACAGTTCTGAGCCCGGCTTCCCTCACACTCCTGACCTCTCTCCCTCACAGGCTTCTGTTCTGTTTAAATGGTTTCCCCTCTACAGATTTCTCTGGCAGGCTTGTTTATTGAGCAAGTATCGTAACTGTCCAGGGAGCCTGTCTTGCCTGGCTGTCAGGGGGAGACCCTGAATGTCCTTGGCAAGTGTCCAGTACCTTTTGGTGTGTTTGTCTGATTCCTTTTGTCACTACCTGGGGTTTGGTGTCCTAAATGAACCTAGGCTCCCACGAAAGGCTCACTTGGCATAGATGTCTGTAGTGAGTTTTGGGAGGCACAATAACCTGGGGCTGAGGATTTGCAAAGTATCAGCTGCCCCTCACTCCATCTCCTTGGCGTTTGCAGGTCTGTGCACAATGAGCTGGAGAAGCGTAGGTGAGTCCCAGCCTGGCCCCCAACAGTACCAGGTACTAAGGACCATCTCTCTCAGACCTATCCTCCCTTGCCACTATCCTCCCTTGCCATCCATCCCTCTGGCTGGGGAGGTGGGGCCGATACTGCCCTCCTGACTCCTCCCCCGTAGGAGAGCCCAGCTGAAGAGGTGCTTAGAGCAATTGAGGCAGCAGATGCCCCTGGGAGTCGACTGTACCAGATATACTACTCTGAGCCTGCTGCGAAGGGCCAGGATGCATATCCAGGTAAGGAGCTGTCTGTTGTGCCCAGTGTGCTTGTGAGACAGCGTGGTCTTGTAGTGTGGACAGCCTGGCTGGAGAGCTGCCTCCATCCTGTGTGACTTGAGACACTCCTGTGCTTTTAGCTCTTGAATCTATCTAATGGGAAGAAAAGCAGACAACAGAGCTGTTCTGGAGCTTTGTAAATGGTCCTTTTGTTATGGTTAGCATTACTAAAGTCCTAGCAGAGAGACCTTGGAGGAGTCTGTTTCCCTGGTGCAGCAGGGAGTGTATGGCTGGTGAGAATACTGTTTTAAGCCTTGTGATTCGGCAGATCGCAGAGGGCTGGCACCTAGCCTCTCTCCCCCTGTCTTCTGTGCTTACTGGTTTGGGTTCTGCTGGCATTGTTGAGTTGGGGGATGGCCTGGAGGCAAAGGACAAGTGAACTACTAACTAACTGGTCGGACTTGGCCTTGCTGCATTTGGGTGGAATTGCAGGCCCCCTGGTGGACAGGAGTGGGCATGCAGACACCAAAGCCGAGGCTGTGCCAACCATGTGGGCATGTTAGAAGTTGCCTTGGAAATAGAAGATTATTTCCTGCTTTCTGGGCCCATCTGATGAGACTGAAGGGACAGCAGACTCAATCATAATGCCTGTCCTGTTTTTCAATGTTTATTATGCACAGCTGTCAGGCTCTGTTCAAGGGTCAGGGCCCAGTGACATGACCATTCAGCACATATCTGCCCTGTCACATACATGCCTGCTGTCACCTCCCATTGTCCTGGTTTTCCTGCAGGCTTAGATTTCTCCCGTGGAGCTCGTTTGACCTCATTTTCAGGGAGATGAAATGTGCTACCCAGAGGGGCTGGCATGTGGGCATCAGCCCTTTCCTGGGCAGCACCTCCTGAGCAGCCCTTCGTCCAGGCTGCCTTCTACCCTTGTACATTTACCGAGGCCGTCTGGAGCTGGAATTCCCTGATAGGACACAGCCTCATTTCCTGCTTCCTGTGGAACTCAAGCCTCTCCCTAATGCAGGCCTTGCTTCTCTGTGCTCCAAGCAGTCTCATGACAGCTTTAAAGGTTTCTCTCCTGGCTAACCAGAGACAAAGTTGGACTCTGCAAGCTTCCCAGGGTCCCTCTGCCTTGATGGTACTCAGCCCCCGTAGCTTAGTCTAGGTAGGGACATGTATTCTTCTGCATCTTGTCCTGACTTATTCTCCTTGTTTGATAACAACAAACCAACCAAAACTATTTGTATGGGTTAAGGATCAAACCCAGTGCCTTACCGGAGATGCATCTCTAGCTGCCTTGAGTATCTGGATGCAGGCTCCTTCCCAGGGACCTGGTACTAGTCTGTAGTCCAACAATTTAGAGGGATAGAGATCAGATAGTGCTAGGTCTGTGACCACGCACAGCAGTGGTGTGGCTGCATCCTTTAGTTTTGCTTGTCAGGATGCTAGTCTCCAGGTTTGTGCTGACATTATAATCCACTCCACTGTATTATATGAGTAGGCCCTAAAGACATTTGAGATTGGGATACCTTGCCACCCATACTCAGACAGTTTTCTGTATATTGAAGGCCAGGAGGTGGTAGCCTTTAGAGGTCATGAAACCACATTTGGGGATGGGGGGCAGTGTTATGCAGCTGCCTGTCTGATGTAGACAAAGGCTCTGGGTGGCTGATCCCAGTCCCTGTCCCTGTGGGTTCTGCAGAAGCTGGAGGAGCAGGAGCAACAAGCCCAGCGGCTCAAGGAGAAGCTTCGAAGCAAACAGCAGAGCCTGCAACAGCAGTTGGAGCAGCTCCAGGGACTGCCGGGTGCTAGAGAGCGGGACCGGCTGAGAGCTGACAGCCTGGACTCCTCAGGCCTGTCCTCTGAGCGCTTTGACTCAGACCAAGGTTCGGTGTATGCCCTGGAAGGGGCGAGGCTGGGGTGGGTCACATGGATGGCTGAGCTCCTGACTGGCTTCTCCTTGCAGAAGATTCAGAGGTAGACGTGGAGAGTCTGGTGTTTGGGACTGAGACAGAGCTCCTACAGAGCTTCAATGCCGGGCAGGAGCACAGCTATTCACATGGCACTGGTACCTGGCTATGATACTGGCCACCCCAAGCGGCCTATACTCTCTGGACTGAGCCTGCCAGTCAGTGGTCCCACAGAAGTCTGTTTAGAACCACATGTCAAAGAGACTATAAAGCCTCCGTGTGGGAACAGCCTGAGCCTGGGCCACCTTCACTATCCCCAAGGGAATTTTATGTAGCACTTGGCTCTGCTTTGCTGCTCCCCACAGGGACAGGAAGCCCGTAGACTTCTTGTTCCTGGGCAAAGCCCAGGGCCTCTGCCCCTCCCTACTGCACAGTATTTTCATTAAAATTTTCTTTTGTAAGTTCCTGGTTTTGCCCAGTGAGTTGGAGGAAGTCCCAGCCACAACTGGAAAAGAGGAAATAAGATCAGTAGCTGGCAAGCAGGGTCATGTGAAAGGCAGCGCACATCTGATGGTGTGGAAGCTGCTCTATGGTCCTGATGCTGAGGCAGAGTGATGTGCCTTGCCTGAGCTCCAGATGCAAACCAAAGCTATCTGACTCCAGAACTGGGGCTAATCAAATCATGTGTTTATTGAGTGCCTGTTATGTGCTAAATATTGTTCAGGGTACTTGGGACACAGCAGAGGATAAAACAAGGAGCCCTGCCCTCATGGAGCGTACAGTCTATCACTGCAGTGACCTCGGGCAAGTCACTGCACTCCTGCGCCCAGTAGACAGAGCTGGGTGTGGTGCAGATGCTGACCCGGACAGGGCCCTGACCCACCACCTAAGACAGCAGAGAGGGCTGCAGGTTGAGCTTTAATAATCAAGTGCACTGGGGAGAAGGGAGCAAGTATGCTATACGAGCTGCTGCTGCTGCTGCTTGGTGGCAGCCTTGTTGGCCAGGTCCTTGGCCTTCTCTGTAGCTGCCAGTGCCGTCTCCTTTGCTTTCTCTTTGGCCTCTTTGGCTGTCTCAACAAGTGTTTTGGAAGGGGCCTCACCTGTGGCAAACATCAGGGGCTGGCTTCAGATGATGCCTAGAAGACCCACCCAATCCCTGTTCAACCATGGCAGGCAGTCGTTGAAGGGCCCGGCTTCTTAGGAATATTTGGTGCCCTGTATCCTGACCCTCCCACCCTTCCAGGCCCACATGAGAGTCTCAGGCTCAGATCAGGACAGTCCAGCCGAGGTAGGACCACTCCAGCTACTGGTAGTGAGGGTTCCCCCAATTCCTGAAACAGTGTCCAGGGCTCACTCTCACCTTGTAGCTTGGCCAGGATGTATTCAAAGCCCTTCATTGTCTTGGTCACATTGCTTTTGAACCGGGCAAGACCAAATTCCTGGCAGGAGAGGGAGAAGGATGGGAGAGCTGCTCAGTGACCCAGAGCTGAGCCCAGCCCAGCCCAGCCCAGTCAAGTCCAGCCCCCAAACTGCATACCTGGACAGCTCTGGAGACGCCAAATAAGCTAGAGGAGACCCAGGCTTCCCGACGGATTTCGGTCCAGCCGCTATTGTCAGAGTTCACACAGTAAACACATCGTTCCTCCACCACCTTCAAGGGAAGTCAGGCTGAGCACCTTGAAGGAGCACCCTTTGCTTTGCTCACTTGTTTCGCAAAGTGAGCACTGTGTGTCTGCACTCAACATTGGGTGAGTCTGCCTCCTTCACAAGGGGAAGCAATGACAAAGTTCTCACCATTTCGTATCCCAGGCCTGGAGACAGGCTGTTCTGCCTTGATAACCCTTTGAAGTAGAACATAGCTTCTTGGGATCAGCTGCTATTCCAATCTGATCCAGGCTTTTGCTTGGAGCCTCTGGATCTAGATGTGAGCAGTGTTTCTTGTCTGCTTTCTGTCCTCTCCTCTTTGAGCTTCCTGATATTGTGTACCCACATGTACACACATACACTCACTCACCCATTCCAATGACAGCTTTTATTATCAAAGTGTATGGCAGCCTCGTGAAGAACGTGAGGACATAAGTCACAAATACAATCACTGTGTTATCTATGAAGCAGAGCTCTCAGCTGAGGTGACTTCAGACAGTGCTGAGCAGGAAAAGGTGCTTTACACACTCCATGACTGTGAGGAGCACATCTCTATAAAGGTTTTGTTTTGAAACACACTTTTCATCTCAAGCTCACAGAAGCTGAGAATCATCTAGAAGCTTTTAGTCACAAAAGAAAATGATACTGTGTGAATATTCCCAAACATGGGTTTTCAAGTCATGGGATTCAAGGCATATCTAATTTATCCCCTCAAATCTCATGCATAAACTGAGGCACATCCCAGGCATCTTCAGGCCTTGATGGGACTCCCAAATGAAAGCCACTTCTTCCCTTTCTCGCCCAGTGTGATTCCTGAAAACCCAGCCTGTGTGTCTGTCTGTCACCAACTGGCTCTGCATACAGCACTTTGTGACAAGCTTTGAAAATGGGTCTTTCCTCACCATCTCAGACCCAAGGGACAGTCCCAGAGAATCTGACCACCTGAAAAGGATGGGCCAATCTAAGGACAGAGCTCTAGAGATGTAGCTCATCAGTATTTTAGGCTTGCCTCTGGCAACAGGAGTTCCCATAACTCTCTTGCCTGAAATCTTTAGAGCAACTATTTTGAGGGACCAAAGGAAGTCTCACCATCAGCCGGGCATGGTTGATGTTCCAGGTGAAGGTGGTCATGGTCTGATTCTTCGGGTCCACAATAGAGTCCTCCAGGATGTACACCGAGTGAGCAACGTTGGCAGGAAACAGTCGCTCTGCCCAACGTGGCATCCTGTTGGTCTTGGTCAGGAGTCTTCGGGACAGAAGCTTCTGGTCAGGGGTCACCTCCCGGTGTACTATGTCTTCGGTTAAGACATGTTTGCTGCAAGTGTTAAAATGAAGATGATTCTCAAGGAGCCTGCTCCTAATGAAAGGTCTGCAGGTTCTTATTTAGAGTCTCCAGGTCATGGCTTCCTGCAATCTTACAGAGTGATCTGTACCCGGGTTCAGAATTAGAGTACACTGAACCTATCCCCGGGCAAATTCCAACCCCCTCCTCCACCCTGATATGGATTCTGTGGCTTTCCAAATCGAGTAAAATCTCAAGAATTATACCACTAGAGAGCGCCACAAGCAGGTGAGCAAGCCATCGTCAGGATTTCAGGCCCCGAAATACCGCTCAACTCTCCTGCTGCCCCCTCCTCCAGTCTCACCACCCTTGGACCGCAAAATAGAAATCTAGAGCCTAATATAAGTAATTGTCTAGACAGTCTTCGAGGACCTTGCAGGCTTGGCCTGATCCTAATCCTATAAGGACTTTATGCCAAATCTGTGGCCACAGTTCCCGGAGAGAGCCCGCACCGGATTCTGTCCAGTCAAGGACAGCCTACAGTCGGATCTCCAAATGGAAAGGAGGTCGACTCGTTCTACCTACCGCCACGTACCTATAGGGATTCGGGTACCGTTGCCAGAAGGCAGCGAACACTTGGTCCCAAGAACTTCGGAGCACGCTCTGGCCCAGGAAATACTTCACCATCGTCCCGACCCGAGCGGGCTCAGCACCCGTGCAGCATCAGGGTGAAGAGCCCGGGGGTGGGGGACACGCGGCAAGGCGCACGCCCGCCAGGCTCACAGCTCAATCACCGCAGCGCCGCGCCCAGGTCCCTACAGCCGCCATGAGGGGCTACAGGACTGCGTGACGCTTCCGGGGCCGGCCAAACAGGATCGGCTACTTCCGGCGCCCGCATCACGTGACCGGGCGTCCCGCCTCTTGTCGTCCAGTCCCAGAGGTACTGTTTGGAGTTAGGTAGGGACCCCGGTTTCAGTCGAAAACCCCGGCGCGGCGGAGCTTCTGTCGCAGCGACGGTTGCGCGGGTGAGCATCACAAGGCTCTGCGGCGCAGTGGAGGGCGCTGTCCGCGTCCGGGCTCTGCGAGGGACGGAGCACCTCGGGCCGAGGCACCTCTGCGAGGTGCGAGGCCCTTGGGGTTGGGGTCTGACGCTTGGGCTCTGCCTGGGCCGCGCGGACCCTGAAGTGGGTGAAGCGGCCCCGGGAGCATGAGCGGGCAGCGCGTGGACGTCAAGGTGGTTATGCTGGGCAAGGAATACGTGGGCAAGACGAGCCTGGTGGAACGATACGTGCACGACCGCTTCTTGGTGGGGCCCTATCAGAACGTAAGTGCACCTCCGCGGAGCAGGCATGGGAGAAGGGGGTCGGCCGGCCCAGCATTCGACTCTTATCTTTATCCTGTTTGTAGACCATCGGAGCTGCTTTTGTGGCCAAGGTGATGTGCGTTGGAGATCGGACGGTGACTCTGGGTATTTGGGTAAGTCCCTTGAGAACAGTCTTGGGCAAACCTATCCCCGAAATTTAATGTCTTGCCTTTTAAACCAGCTAACCGGAGCCTTATATAGGTCGTATTTCCTTTCTCACACCCATTTACTCACCTAAAAAAAAAAAAAAGGGATGGGGGTGTTTGGAAATGTGGGCCTAGTTTGTAGTCTTGTGGAGGAGCTCATTAGCTTCTTTCACTCCTTAGGACACAGCAGGTTCTGAGCGCTACGAAGCCATGAGCAGAATCTATTACAGGGGTGCTAAAGCTGCAATTGTCTGTTATGGTAAGGGGTTGGACGCTGGCCTGTTCAAGTAAGGGTTGGGTTAAAGGGGCATCAGAGGGAAGCCACTGTTCCTTGTTGTGTCTCCTGTCTTACCCTTACTAAGACCTCACCGACAGCAGCAGCTTTGAGAGAGCCAAGTTCTGGGTTAAGGAGCTACGCAGTTTAGAAGAGGTAGGTGACCAGATCTTACAAGATTAGGGACAGAGACTGTATTGGTCTGTGGAGATAACCTTAGCCTTGTTTTCTGCTACAGGGCTGTCAAATCTACCTGTGTGGCACCAAGAGTGACCTACTGGAGGAAGACAGGCGGCGCCGTCGTGTGGACTTCCATGATGTTCAGGACTACGCTGATAGTAGCCGTTTTTAAGTCTCTGAGGAGGGGGGCTTGGGGACGGGTAATATCTGCCTGAGTGGATTTCAAAGACAGGGGAATGACAGCCTTGGTTGCTTCCTGGCCTTCTTGAACCTGTGGAGTTCAGGGAGACTGAACTGTTAGCTACATTTAGATGTACTCCCCAGGCGTGAAGACTTAGTCACTTCTCTTTGCAGATATCAAAGCCCAGCTCTTTGAAACATCCAGCAAGACAGGCCAGAGTGTGGGTGAGTGTTGTCTTGGGTCCTGTCATCAGGAACAGGCAGGACAGTAAAGCAGAAAGGTTCAGAGGGCTGGACCACTGGGTTACCCAGGGCTGCTGACCTCAGGCCTCCACTGATTCTTTGCTTGCCAGACGAGCTCTTCCAGAAAGTGGCAGAGGATTACGTCAGTGTGGCTGCTTTCCAGGTTATGACAGGTGTGTATGTACTTCCGCATGGTTCCCAGCCCTCTTGGTGACCTCAACATAATAGTTCTGAGCAGCCACCTCTCTCTTTGACAGAGGACAAAGGTGTGGATCTGAGCCAGAAGGCAAACCCTTACTTCTACAGCTGTTGTCATCACTGAGTCACAACTCATCTGGCCCAGTCGAAGTAGATGAATTCCCAGAGGGGCTGGACCCAACTCTTGTCTGGGCTGGAGTGGTCAAGTGTCTGAGCTACTCCAGGTGCCTGTCACAGCAGAGGTGGCACCTGCCTGTGCTGGCCCCGTGGAACGGAGGCAGTATTGGGCTGACTGTGGGCATGAGGAGGGTAAGGGCTGATTTGAATCCCAGGCTTCTGTCCTGGCCAGAACTTCTGTCCAGACTAAGTAGCTTCTGAAATGTAAATAAAATTGATGCATTTCCCTGCTGTGTGCACTGGGTGTCAAAACACCTAGTTGTTCCTGGGGCCGCATGGGCCTCACTTCTTATATAAAGACTTCCCATCTGGAAACCAAATAAGTTTCCTAAGGTTATCACTGAAACCATGGAGAATGGGTTCTTAAGACCCCCAGCCTCACTCCCTTTTTACTTGTGCTGTATGGCTCTGAATGTAGAGCAAAGCCCAGGGCTTCTAACATACCAGGCAAGGACCAGTACCATCGAATACTGCAACTCCTTTTTCTTTTGTGGGGTGAAGATAGGCTGAGGCTAGGATGGAGAAATGCAGAGCTCAGACCAAGGAAAGCACCTCAGTTGTGCCCAGAGATAAAAGGCTCAGGTATACCAACCTCAAGACAAGTTGGTTAGGCCAGTTCTACCTGTTGTGTTGTTTGGACCAGTGCTCAAGGCTGTGTCTCAGTCCTAAGCTTCCCAGGGAAAGCCTGTAATGTATTCAACAAAAGGCAACCCCTTATTTCTGTAACTCAGAAAGGTCTTAGGCATCCAGCTCAGAGCTATAGTAGAACAAGGACTTGAAGCTGGCCCCCCCCTTACTCCTAGTGCTCTGGAAGCAGAGGTGGCAGATCTCCGAGTTCAAGGCCAGCCTGGTCTAAAGCGTGAGTTCCAGGACAGCCAGAACTAGAGAAAAGCATTGTGAAAAATTAAAAAAAGGATTTGAAGATGGAATGGTGGCCTGTGCCTTTAATTCTAGCACCCTAAGGCAGATGAAGGTAGGTTTCCCAGTTCCAGGCCACCATAGCTACACAGTAACACCCAATCCCAGGGGGCTGGGGGAACTAATAAAAGCAAAAAACAGAAAAGGAAGGCAACTGCTAACTTGTTCAGGATCAGAAAAACTAGGTGTTTATGTCAAAGGGCTAATACTTCCTGTTTAAGCAAACGGAAGTGTATTAGGGCCCTTTCTAGTTACTGGTGTGAGGGTGTGGGCTCAACCTTTGTCTCTGCTTTCCCTCTTAAGCCCGAGTCTTCAAACTTTGCCTGTAAAGATTTCAGAATCATCAACCTGGTCTGGTTGCTTGCCACTGGGAAGCGGAGACAGAAGGAATACTAGTTTGAGGTTAGTCTGAACTACACACACAGTGAAACTTTGTTTCAAAAACAAAACCCAAAGTGTCGGTTTCATTTCTCTGAAATAATTCCTCAAAATACCCTGGGTGGTAGAGGACTCCTGCGAAGCCACCACCAGCCTCAGTAGACAGAATGAATGTTTAGGCAGCCAGTGCACCTGGGAGGAAACACATCTTTCTTCAAGGCTGGCTCCTGCTCTTACCCTAACCAGTCAGCCCTCTGTCTTGTTAAGCTACATTTCCCCAGAGACAATAAAAACACAGGGCAAGGGCCATAAGAGTAAAGTTAAACTTTACTTTACAGTAATTTTTCTATATACAAAGAATTACAGTACATGTTTATGGGGACTCCTAGCACAGGGTTCCCCGCCTTTTCACTAGGTTCACTTCCAGCTGACAATTGGTTGGGGGGGGTGAGAGAACACAGTGATGGACCTTCGTTGAACCCCTTTTCCCCATTTAGAAATAAGCTTTCTAGTCAGTTTTCTTTGCCAAGACCTAGACTAGAAAGCTGCTTTTCCATGAGCTCCTAGATGCTGTGTTCACCCAGCTTCCACTCACCTACATACACACAAGGCGGTACCACAACCACCTGCTCTGCCCACCCTAGAAACAACACCAACACCTCAGTTTCTGCTCTGCTCCCTGTCTGCCTCTGCCAAGCTGCACTACTCTCCCAGGAACAACTCTTGGGGCCTCTCATAGACTGATGTTCTTAAAGTCAAAGGAAGGCTGCTATAGGGGAAGAACCACAAAAGAGTTAAATGTGTTTTGCTTATACTGGTCAGGAAACATCTTTTGAGGTTGTAGTTGTCTAATTAAAATAAGCTCTTCCGATGTCCTTAAGAAACACTGCCCTTATTTATAAGTAATTGAGATGCTGCCACGAGAGGGGAAGGAAGAGGTAGAAAAGCAGAAGGTAATGGCTACCCCACATCCATAGTTCTCTTCTAACCTTTCCCTGGGCAAGATGGACAAAGGCTATGGTCAAGGTGATACTAGCCCCAAGAAACTCGGTGGTCATCATCTTGACATAGGATTTCTTCCTCTGAATTGTACTGAAGCACTCCAGGGTTGGGTTGGCAGGCATTACTGCCTCTGCCTGTTTCCCTCCTCTCAGAGCTGAAAGGAACCTATATGCATTATCTTCCCAAGCAGGAGCCTGGGTTTCTCATGTCACCACTCCCTCCACTGTGGCAGTGCTTATTTATACCATGAGATTAGCACCATCATTACATTGTTTTGTGTACAAAGCAATTATTTTTATTTCAATTTACACTATAGCAACTTCTGTACTGACCTAGGAAGCTCAACTGAGAGTGAACTGGTCATAGCCAATCAAAGCTCCTGCAGTAGCTACCTAGGTCTAAATGACTTGGGATAATTAACATGAATAGCTCAATTTTAACAGCAGTAAATTCCTGCTGCCGTTCCTGCCCTGTCATCTAGGAGATGAGAACATGGGGCCTCTTCACATCCAATGACAAACCTCAAGAGGATGACAACATCTCAACTCAGACTGGGGTGTGTGTGCATCAAATTGAGTATTCCTGATTGCCCTGGATAGACATCCTTCCTGTCAGTTCTGGAACAACACTGGGATACAACCTTTCAAGTCCAGCGTCAGTGAACTCAGTGCAGCGCCACAAAGGTTCACTATCATACTTCAAGCCCAGACTGAAGTGTGGGGTAGAGCATAAGTACCAAAGACGCAGAATTGGGTTTAAAAAAAAAAAAAAAAAAAAAAAAAGGCCTGACATAGTGACTTGGTAATTTTAGGGAAGCATCCATCTAAAATACTTTAGGGGTGGTAAATGATGGCTACCATTTACTAACATGGGCTGGCTTCACCAAGAAGGAAAATTAAGATTTGAATGAAAATTGCAATAATTCCCTTATATTCTCTCCTCTACAACTAAACAAAAAACGTGTTAGTTACTACCTATGAATATTTCTGCCTTTGGCTTGTCCCTGGAAAGTACTTCCTGGGAGCTGTCTCATGGGCAGATTCTCTGGCCGTCCAAAACGTAAGCTAAATGCTAAAGCCAAATACCAGTTTCTTTGCTGCCAATTCACACCCTTTACCAAAGGGCAATTACAGGATTCAAAAGCAGTCTAGAAGAACTGCAAAGATTCCACCCCCAGCACCTGTTACTAAAGCACAGTCATCGATGCACAGCTCTTAACACTATCCTCTTGATGCTCTGAATGGAGGTCCACTGTGGTTTTCAGTGGCCCTAGACAGAAGGACTGTTCTTCACCCACACCCCCAATCCCTCCACTTCACACCAAGTACACAGCTCAGAAGATATTTTCCTAGCAGGTCTGGAAGGAAGGCTCCAACAAATGGTGATGAATGGAAATATCAAAACAAAAGACAAGTGGCCAACTGTGCCCCCACCTCACTCCCTCCTGTCTTGTGAGATACTTCTAGACAGCAGTCAAAGCCAATTAGCTACTCACCCTATTGTAGAGAAACTATGTCAAGGCCAAACTTCTCCACTTAAAATTTTTACATAGCCTGCACCCCCCACCCCCCACTTCACAGTTTATTTCATGAAACAGAGCTACTGTAATCAAACACACAACACAGTGAAAGGAGACAGTGCAGTGCAGATATCTTTTTCTGATCACTACTACTGATGACAGGAGAGCAAAGGGCACAGGACGGCACCAAGCAAACCTACTCACACAGCCTAAGAAAAGGGAAGGAGAAAGGGAGGCCTACTAGCTGCAGCTATATATACTTATATTCTCTCACATGATAAATATGTAATGTAGTGAACTTTAATGTCCTGGGTGAATTTCTTTAAAAATATTTTCTTCGTGGCCTAAAATTTTTTAAAAAGAAAATAAGATGTTTTATCTCTTCCTTTTCAAAAAGGAACTTCTTCACTCTGACGATGTAGGAAGAGAGAATGAATGGGGAGAGAACTAGGCAGGTATATTCAGAGAGGAGATTCTGACTTTTCAGGGAAGTGCAGGGATCAGGCCCCCAAACTCGGGACAGCCCTGCCCCAGCCTCATCCCTCTGCCTGAGTTCAAGTTTCTCAATCCCAGAGACAGACTTTGGGAAATAAAAGCAGATCCTACTTGCAATTTTTATATAAAGCGCAAATGCTTCTACAACCACTGTTCTTTCCTCTTGAGAAGAGATGGGAGCTAACCTCAACAGGAACTTAGGGAGGATGAAACGGGAAAATAGAGGCTCCTGTTGAGGGTGTAAAAACTGTAACTGAGTCAGGAGATGCCAGGAGATGCTGTCTGTTTGCAAAAGATGCTAAGTCCGCAAAGCTGACAGGTAAACATGATCTGAGAACAAAGGGCAGGTGGGTGTGGTACAACTAGCCAAACAGCACTTCCTTTTAGAAGTTCGTGAGCTGGGGAAATGGTAGGGCAAGGTAGCACCAACAGATTCCCAGCCCTTGGGCCCCAGCTCAGGGCAGCAGTAACAGATAATCAGCAGTTACGAGGAGTCATCACTTAGACTGGACATTGCTCCAAACACCATATCTCTCCAGTCTTGGGGAAGGGTTTGGCTGGCCATTGAGCTAAGTTATCAGACATGGGCCCTCTGTAATAGAGAGTGCAGCCATTTGCAGGGAAGTGGAGAGGATTCTCTCCCTTCAGGTAGGAGAGCACAAGACCAGGAAAGAATTTCCTTGGAATCTGACACTCTTCTTAAGGTGGTGTGTCTTGCTCGGAGCTTGCCAGAAATCCCCTATGTCCACTGCCGAGACTGAGATCTGAAAGCACCTGAGTGTTTGAGGAAATGAGGATAAGGGTGGGTGGGGTCTTGTAAAAGGATTATTGGTAGAAAAGAAAGGTAAGCTTGCCAACTGCCCTTGTCCACTTATGGGACACAACATTCTCAGAGAGCATCTCCCTCTAACCAGATGCTCCCCAAAGGATAAATTTTCAGATTACAACACAGAGACTGCAGCAGCTGCCCCAGCCAACAGCTCATCTCAGCCTTGATGTAGCACCCCTCCATTAATAGAAGAGCTTTGCAGGCACACACATGCACATACATACATGCATGTTTGAACCAGGAGATATATGTTCTATATAACCACACTCTGGGCCACAAAAACAAAAAAACCCAAAAACAACAACAAAAAACCCCAACCCAACAAAAACAAACAAAACCCCCAAAATACAAAAAAAAAAAAAGAAAAACAAACAAACAAAAAACCCCAACAACAAAGACCCACTTGAAAACAGAACTGGAAACCTATGGCCTACAAGTACTTTCTGTTGTTTCCTGGTCAAAGGTCCTTGAAATCTACCTGGGGACCCAAGCAGGCAAGTTAGGCTCATCGAGATTCAGGCCTTATGTAATTCTGCCTAAAAAAATGACTAGCCCCCTGCCCTTGCACATATCAATACTCAGGAAACTGCCAGTGATGTGAATGAACACCAGGTTCACAAAGGTTTTACAGGGCTCTCAATAGGACACAGTCCGGCTAGGCAAAACCTTGAGAGCCCATACACTTTCCAACTTGACCAGTGGAATTGAATTCCATGCTTGATTCCAAGAGTGGACTTTTTTATTTTAAGTTGACCATATGTAAAAGTTAGGGCAAACAGACTTAAGTCTGTCTTTCTCATTGACTGGGGCCCGACGACTTCCCAAACATGACTCACACAACCACAAGTCCCCATGGGCTAATGTCACAAGAGTTTTGAGTGTTGGGATATAAGGAGAGAACAGTGGAAGTGTTGGGAATATGTTTCTTTTTCAAGAAGGAAAAAGAAATGATTTCCCTCCCCAAATGGTACCTGGGGACAGCTTGTCTGGTTATGTGATATTTACTGTATTATTTCTGTTCTGACTCTGCACATTTGCGACTAGAAGGAGCCTGGTTAAGAGCATGAATTGCATTTTGTTCTGGTTTGGGGTCTTGCCCTCTTCCAAGGGACCAGCAAGTTTGTGCCAAAGTTTGTGTGCCCCCAGCAGACCAGCAAGCCTGGGCTAGTGTTTGTCCAGCCACTATTGGCCAAAGCCCTGCCCCTGGTGAGGCTTTTCCCAGGCCCCAGGGACTCTGTTCTGTGGTTGTCAATTTCTTTTCTTCATTGGGGAGGGAAGCTGAGATCTTCCCAAGAGACCTAAAGGACTGCCCGCTCTTGGCAGTGAGTCCCCTAGAGAGCTGCTTCACCTGTTTAACCAGGCCTGGTGCTGGGCTGGGAGGTCCTGGGGTCTGCTCAGCTCCCACAGGAGTTCTTCCTGAGGCTTGAGTTGCTGATTCATATAAAAAAGCCTTGGAAGAAGGCGGAGAAAAAAATCTGGCATGGGTGAGTGATTTAACAGCTTGCCAAGGGTGTTCTGAAGGACCTGCTGATTTCCCAGCTGGCTGGAGGGAGTCTGACACGCTGCTTTTCTCCACAGCTCGGGGTGTATGCCCCAGACCTTTGCTAGATGGCCATGAGCTTGGCTCCAGCACTGGTGTCTTCTCATCAGTCTGTGGTGTGACGTCCTGAGGAGAAGCAGCCCGCTCCTTCTGGCGAGGCGTTAAGTCTATGAGATCCATGACCACAGCAGCTCTGTGCTTTGATTGGGTGTTCTGGTCCACAGGCCTCAGTGCTTTCTCTTTAGCTACCAGAGACTGGACCACAGCTGATAGCACTTTCTCAGGAGGTGGAAGCCTCTGGGTCAAAGAGGCATGGGACTTGTCTGGGGGCCTGTCTGAAATTTGGGGTTTGGAGCTGTTGGTGGTTAGCAGCCTGTCTGGTGATGAAAGTCTCAGGCCAGTGGGGGCTGGAGTTTTCTCCACTGCCTGGGACTTTGGGCTGGCAGCACCTATGGATTTATCCACCCTTGGGTCAGTCATTCTCAGAGGTCTTTCCAGTGGAAGGGAGCTGACTGAAGGTGAGGAGCCTGGCCTGGTCATTGGAGAGGCTCTGTCAGGTGGCTGAGGTCTTGGTCCTTCTTTAGCAGGTGGCCTCTCCTGTGGTCTCTGGCTGGATACCAAAGACTGGGATTTGGTCCCTGACCCAGTGAGGTCTCTGATCCTATCTAAAAGGTGGGAACTAGAGTCAGTTCTCTTAGGAGGCCTCTCAGGGAGCAGTGGCCTCTGACAAGTCCCTGTTAGGGCTTTTTTGGAGAGTGACAGCATCTGGGTGGCATCAGTTGGCGGTTGATCAGACTTCTTGGGCCCCTGAGTAGCCATCTCTGATGATTGCTCTGTCAGCTGAGTGCCAGGGCTTGAAGGCAGCGTTGCTGTGGGAGGCACATACTCACGGATCTCCCCTGGTTCCAGAGGATTGGGCCCACAGGGGTCATGTTCAGTACAAGACAGACGCCCATCAAGCTTGGAAATGAAAAGCATCCCTTCTCGATGTTGCTTGCAAAAGGAGCTGGGGCACATCTCACAGAAAGAGGCTGCTTCCTTCCCACACACGTCACACTGGTGCCAAGGACACTCCCACTTCCCTGAAAACAAGAGTGAAGAAAAGCTTAGGGAAAATAGATGCATGCAAGACAAGCCATGGTGCTGAGACTGGTGCACAGCAGTGGCTGCAAAGCCTCCTTCACACTGCCACTTCTTCAGAGTTGGTGCCACTCACCTGCCGTTACTCCTTCCCCAGAATTTCAGCTTCCTCTTCTGCACAAAACAATATATAAAATAACAGCAAAGAATCAAGGTTGAGTAACTAAGTATCAACTAAACACAAGCAAGAGACTATTTCTAGCAAGAAGGGCTGTACAGTAGAAAACCAACCAAATAAACCCCAAAGTTCCTCTTAAGATGAAACAATTATCAATGTTTCCACATTTGCTTGAAAACTCTGTTTGTCCTAGAAAAGCTTTTTAAATTCAATTTATGTTATTTGAGACTGTGTCTCACTGCGTAGCCCAGGGTTGTCTGCAGCTAGTTATAAGCATGTCACCACACCCAGTTCTAGACAGCCTTTAAATAGTTAACTCAAAGAGGAATATTCCAGCCCTTTAACATTCTTGCTCATTTTGTTTTAAACAGAAATAGAATAAATATATACAGATGCAAAAATAGTAAGGGAAGCTGACTCACCTTTGAATTTTTAAATCTTGAAACCAGCACAGAACTGTATTGTCCATGTAGAACGAGAGGAACAACCTAACTCGAACCTAACCTTGCATCTAGTCCCCATGAACAATAGTGTGTAAATGTTCCCATCTCCAAACGAAGGGGCTAGACTTCCCTGATGGAACCTATCAGAACCATGACAGTCCTGTCTTTTGCCAGGAAACAGCTCTAAGGAAATAGCCATTTCTACTTCCTGGTTCTGACATTTCAATGTATTGGCCTTGTCCACATTTTTCTTGGCTTTCTGTTATATCATGACACTGGATTATACAAACTGAAAGAAAACCAACTCATAAACAAACTCCCCTGACTTCTACACTAAAGTTCTTCACCTTCTGTACATTTCTGAAGAAAGCTTTAGTATAGTGTACACTTTAAAACAGTTACACACATTTGCTGTTGGTCTTTCAAAACAGCTAGCATATCCAAATAGCTAGAACCCTAAGATCCAAGCCACCACCCAAAAGGATGTCAACTTCTCCCAACACAAATTTCTGGGTACCACATCTACCTGAGCAGCTTTGTCCTGTGTTAAACTGACACAGCTACTTTATTTACAAAGAGACTCCTGTAGGGTTGAGAGAACCTGTGGGTAAAAGGCTGTCAACCCATCTTTCATTGACCTGAACATTTGAAGTGTCTAAGATGCCTCACTATCATCAGTGTGGCTCTTTGAACTATTCTCAACAAGTCATTTCATGTGACTTGATCTTCCCCAGAAACAGACATGCCTAAGAACAGAGAGTAAATCTTGATGGGATGCTGGAAAGGTAAAATGATGTAAATGGAAATAAAAAGGTTTCTGTTACCTTCCCTAAATAACGGAAGATTTTAGGCCTTTGTTTTTACTTATTGCTAAGTAACAATATGGACCAGGCCTTTCGATTTTAGGCCTTTGTTTTTACTTATTGCTAAGTAACAATATGGACCAGGCCTTTCAAGTGTGGACATGTGCTTACAAATAGAATTTGATTTCAGAGTGAATCAAGTAACATCAGATTTTGAAAATTCTGACAGAGAAGAAATGCTCAGAATAGACTTTGGCACCAACCTGCTGGTCGCTTGGTCAGATTGAGACAGTCCGCATGGTAAACTTTCGGGCAGCCTGGCTTCTTGCAGGAGACGAGCTGACCAGCATCCCCACAGCTGAAACATTCATCCTCTCTTTCCTTGGTGACTTCACCCTGGCTCCTTCGTTTCCCATGCGGCTTCCTCTTGAATTTCCTTGACTTTTCTTCTGTGACAATGGGTTGATTCTGGAGATCAAATATTTATCAGTCAACACCCAGAGCTCAGGTATTGAGCTTGACTAGATTAATAAGGCTAAAACCGTAGTCTCTCCTCTGGAATAAGACAACGCTCAATAAACTGCTATAAAGAGAAAAGGCAGGAAGGCAAAATGACATTATCAGATGCCCAATTCACTTTAGCATTGGGGCTGAAGAGATGACTTGGCAATTAAGAGCAACTGCTGCTCTTTCAGGACCCAGCTGTGATTTGGAGCACCCATACAGCAGCTTACAACCATCTATAACTCCAATTCCAGGAGATCAGATTCCCTCTACTAGTTTCTGTTGCATCGGACATGAAAGTGTTACACAGACAAACACAAAGTTAAAACAGACTACATATAGTATATGTATATATAGAATAAAAAAATTTATGTGTGTGTTTGAAAAAAAATATACATATACACTTTCTTGTATTGTTCAAACTGTTAAGCTTTGGCCTTTGAGAATGCTTTTCCTTTGGCTCTATCCTGTGACATTACCCCATCACTTTTTTTTTTTTTTTTTTTTTTTTTTAGTATTTCATTGATCAAAAAAATTTCCTTTAGTTTTTGAGATATGGTCTGTTTTATGTAGCCCTGGATACATAGGTATTTGCTATGTTGACCAGGTTGGCCTTGAACTCAAAGAGATCTACCTGCCTCTCACTCACAAAAGTGAGAGGATTTAAGGTATGTGTGATCTTCACCGGCCTTTTTTGTTTGTTTGGTTTTTTTTTTGTTTTTGTTTTTTAAATACTATCTACTTATTGTGTGCATGTGTCTGTGTATGGCACAAATGTACCATGGTGTGTGTATGTGTGTGAAGGTCAGAGGATAACTTGAAGGACTGTTTTCTTTAGAGACAAAAATGCAGGTCCATCAGGCTTGGCAGCAAGGTTGCTGGTTTTTATTATTTTCTATTCTTGAGACAAGGTCTTGTATACAACCCAGACTGGCCTTGAAATTGCAAAGCATCCTGCTTCAACTTTTCCAGTGCTAGTATTACATGAATATGGTACCACATCTATTTACTTAACACTTTTGTATAATAGTCTTTAAATTTGAATGAAACAATAGGAAAAAATTTCCTTTCATTAATACAAAGACTAATATTAAAGGCTACTCATTGTGTTACCTTTTTTTGGTGTGTATAAACTAAAGATTTCCGTGTATACATGTATGGTTATTAGTTTATTTAACAAATCTTCACTAAACACTTCATTAGGAAAAGAGAAGATTTTCCTAATTTAAAATATTATGGATATTATTCCCTTTCATAATAGATTTTTCTCAAAATAAGGAAATTCTTATTATGAGATTCTTATTGGTTCCTATGCATTGCTCATTTTAGAATATTGAATGCATAGACATAATGTGAAACACCCAGTTGGAGTCACTGTGTAGACTTCTTTGCAACACTAAATTTCAGAACCACTGTTAAAATGAGAGACCATGGCATGTACACAAAAACAATCACTAAAAACTGGAGGTTAGGCTGAGCATGGTAGTCCACTCTTTTAATTCCAGAACGAAGCAAGAAAGGCAGACAGATCTCTGTAAGCAAGAAGCTAGCTAGCCTGGTCTACAGAGAAAACACAGGCTATGTAGCTAAACACTGAGACCCTGACTTAAAAGAAAAAAGTAAGCAAAGCAGGATTAAAAAAAAAAAAAAAATCACACAACAGCAATAAACCTGGAAATAGTATTTAAGAAAAATAGGATAAGGGCTGGAGAGATGGCTCAGCAGTTAACCACATGGTAGCTCACAACCGTCTGTAATGGGATCTGATGCCCTCTTCGGGTGTGTCTGAAGACAGCTACAGTGTACTTGTATAAGAAAAAGAAAAGAAGAGCAGGATAAAATAAGCCAGGCATGGTGGGATACTCTAATCCCAACATTTGGGAGGCAGAGACAGATGGATATTTGAAGTTTGAGGACATGCTAGTCTACAAATTGAGGACCTGGACAGCAAGAGCTACATAGTAAGTCCCTCTCTCAAATGAATGAAAGGAAACCATAAGGAGTATGAAAGATGACTTGGCAGGTAAAGGCCCCTGTTTCCCAGCCTGATGCTCATATGACTTCTCTAAGCGTCTTCCAGACTACTGCACTTGCATGTGTGCATGTACGCACACAAATACATCTGAGGGGAAAACCTTCAATGATAAACATCTGTTGCCAGGCCATGGTACATATACTCTCAGAACATGGGCGGCAGAGGTAAGTGGATCTCTGTAGGTTCAAGGTCAGCCTTGTCTACAAAGTGAGTTCTAGGAGAGCAAAGACTACACAGAGAAATGTTAAAAAACAAAAAACAAAAACAAAAAAAAAAACCACACACACACACTCAGGCAGGTATGGGGGTGGATACCTGTAATCCCAGCATGTAAAGGGAAGGAAAGGAACAGGAGGACAGACTAAAGTTCAAAGAAAAAAAAAAAAAAAAAAAAAAAAGGACAAACGCATACCTGGGGAATCTAATTAGCTTACCAGAGGGTATAATAAATAAGTGAGCAGAGACCAGGAAGAAGTAACCTACAAGTTCATAGGTTTTGTTTGTGTGTTTGTTGTTTCACATTTAGAAGAGTACTATTGAGTCAAGCCACACAGAACACTGCAGCAACACCAAACACATCATGAGAATAATCATTAAATTGTCAAAGTGACTTCGCTGATAACCAACTCCATTATTTCAAAGAAATAAGCTTCTTACAATGAAGACTCAACTCTAGTCCACACCTACCAATGAATGGTACAGCAAAGACATACTATTGCCCCTAATACAAAAGTTTAGAAAGTGGTACCTTTGGCCTCACACCCAAGAAGCCGCTGCAGTTTGGGGCTCCACATTTACACACAGTTTTTCCATTCCCAAGACATTCTAGGTTGTAATTGAAGGTAAGTTCAGTGCCTGCATAAGAGACCACAAAAATATTAACATATAGTTTTATTATTTCTTAATTAAAGTGACATTAGCTTCTAATAGAACCATTCTATTTGATTTTTTACTTTTGTTTGAAACAGGATCTCTCTATGTAATTCTGGCTGTCCTGAAACTCACTCTGTAGAAAAGGCTGACCTCAGAGATCTTCTTGCTTCTGCCTCCAGAGTACATTGGGATTAAAGATGTATACTATCATACCCAGTTAAGAATAGTTTTTAAAGAACAAAAAATTTAAGTCTATGTTATTAACAAAAATTTAAGCAGGTTAATAGTTAAAATAACCCTTACTTTTAAGTATTCTCTTACTTTTCATCTGTTTTTCAATTGTTTAAATTCAAAACATACTAACTAACAAGAATAAATGCACAATTGATGGTAGGATGCTGGCACACATCTATGATCCCAGCACTCAGTGGGACCATTATCTTAAGACAACAAAACAAAGCATGTCCCTGAAAAGATGCCTCACTGTTAAAGCATGTAACATGTAAACCCAAGGCCCCAGGTCTGAATTGTAAAGATCCACACAAAAGCTGAGTGGAGACTGAGAATTCTGAGAATTTCTGGAAGCATGAGGGCCAACAGGCTTAGTGTCGGCAGCAGAAAAACCAACAAAGAAATCCTATCTCAGAACTAGGCAAGGAAGGGTACCAGCTGAGGCCTTCTGATTTCCACAGGCTTACTATGGCATGTGTGTACCCCATCCTCCTCTCTCAGTGTGTCACACATGCAAATTTGAAGAACACCTGCCAGTTACGTGTGCCAGGGAATATACCTTATCTGGACGTACTCAAGAAAAGAAGCATTTCACTGCAAAGTAATAAATACTATCAAGAGAAGAAGACTGCAGACTGGTGATGCATGCCAGTTATGACATAGTCTGACTAGGTGATCTGACCTTACAGAGGCTTCATGCATTTATGTGTAGACAAGGCACGCCTCAAACCAGCAGTATAGCTGAGGAACTCCTAGTCTGTATGTGTCTGAGGCCAAACATTCCACTTTATAAATGAAGAATGCATATAAACTGATTGAAAGAACACAACACAATACCCACAGCAGTAAGTAAAACAAAGATCACTATAGAAGACTAGGACACTTGCCTATATGTGAGAAACCCTGGTTTAGCCCTAGTAAAGCATCTTCAAAAGTTAAAAACAACAACAATAACAACAACAAAAAAGCAGCAGATTGACACTATTATTTTAAAATGTAAAACATTGTGTATTCACATCTTTAATCCCAGCACTGGAGGACAGGGATCACAGACTTCTGAGTTCAAGGTCTACATAGTAAGTTTCAGGTCAGCCAACACTACACAGTGAGCTCTTGTCTTAAATTAGAACACCATGAACTACCCAAACTACAACAGAGGGCTGGACAAAGTGTGGCTGAGAGTATTTACTGCTCTTCCAGAGGACCCGAGTTCAGTTCCCAGCACCAATATCTAGCAGATCACATGCCTATAGAAGGCTGTTCTAACTCTAGTGTCCCCTTCTACATTCCATAGGCAACCATGCATACTTACACACACATATGCACACATTTTTAAGAAATCTTAAACAATACAACAACAAACTGCCAAAGTTAGACTGCAATCATGGTCTTAACAAAATTCATTAAAAAAAATTATGTACTTTCTGTACATTTAAAAATGACCACATACTGGGGCTGGTGAGATGACTCAGCAGTTAAGAGCATTGACTGAGTTCAATTCCTAGCAACTACAGGTGCTTTACAACCATCTGTAACAGGATCTGATACTCTCTTCCGAAGACAGTGACAGTGTACTCATATACATAAAATAAATACATCTTAAACAAACAAACACCTATCACACGAGAGACCAAAGAGTGATTCTGTTCAAACATTAGGCCCAATTAAATATCCACTTCCACATACTGTAAGTTGTTTCTTGGTTGTTGTCATATAACAAAAATGTGACAGAATACTGTCAAACTACTACTCACTCATATCAAGTTTACTCACAACTGAGCATATCACACTTGCTGACTCCTACATTCCTATGGAAAATGGGCGTGACAGAGCTGAGTAGCCAGTTCTTTTTTTAAAAAAAAAAAACAGTTCTTAGTGGTTTTGTAAAATAACTGTGGAGGCTGTGAGACGTTCAGTGGTAAAATGCTTGTCAAGTACACACAAAGACCTCAGGTTGGGTCCCAACCTCATGACTTGAGTCTATCCCTCCCTTTAGATATGGAGATGGGGTCATGGAGATAGTAGGTAAGAGCACTGGCTGCTCTTCCACAGGTCTGAGTTCAATTCTCAGGAACCACATGGCAGCTTACAACTTTCTATAACTCCAGTCCCAGGGAATCTGACAACATTATATATAAAATAAAAATAAATGAATTATTTAAGGACAAAAGAGCAGAACTGGGGGAAAATATCTTTTCAAGTAAAAAAAAAAAGTATGTGGATGGGTAATAGAAGATTTATTGGTTTACACAGTAAGATTATGGCAAATGTGGAAGGCCAGGTAAAAGAGAAGGCTTGAAGAAGCTGCAAGTTTCTAAGGTAGGCCAATTTGGGGGTACTTAATATTAAAGATAATTTTAGCTCTTAGGAAGCAGAAGCTATGGATTCAAGGCTTGGTCTACATAGCAAATTCTAGTCCAGCCAAAGCTACATAGTGAGACTCTGTCTCAAATTAAAATAAAAGAAACTTTGCCAGGCATGGTGGTTGAGTACCTTTAATCTCAGCACACAGGAGGAAGAGGCAAGCAGATCTGTGATTTCGAAACCAGCCTGGTCTACAAAGTGAGTCTAGGACAGCTAGGACTATTACACAGAGGGGGTAAAAAGTTAAGAGGCCTAGAAAATTTTTATCCTTAGAGTCATTATGCTAAATAAAAGAAACTGGTCACAAAAGGACTAACTACTGTATGACTATTTATATGAAGTTCCTTCAAAGGCAGGCACAGGGGCTCATGCTTTAATTCCAGCAGAGGCAGGTGGAGTTCACAGCTAGTCTGCTTTATACTATGAGAAAAACAAAAACCCAAATCGGGGCTAGAGAGATGGCTCATTGGTTAACAGCACTGGCTCCACAGGACTGCGGTTTAATTCCCAGCACCCACAGGCAGCTCATAACTACCTGAAATTCCAATTCCAGATCTGACACCCTCACACAGACATACATGCAAGCAAAACACCAATGTACATAAAATTAAAACAACATGTCTAAGTACCATGTGCAAAGTCTCTTTCCTTCCCTTTTCCCTTTTTATTTTCTGGTTGTCCAGGAACTCACTCTGCAGTCCAGGCTGGCTTTGAACTCACAGAGATATGCCTGCTAGCTCTACCTCCTGAGTGCTAAGATTAAAGGTGTGCACCAATACACCAACACCACCTGGAAAGTCTTTACATGTCTATGTATTCTTGGGAACTGGGAGACCTTTCCAATAGAAGATTGTTTGATGGTAAATGACGAACTTGAAGTCCAGGTCATAGCTGCAGAATCTTTAAATGATTCTTACCTGCTTTAATGTCACTCAAAGCAAAAAGACCAACACGGGTATCTCCATTCACAGACCACTTCTGTGTCTCACAGTTAGGCTGGCAGCAGTGATTCATGAACCGAGCATAGTTTCCTTTAGGACCAGCATCAATAATTCGATCCTAGAATTTCCAAGAAAAGCTACTTGTCAGATTTCCTGAGACTTTTGCTATATTGAAAATTAGATTGTTTTATCTCATATAAGATGAGGAAGATGCTTTTAAAATAAAAATTTCTCAAGATCAATGGTTCTATATATGTCACCCACAGAGCAGTGAATATCAGCACCAATTCCATTTAGAAGGTCATGCTTCAGATACACTCAAGAGGATACTAAACTATGCAGGTCTAAAAGTGTGCTGACAAGCTGACTGAGGAACTCTAATAATGCACACTGAAGTTTATGAACCATGGCCCCAGAGAAGCAACAGCTTATTCCATTTTCTCATTAAAAATTGTCTAATCAAGTTTAAATACTTATACTCACTCCCTAGGCCAAACTATCATCAGAATGTTTGGGACTAAGGACTGAAAATCTCAAGAGTACTATTTAAGGGTGGGGGAAGAGGGTAACATTTCAAATGTAAATACAGAGAGTATCTAATAAAAAAACAAAGGAGTACAATTTAAGAAATATCTATAAGGTAACTAACTGTCAGGAGAGAGGTGTTAGTCTAGACACAATAGGCACAATGTAATGTCAGCTTCTGAGAATGCTAAGGCAGGACAATGGCAACTTACAGACCAGTTGAGGTAGCTTAGTAAGGTTCAAATTCAAATTCAACTATAATAACCTAACCTAGTTAGTAGAGTAACTAACACGTAATAACAAAGCAAATATTAACAAAATAAAACGAGGGAACATAAGTAAACTCAAGAGGAAAACTAGTTCAGTTGTACAATGTCTGACTAGTGTATACAAATTACTCTGTTCAATTTTCATACCAGGAAGGGAAAACTTCAAAATTATTGTACACATTTTTCACTGAAATATAATATTCAAGCACAGAGAGTAACATAGACAAAAAACAAGAACATTTGAAAATTTTTTCCGAAATGACTTGGTGTCTTGAGTTTTTACAATTTACATCACAGTTCTCAAAAATCATCAAACCCTACAGATATGTAATTACATCATAATTAGTTATAAAAGAGCAATGAAAATTATTTTATGGTTAGGAGTTACCATACATGAGGAATTGTATTGAAAAGTTGCAGAATAAAAAGGTTGAGAACCAGTGCTATACATGATCCCAATAACACACTAATTAAATATTAAGAAATTCGTCCTCTAGTGTATAAAATGAAAGGGTAAAGAACTGTTAACTCTTGTGGCTTTTTCACAGAGCTTCATGACATAAAAATCTAACCAATCTAACTCTCTCCAGAATTAAAAATCAAGAAAATGCTCTTGTATACATTCAAATAGTAGAACTTATGTCTGGGACAAATGCATATTCAAACAAAAAAAGAATTATGCATTACTTACTTTATCTAGTGTGAGCATATAGAAATTAGTGATATCGTGTTCTTGTGCATAACGAATTCGAGCTCTGCATTCTTCTTCATCTATTAGCTCACCCACATATTCATTCACAAATTCACCCTAGAATAAGAAAGTGCTCATAACTTAATAATAAAGGTATACTGGTGTTTTCACGTACAACTTTTATTTTAAAAATAAATATGGGTAATTCTCCCAAAGCGAATTATGTACATTTTATTATTTATCTTGCCTTAAGTCAATCACCTCCTCACCCCTACCAGCAGAAAGCCGCAGGGTGTAAGCAAAAGTTCTGCCAGAATCAAGACGGAGTGATACCAATAAAGAAATAAGTCAGTTCTGTATCCTGTCTGAGGCCTGGAAGCCAGTTTCTCAATGGTCTCTTCTTTCTGGTGCTTTCCTGATTAGTTAATTCCCTTCTACATTTCACACTCTCCACCATGTAGATAATAGACTATACTGGCTCTTTAATCTTAATCTTGGCTGCAAACAAGGTAAGTATTTGGTAAATAACTCAACAGGCCAGGCTACAGTCATTGTGTTTCCTAGAAACCTCAACAAAATTCTTTAGAGATCATGAGTTTACCTTATTAAACTGTCAAATAAGACTTATTTTTCATCCAGTATATATAATATTATCTGATAAAAACTTGAGGAACCTGGAAACTCCCCTAGGAAGAGCCCACACCTACATTCCTGGGTGTGTATCACTTCCTTCTCAAACAACTTTCTCAAAATTCTAGTGCTTAAAAGATTGAATGAGGAAGGAGATGGTTTTCATACCTACATTTCATACTGGAGACTTCCTGCATTTTTACTGGGAAAGCTCAACACTTAATAAATCCAAGCTTTTTTCTCCACACTAAAATATTAAGACTATAACCATCTCTTTTACCTTTTCTTCATTACTGCGTAAAGAATTTCCACAAAAAGTAAATACTCTTATAACACCTCTATGACTTTGTCCCTTTATCATTCTATGTAGTGAGTATGATCAGTGAAAGGATCTTTGATGACACGATTACCCTTTCTCAAGCCTCTACAGGTGGTGCTCACTATAATCCCTTACTATGTGTCCTCTACGTTGTATTTCTCATATCATCTCAAGATGAACCACTTTTATTATGCAGTTAAAAAAATTTCATAAGGTTTTATTTACCTTTTTAATATCTGTTTTGGTCCGGAGGCCCCAACCCCTTTGTAATGTGCGGAAAATTTCAACGTCTGGGTACTGGCGCTTGCTGAAGCACTGGTTCTGACAGCGCCCCCCAGCAGGGCATACTGTGGGATGGCACTCATATAGTAGCATCCGGTTAATACACTCAGAGTCTATCCCACAGGGGTTCTCATCAGTAGCTTTACAGTTGCAACGGGGAATTTCTGACAAATCTGCCGTGAAAATCTGTACTCTGCCAATAGGACGGTTCACCTGAAGAGGTACATAGGGTCATATAAGATACGTCAACATAAAACCATTCAGGACCTTTAACAGACAAATATCACTTCCCTTAAGTTATATGACACACTTTGCATGACTTGAAGAAATCAGGACTAAGTTAGATCATGCAATAATAATGCCACAGTTGATAAATAAATTATAAATTTCAATCCAAGTGTCCTGGTATATGCCTTTAATCTCAAGTATTGGAAAAACTAAGACAATCACAAGTAGGCAAGCTCAGACAACTGAGACCCCGTGATTTCCAAATTTAAAAAAGTAGGAGACTATAATTTAGTTGTAGAATTCTTGACTACAAACTCCAGTACTAGGGAACAAATCAATTTCAAAGTTGCTAGGCCAAAAGAATTTTAAACCAGGTTCTGACACAAGATGATGCTATAAGCTAATGGCGGGGTGGAGCGGAAGGTTGGTAAGTGAGAAATCCATGATTTACATACAGTACTATGGTTCTGTAGATAAGGAGCTTACTGAGAGGTCTGAAAAGAAGAGGACTGAATGCCATAATAGTGATGGCCATGCCAAACAAGCACTTTTTCTTCTTTTATGCTCTCATCTCTCAAAGCAGCTTTGTTTACAGCTTTAATTTTTACCATGAGCAAAGAAGGACACTGTGCAGTGTTACTCTAACATACAGCCTCCAAGACGTGTCCTCTCACCTTTATATGTTTATAAGGTGGTGGCTTCTTGTCATTCTTCCGATCTTCCTGCAGCTGTCTTAGTTCTTTTTGGGCTTTTAATTCTTCAAATCTTGCTGCAGCTTCCTGAAGAGCTAAGAAAACAAATTAAAATCAGTTAAACAAATATAAAATATAGACTACCACCATCAAAGAAAAATAAAACCCATTTGCACCTGATGACTTATCACTATGGCGTCTAACAAGCAGCAGATTTTTATATCTAAATTCACAGCACAATGTCAGAATCCTTAAAAGATTGCAATGTCTGAAAAAAAAACTTTAAAAACTTAGTTTTTCTCAACTTAAACATTCAATTCGTTATTCTTCATTCAGAATAAACTGACAATTCTAATTTCCCCCTCTTTTCGTCACTTTTCTCTATGCTCTTCTTCTTTAAAGAAATTCTCCCCTCTGACCTCTAAAGAGTCTCTCCTAATCATTACACAGGACTTGCCTTGCTTTCTTATTCCACAGAATCACACGAACCATCTAGTTCACTCATCTTTCCTACACTCTCTCCTCTTCTAGCTTCAGTGACAGCCAGTTTTGCACAGGCAAAGATGGTGGTGTTGCAGTCACTGACAAGTCCCAATAGTATTAGCATCTATCTTCCAGGTTCCCCACAGAAACCATACAGCAAATAGGGACCTAAGAGCATGGGTTACATTTACTAAGCTAGTGTTCTGTTCTAAACTAATGAGGATGGCTCTAGACTCATCCCATTAGTAAGCATCAGTTCTCTAAGATCATTTTCTCCTCACCTTGTTAACAAATTCATTAAGCTTCAATATCATTTAACAAAAAAGACATTACCTATGAAAGGACAACACTATGAAGAAGGTATTTTTCACTGAGGGAACACCAAGTACCTCACAGACTTACTTTATTTAGTAAGTTATTTGAAGAACCTCTTTCCCCTTTATATCTTAAAAAAAGACTCAATGGTGTGTTACCTGCCTGCTAAACCATAAAGCTAATACCAGGGGTATTAGGAGACCCTATTGTCTTCAATTGTAGACTTGTTTTTATTTCCCTGCAATTTTCAATTTTAACTGCTTTTACAACTTTTGTTTTAAAAAATCTGCAAAAATCTTGAAAAACAAACAAAAAAGCTTAAAGGATCTTTGAGTCCTTGCACAGGGAACTGAAGTGAGTCACACAGCTCAATTACTTGAGACAAGATGCTGAGTTAACAAAATGGCAAAGACCAAAGGAAACCCTCCTTGAGGTACTGTTAACACTGAGATGGCAGGATTATGGAGTAACTTTCCCACAGAACAGTGCTAGCAAATATGATGCGGCCAGGCTAGAACTCTGACCTAGATTACAAGAAATCTATTTTATTTACTTAACTTTTTCTTTTTTTTGAGACAAGGTCTCTCTAAAGACTGAATAGGTACACATGCTGGCCTTGAACTCACAGAGACATGTGTGTTTCAACCTCCAGAATGCTGGGATTAAAGTTGAGTGCTACTACATTTGACCTTAATTAATTAGAGGAGGCAGGGTCTTGCTACACAATAGCAGAAACTGACCTCAAATTTGTGATCCCCCTGCTTCATCCTCCTAAAAACTGGAATTACAAATATTTATCAGCACAGATACATAAAATGGGAATTAATCTATGACCTAAGTGATGCCAGTTAAGCTCCATACCATTAAACTACATCTGACTTCTGGCTTTTTCTTCCTTTGAGACAGAGTCTCACTGTATAGTAAAAATCACCATGGACTTCACTATGTAATTCAGGGTAGCCTTGACCCTGCAATTTTTTTGTCTTAGCCTTGAATGCTGGGATTACAAGAAGGTGCCACAATACTTTATAGACAACCCAGGCTATTATATGAACCTGAACAAAGAACAGACACTCAGCTATAAAACTCTCTGCCTGTCTGAGGAATAGTAAGGGTAAAGTTACCTTTTTTATATGTTCCATCAACTCCTTTTCCCATCTTATCCTTGCTGCTCACATCTCCTTCCATGTAAGGGAAGACCCGAGCCTGATGAGTCCACAAATAGTCATTGGACCCAAAGAAGAGAACAGGGAATTCTCCCACATCATGCCTCATTTTATCAATGTTAGAGGGAACAGCTCGAGGATGGCAGATTTCAGCTGGCCACCACCTGAAAAAGGATTAAAATAAGAGAGGAAACCTCTAAAGGGCTTCAAAAGCACTAGAAAAATAGCCTACTTAACATGGAGTGTAGGGAAGGTACGTACGTATGTGTATAGTGTCTATGTTGATGTACAAGCCAAAAGTAAACAGTGTTTTTCTGAGTCACTGTTCACCCTATTTGAGTCAGGTTCTTAAGCTAAACCTGGAGCTCACCAGTATTTTTCCAGTCTAGCCAGCCAATTTGTCCTGGGGATCCTTATCTCTGCTTCCCCAGTTCTAAGACCACAGGTGGGCTGCACACCTGCCTCACATTTATGAGGTGCAAAGTTCAGAGCATCAGTCCTCATACTTGCCCAGCTAGAACTTGTTCATTCAACAATTATCCTTAGCTTCCAACCCATGGGCAATTTTACAAACCAACAATACAAAGGAGAATGTCCCAGAAGTCTGAAATAACAGAGCCACTTAAAAATATATAAATAATGTCTTAGAATTAGTTATTTTACTTCAAGAAAATCACTGTGGTATACAAATATTGATAATGTCCACTGAGGAATTTTCTGCAACACTGAGATGAGGATATGATGTGGTGATTGAAGATGGCAGTGCTGAGAACATGTGCTGCTGCTCTGCAGGACGCTGTCCCTTTCCTAGGACATCAGGTGGCTCACAACCATGTCTATTCAGCTCCACCAGATCTCATGTTTCTGGCTCAAGGGGACTTGTACTCACACACGCATATCCACATACACAATTAAATTTATAAAAATTTAGTAACAAGAGAAATGAGAATGTGGGGTTAACATTACAGGCATCAACGGTAGCTTACTAGGCAATTTGGGACATGAAAGAAAAACATTTGATGTCTTTAGTGGCACATACATAATTTAAATCCAGGAGGGAACAAAACTAAGGAGGCAGATGCAAGTGAATCTCTGTCAGTTAGAGGCCTGCCTGGTTTACATAATTAAGGCCCTTACTCAAAAGCAAAAACTAAAACAGAGCTCCTGGTGATTATCTAACTAAGCTAATTAATGTTTCTATCTTCTAACATCTATCACTTATTTGTGTCAGTTGTTTTAATATAGGGTCTTGCTATACAGCCAGAACTGGCCACGAACTTGTGACCCTCTTGTCTCAGGCTCCCAAGTGCTGGGATCACAGGGTGGACCACCACACACAGCTTCTCTTCAGAAACTTATAAAACTTATAAAATATATAGCCATAGTGTGCCCTTGTTCAATATATGTTAGCTGGGTAAATGCCTGGGATCAGGGTAAGCAGATCTGAGGCCAGCCATAGCTATAACATAGTCTTGTTTTAAAAGCAAACAAAACCACATTTAAGTTGTATATTTTTATGCATTCCCAGTTCAATCTCAACTTCAAAAACAAATACAAAAGGAACAACTGGGTATAAACTATGGACAATTATTTGGTGGAGAGGGTCATGACTCCAAAAAATTCCTTTGAAGTGTTAACAATGTGTCTTGTTTATGATATCATAAACGTATTTTACTTCAGAAAAAAATTTGCTAAATCACACATACTATTCCTAGACTAAAAATCACCTAATTTTTGGTTATACAGAAAATTTTGATTGGGGTGAGAATTACTATGCTGAAACATGAATGAAACATGAGCATTTTGTCAGTTAATTACTGACCAGAACCCAAGTGTTAGACTAGAAGGTGGCGAGAGAAAGAGTGTCACCCTGTGTCATACTTACTCACCTGTAGCGACCAACTTTTACCCAGACAATCTCCCTGTAGTGTGGTTTTTTGCCTGCCTTACAGTCATTGCAATACCAATTTCCTTCAGGAATATCGATATTTAGGCATTCACGATGAAAAGCAGCAGGGCAAGAATCACAGCACAGAAGACTGCCTCCTACAGGAATAAAAAAAAAAACTGGCATTTAGGCCACAAGGATACATATGGCTTTGCTCACTCCTAGCCAATTATTTGTAACCCCGGTAAAGGCAAGCAGAAAGCCTTTTCTGCAACAATAGACTTGTCTATGGCAGAGTAGAGAGTATAAAAAAAGCACAATTAAGTTTTGTGTATGTACACGTGTGTTTTAGATGATGTGGAGGTCAGAGGTTGGTGTTTGATCACTTTCTACCTTATTTTTGTGACAGGATCTCTCATCAAACCTGGAGCTCATTAATTCTGCTAGGCTGGCCTGCTAGCCAATAGGGTATCTGTCTGTCTCTGACCTGACAATCTTATGCTATAGGAATGTGCCTTGCTTTTTACATGAGAAAGAGAATCTGAACTCAGGTTATCATGCTTGTGTAGCTACAACTTTAAAATACTAGTTTCAGTTGGTGAAAGGAGGGGGCTTTAAGCTCCTATACCTTATTACTTCAGAAATTCACTTTCCTTGTTGAGATCTAATTTCCTTACCAGCAACATTTTATAATGAACAGTAACACTCTTGAGAACTAAGGGAGTACCTGGTACATAAATAGTTACCCTTACCAACCCCCCCAAACCCCCAACTTTTCAGAACTCGGCAGTTTCACCACTGGTTATCAATTATGTTGCTTTGTTATCACAGGGGAAGTACATCAGAGGAAGCACTTCTAAGCAGAGTGTCTGGCATCCCAATTAATGATACTTGAGGTCTTCTGTTCATAACATAAGACAATCTCCATTGCAATCACAGCCTCATTAAAGTAAAGCATGGCTATAGATTTGGGCACTTTCAACACTTTATGTGACCTGTGGGTTTGGTTTAATTTTTATGTAGTACAAAACTTCTTTCATAGGCCATTCTTTTGTTTTTCTATTTTGTTCTAGAAACTTTCTTCAGTGTGGGCACAGTGATGCATGTCTTTAATATAGAGGCACTCTGGATGTGGATCTCTGAGCTAAAGGTTAGTCTTACCTACAAAGTAAGTTCCAATATAACCAAATCTGTATATAGACCTGTCATAAACATACATTTATAAAATAAGTTTTCTTTAGAAAGAAGGCTTAGTGGTTAAAAGCTCTTACAAAGAACCAGGGTTTGGTTTCCTAGCAACCATATGTTTACTAACTACCTTCTTTAATTCTAGTTCTAAGGGATCTGGCACCTCCTCCTGGACTCCTCTGGCACTGTATTCACAGGATATACAAACATACATGGCAAAGATTATGTGTATATCATGACACCATTTCACAAGAAATCAAATACCTGGGCACGCTAGGCAAGCACTATAACAATAAGTTATATCCAGGCCCCATTCATTAAATCACCAAGGAAACATGAGAGACTGGAGAGGTGACTCAGTGGGTCATAATGGGCTTCTTACATAAGCATGAGTACTAAAGTTAGGATTTCCAGTACCCAAGAAATAGGCCAGAATGTAACCCTAGCACTGGCTGAGACAAGCAGATCCCAGGATTCAATAGTGCAGCAGTCTAGCCAAAACAGGTTGACTGAGAGACCTTATCAGGGTCAGGGAAAGGAGGGAAGTTTGATGGCCTGAGCTGGATATCAAGGACCCATACAGTAGAAGGAGAAAACTAACTCCTTTAGGTTGTGCATATATTCACTGCAATACACATAAAATATAAAGCATTGGATAATCCCTTTGAAACAATTTAAAATTAGAAGTCACACCTTACCTTCTGAGCACACAAAACACCAGCTGACATTAACATGCTCATGATTGCGACAGCCCCGCCTAGGGGTGAAGTGATTAGGGCAAACGATACTATTAGATGCAAGGATTTTTGATCCAGCAGCAAGACAAAAGTCATTAGCATGGTATGCCACAGGACATCGGACACAGCGCATCAGACGACCTACATTTATGGAAAGCAAGAAAATGGGGAAGGAGCAAGTATAAAAAAATTACATATGAAGACAAAGTGCATTATGCAAGTCTGTTTACCAGCAAGAAGAAAGTGTCTGCAAATAGAAGGACCACTTAAAACTACGTCTCTTGAAACATGTAACCTACTATTAAGAGTAAGAGGGGAATTCTGTGCTATTCCTCAGTAGGAATCAGACTGAACAACTGTAAGAAGACAAGACCATTGCCTTGAATACTTAGAACACTAGAAATAAGTCCAAATCAAAAGGAATGAAATGGTGGGACACTAGTATTCGCCAAAGACTCTGGGATGCTGTTTTCCACATGGATCTCCTAATATACAACAGCAACTAAAATCTAGCATCAAGCTGCTAAAATCATTCTATACAGTAGCAACATTTCAAAGACAGAAAAGGCACTGAATAGAAGATATTTTTTTTCAAATAAAATTCTTTATCTCAATATTTTAAACTGCCAGCTGCAAATTCCATAGAATACAATGTGCCAAGATGGAAATTTATTACTCCCATAGGCCACAGTTTTGCTACTTTAACTGAGTCTATGGAGAAATGTTCCAGATTGCACTTGAAAATAACTACTGTCAAATTAACTGAAGTCTTATAATTAGATTGGTTTGTTATTAAAAAAAAAAAAAATAACTATACCTTTAGAAGCAGATACATTGGCTGGATTAGCAGCATGGCAGGATATACAGATGTGGAGAGGGCACCTGAAGCCCTTGTTCTGTGTGACAGTTGGTGGGTACTTCTGGACACACTCTTCATGGTAAAACTTCCCACATAAAGGTAGAAGACATCTTTTCACATCTTCTCCACTCTGCTTACATACAAAACAGGTATGGATTCCTGGGAAAGAAAAAAGGCATCAAATCAATACTTATATAAGAATCTACCCCAATCTAGGCATTAAGTGTTAGTGAAGAGCTTTATAAAATTCACCAGAACTGACAAAATCTGACCCTAACAAATGAACAATTTTAGTATCTTTCTTTATTAAGTGGATAGTCTGATCAGTCATGTACTTATTGGTATGATGTAAAGAGAAACAATTTTGGTTCAGTCCAGGCTCTAGATCCAACTACACTGTAGGAAATATGGGAAACAAGGGGATGACTAGAGGTCCCAGTAGGTATCAGTGTTTCTCTATCCTAAGGACTTATATGGTGGAGAACTAACTCCCAAAAAACTGTTCTCTGACTTTCATACAGGGATTCTGGCACATGCATACATTGAATGAATGGATAAATTTTAAAAATCTTAGTATTTATACATGTGAGTATACAGTCACTGTTACACCAGAAGAGGGCATCAGATCTCATTACAGATGGTTATGAGTCACCATGTGGTTGCTGGGAATTGGACTCAGAACCCCTGGAAGAGATGTCAGTGCTCTTAACCACTCAGCCATATTTCCAGTCCACAATAAATAAATTTTTTGAAGACAGAAAACAGAGGAACACGTTTAAAAGACATATTAAATCAATCAAATTTAGGGGGTAGAAAAATTCAATAGAACAAACGGTCAAAGCTTCAACACATAAATGATCAAAAAAAACCCAAAACCCTAATCAAACAAAAACAGGCCAAGATGAGAGCTACAAATGTCAAGGAAGAAAAATAAAATATTAAAAGCCAAACTGTACATAATAGGCACCTTTTCTCTTTCCCTTCCTTCCCTCTTTCCCTCCCATCCTTTCTTTCTTGTTGAGACAAAGTCATGACACTCAGATTGGCTTATAATCTATTTAATACAAAATAAACTTCAACTCTACTCTGAGTTCAATCCAAAGCACTCATCTAAAAAGAGAAGTATGGCGTCATGAGATTATGACCCTAGCATTATGGAGGCAGAGACAGAAGAATCCCTAGGATCTGAAGGTCAGTTAGTCTAAGCTAATAGGTGAGCCCCAGGTCCCATTGAGAAATACTGGTTTAAAAATGTGCTAGCCAGGCAGTTGGGTCTCAAGGTCAGCCTGAACTACAAAGCTTTGCAGAGATAGACTCTGTCTTGAAAAGCAGGCAAACAAACAAAAACTTCTAACATAGGTTTATACACCTTTAATCTTAGCAGTCAGAAAGCAGACAGGTAAATTTGAGGTTAGCATAGTCTATAAACCAAGTCCCAAAACTGCTAAGGCTACATAGAGATCCTGCCTCAAAACATAAACAAAACAACCAAAAATGTAAACTGCGTTTCTAAAGATTGATCTCACTTTTTCTACAAACACACACAAAAACAGTCAGTAAGTATCTTAGGCTTTTTTCTGGTTTGTGTGACAAAATTCCCTAACAAAGCAAGTTATACAACAAAGGGTTTATTTTAACTTACAATTTCAGATTATGGTCTACTACTGCAGGAAGCCAAGGTGCTATCCATTCTGCACTGAGAGAGTGAACCCATGTGTTCCTACATTTGACTGTTTCTTGAAATGACCTGGGGGTCAAATACAGGGACTAGTGATGCCCACTTTTAGACTGGATTGCCCAATCAATTTAATTAATTTAAGGCAATCTTCTATAGATATGTCTCCAGGTCAATCATCGTTAATTAATTCTATGTGAAGCTTTCTGAGGAATTCTGAGAGCTGAACTCAAGCTGCCTCAGTCTGAATCTAAGTTACAGTTCTGAAAAAATAAAAATGAAAGTTTTTCTATACTTGAAATCACATGCACAAGTTACTACAAAATAGAATATACACATAAATATAAAAGCAGAAACTACAAAATTCACAGAAGATATATCAGCTGAGAAAAACATCAGAAGACCTGGATTCGATTCTCAAAACACATATAGCATCTTACAGTCATCTCTAACTCCAATTCCAGGGAGTTCAAAGTCAGCTAGGTCTACATGGCAAGTTACAGGCCAGCCAGGGCTAGACTCGGTCTCAAAAACAACAACAACAACAAAAACAAAACAAAACAAAAAAAAAGCACCTCATCAGAGAACTAGGAAAAATGAAATAAGTAAAATATATCTGAATGAATCATCAAGTCAAACTGTCCCTCTTTACATGTGACATATTACATACAGAGATCCTGAGCCTTGAGGGTTAGAGATGGCTCAGAGGTTAAGAGCACTTGCTCCACTCCCAGAGGACTGAAATGTAGTTACATCAAGCAGTTTACAACTGTCTATAATTGCAGATGTCGGGAGTGACATTCAATTTTGGCGATTGTGGGTATCTACACATACATGACAGTCAACAAATGCACACAAATTCAAAGCCTGAGCCAGGAATCATGGTGTATGCTTGGTGTGTACCAACAATGATGATAAATCTTTGAGGAATGAAAATTTTGTAGCCAGCCTGAGATAATGTCTCATAAGACAGATGGATATAGCTTAGTAGTTGATGTGACCTACTATGTACCAAAACTGAGTTTGCCCCACCAACCACAGACTGCAAACAAATCACTGTTCCAAAGAATCTGCCAAGAGACTGTGAAAACTAATATACTTGATGGAGTAGTATTCAGAGGATAAGGGCATGAGTTCAAGGTTAGTCTAGACTACACTATAGCTTTCAACTCAAAACCAATGAGAGAAAAACCCCAAAGAAACAGGATGAGACCAAAATAGTAAATACTACATGCTGTACATCTCAATAAGGCTGAGACCAATGGAGAATGGGTAAATCACATTATAATATAGTAAACTCTGAATTTCAGGCCAAGAATCTGAGAAACAACCTCAGTGAAATTCAGAGTTTGCTAATTTTGAGTTTATTCAACCTATTCAAGAAGACACAGAATGATTAATTCAGAATTGTTCTACCCTTGTCACAAACCCTCCGTACAAAATTATCTTCTCTGGAGGTTCATCCATACTAAAGGACTTGGTTATTTCTTGCACTGAGATTTGTAAATAACTCTAGAGACAAGGTTGCAATTAAGTGAGAAAGGGAATAGAAGTAGGGAAGTAGAGGGGTGCTCAAGCCTAGTGATGTAGAAGAATTCAAATGGTGTCACAACGAAGAAATGATGACTGTTTAAAGGGGTAGGTATGCTCATTACCTTAAACTGACCACCAAGATGACATGTGGAACCAGCATACTGTAGCCCATATAGATGTACAATAATTATATGTTAATTAATGATTTTTAAAATAGAAGCGTGGAGCTGAAGTAATGGTTATCAGCTAAAAGTAATTGCTGCTCTTCCAAAGGACCTGGGTTTCTTTTTCAGTACCATACTGAGCAGCTCCTAACTGCCCACATTACCAGTTCAGAGACTGACATTCACTGCTGATCTCTAAGGGCAACTGCATAGACATAACATATAATCAAAAACAAATACTTGTGGATCGTAAAAATGATTAAAATGTAAAATAAAAAACATGTAAATTTTTTCATAAAATTTTTAAGTCATAGCTAAGTATGGTGGTGCACACCTACAATCCTGGTGTTTAAAAAGTAGACACAGGAGGGTGGTGGGGGTCAAGGTCATCCTCAGCTACAGAGTGAAATTAAAGCTACACGAGACTGCTTAAAATCACAACAAAATAAAACCTTAAGTCACAAACTGAGAGAATATTTTGAAAAGCCTATCTCCACTGCTTCAGTGGCTTGAACAAAAGGTGGCAAACAGTCACACAGAAAAGACGCCCAGCAGGCTAGAGAGATGGCTCAGAGCATTGGCTGCTCTTCCAGAAGTCTTTAAGTTCAATTCCCAGCACCCACATGGAGACTCACAACCATCTGAATGGGATACAATGCACATTTCTAGTGTGTGTCTGAAGACAGCTGCAATGTACTCATGTGAATAAAATAAATAAATCTTAAAAAAAAAAAAGATGTCCACCATTAATAGTAAGTGCAAATGACACCAGGAGACTCCGCCAGACACCACCAGCACAATAAAATGAAAGACACTCACAAATGAAGAAACAAACCCTAAGACACCACAGAACAGGATACAGAATGGTATAATTCTTGTCAGTTTCTAGTGAGACAAAGCTATACCATAATTTACACATTCTATTCAGGTACACATTCATCCAAGAATAAAGATGATAAGCCTGGGGCTGGAGAGATGGCACAGAGGTTAAGACCACTAGCTCTTCTACCCAAAGGTCCTGAGTTCAATTCCCAGCAGCCTCATTATGGCTCATAACCATATATCTATAATGAGATCTGGTATCCTCTTTCAGTGTACACAGGCATACATCAAGGCAGAATACTGTATACATAATAAATAAATCTTTAAAAATAAACCATATTTTAAAGGACCAAACCATAAATGCCCAAATGTCAATCAATACATGAATAGATAAACAAAATTAGTAAATACCTACAATTATACACGATTAAACTCAGAAGTCTTTTCTGAGATTAGAATAATGAACTATGATATAAGCAGCAATATAGAACTGGTAATTATGTTGAATTATGATTTATCAGGAATATATGCACAAATGCAAATATCACAACACAACATATCAATCTGTACACTTCATCTTTGTGATACAGCATTTCATGTGATTCTTATTGACCTGGAACTAGCTATGTAGACCAGGAGGACCACAAACTCAGATATCCATCTACCTCTGCCTCATGAGTGTTCTACCTCATGTAGCACAAACACCACCACCATCATCATCACAGTTTCACAGAGGCCAGAGGAAAACTTATAGAAGTCAGTTCTTCCCTTCAATCACCTGGGTCCTGAGCACCAGGTCTTGAGGCTCTGAGACAGGGACCTATATTTGGGCTTGAGTCATCTTGCCAATTTCCACCCGACCATCTTTAAAAAAAAGAGCATCTCATGGGATTGGAGAAATGGCTCAGCAGTTAAGAACACCAGTAACCTTTCCAGGGGACCCCAATTTTAAATCTCAGTATCCACATGATGCTCACAACTGTCTTTAAGTCCCTAACCCAGTGGACCTGATATTTTCTTTTTGGCCTACTCATGCATCAGCCATAAACAGCAAAAAAAAAAAAAAAAAAAAAAAGAATAAAAGAAGAAATTATACTCAGAGTAAGACACATTATGAGGCAGAGGAGGAGGCAGAGGCAGGCAGCTCTCTTGAATTGAAAGCCAGCCTGGTCTACTCCAAGGTTATAAAGAGAAACCCTGTATCAAAAGAACTAAAAAGGATCCCAAGATTCAAGCCCATAGAAGGCTGTAAAATCATAAACTTCCTGACTATAGCATGTGCTACCACACTGTACACTATCTATATTATACCTAAGGTATTTTTAGAATAGTAGTTCATACCTACAGGATCAACACTCAGGAGGCCAGGACAGGAAAAGTGCAAGGAGGTGAAAGGAAGTTTGAGGCTATGGTGTTGAGTAACCAGGTAGAGCATGGAGAAGGATGAGAAGAATGGAAAGGAGATGCTCTCCTGATACACTATTTAACCCAGATCAATCTCAAAGCCATTATTACTATACTTGAGCCACACAGAAATGACTACAAACTATTTAATTTATATGTAACTCTTCTTCCGACATTAAAATTAAAAAAATTATTTTCTTTCTCTCTGTGTGTGCACATGCAATGGCTTATCTGTGGAAGTCAGTTCTCTCCTTCCAATATGTGGGTCCCAGGAACCAGTTAATGAGAGTTTGGGTCAAGAGCCATCTTGCCAGCCACTACACTAAGTCTTTATTAACACCCAAATGATTTCCCCCTTGGCTCTCAAAGATCTGCTTCAGCTATTGCCTCAATCGCAATGAATTAAAACCTTGCAAAAAAGTTGACATGGTTACGCTTCAGCTCAGTGTGGTGCGGTGCTCTTTGTCATTAGTCAAACATCTTCACCCTTTCCCTGTTTATCACCCTCACTGTCCTGTCACAACTGTCTCTGCTGATCACACATCTTGGTGTTGTCTCCATCACTAGCTCCTCCTCAAACTGCAGTGTCACTAGCTCCTCCTCAAACTGCAGCGTCGAGCAGTGAGACCCCTCAGGGGTGGGTGCAAGACCTAGACTGTTAGGCCTGATTGCTTTGCTGCTCTCTATGTTGCTCTTAGTAAATCATTTCCATTTTTTTGACCCAACCATAAGTCATGCAAATAATCTTTCCCTAAATAATTTTACTTTTAACCTTTATTAGTTTTTGAATGTTTTTATTACATTCACCTCCCTGGTCCAACTTGTCCAAACTCACTCTCTTTCCTCGCCAGTGTAGTCTGTTTTAAACATTCTTCATGAATAGCTAGCGCTGGCCTACAACTTGATTGTGGGTTAGGTTATCCTCAAACTCTCAATTGTGTGTTGGGTTAATAGACATGTACCACCAAAGCCCAATCTGCCACAATCAATATTTTCACTTGTTATTGCCTTATTACTGATCACACTGTAATTTAAATACCAAATAACATATACTCAATATATTACTTTGAACTACCTCAGACTATTTTATTAGTTATGTAACATTTTTTGAGGGTTGGGATCTTGTAGTACCCACATCTACACATGCAACAAGCTCACTGTTGTTAGAAGTGGCACCTTAATTACATCTTTTTCCTAAAAACCTCAGAATTACAATCATTAGGAGGCAGACTTTATCTACTTCACCTGTGCGACACTCATTGCAGATAAATTTTCCTCGAGGCATCTCAGTCAGGCCAAGGCACTCCAGGTGGAAAGCCCCACAGCACTGAGCCTCACATAACAACAGCTCACCCAGTTTCTCACAGTTCTGTTAAGGGAAAGAAACAAATATATCTGTAAAAAGACTTCAGAAAATTCCCAAATGAAGAGTCTGCATGAGATCAAAAGTTAAAAAACATCTTTCCAAAACCTGTGGAACCCCACAATTTACTCAACTAGTATTTATAATGAGCTCCCATGTGAAAGGCACAAGATCTCTGGTTTTTACAAAGAGAGGATACAAACAAATGACTGGAAAGTTATTACTTTCCTTGTGCTGTGATAAAATACCCCAGCAAAAGCAATTTAAGCAATAAAGAGTTTATTCTGGCTCACTGTTTTAAGATATACACTACTACGGTGGGGAGGTAAAGGAAGAAGGAGCTAGATGTAGCTGGTAATCATCATCAGTGATCAGGAGCCAGAGAGCAACTCAGTCTAGAATCTCAACCAATGAAATGGCACCATTCATGGTGAGTAAATTTCCCTACTTTAATTAATCTAATCAAGATAATATCACTTTATCATCAAGACCAAAGAATAAATATTCCCTCACAGTTGTGTTGGGAGGTGAGTCCAAATCCTGTTGAGTTGATAATTAATAGTAATGATAACAACAGACAGAGATGAGCTATAAATAAGTCATCTAACTGGGCTTTGCTGAAGAAGGATGACCTCTTAGATCAGGCTCTGACTGTTCAACTGGGATGTGTAAAGAGGCAGAGGGAGGTGTTAAGTACAAAGTCCACATGTAGGAAAATGGGACCAAAACCAAAGAAAGCCACTGTTACTTTACTAAAGTGAAACAGGTCATATCTGGCAGGAAATGATATTTTTAAAAAAGCACAAGAGGCCATAATTTCATATTTTATTCTAATTGCAAAGGTATACCACTAGGGAGTTTTGTTAGAGGCTGACCTTAGGTGTCCATTTTTAAAGAGGTCCCTAAAGCTGGTTGGTAGAAAATGAACCAGAAAGCTATACACGACATACTGTCAGCTAGATTTGGGCACTAACAGGACCAAAATATAAACAGCATTTATATAATTAAAATAAAATGAATTAGTTCATCAAATAAAAAACAAACAAAGAAGCCCTCGAACCCCTTCTTATTTCATCCTTCTCATTAGGAAGCAAAGCTTTGGGAGCAAGGCAAGGGAAGGACCACATTGCTGGCTGAAATAATCTCAGAGGGAATGGATGGCATCACTAAAGAGAGGAAGAGCCTTGTGAAATGAATCTCTCATTATGAAAACCTTGGAAATCCCCCATGTTTGTTACTTTTTATCCCATTTGTATCCACACAGTGATCAGCAACAGAATACTAAAACAAAAATAAACCTTATACTATCAACTGTCATAACACCCCAAGTTTTTCATGCAGATGACATAGAGAATACGTAGTTTATGTACAATCCTCTCATATACTCTAAAGCACGTTCACACTATAACATATATAGGGAGTGTGCATGCTAGTAAATAGTTGTTATGCTCTGTTTTTCAAGAAAAAACATCTAAAGAGACTGTATGAGGCCAAGTATACAATTCAGTTAGTAAAGTGGAACTAAGTGCAATCCCCAAAACCCACACAAAAAGCTGGGCATAAAGGTACACACTTGTAAACCTAGCGTTCAACAGATGGACAGAATCCTGTCTGGATCTTGCTGGCCAGTCAGCCTACCTAAATATAACTGCTAGATCCCAGTGAAAGACCCTGCCTCAAAAATTAAAATGGACAGAGCTCAGCCTAGCAAAGCTGTGTACAGCTTTACCCCAGTACCCAGAAGGCAGAGGCAAGGTCTCTGAGTTCTAGGCCAGTCTGGTCTATAAATTAAATACTAGGCCAGCAATACATAGTCAGACTTTGTCTCAAAAAAAGAAAAGGAAGTGGACAGCTCCAGAGGAATGACACCCTACTTTGGACTTTTGGCTTCCACCAAGCATAGACACACATATACATATGTATACAAACTCACAGTCACAAAATACAAACACCTACACATAGAATATGTGCACCCCTCCAAATAACTCTGTGTTTAGTACAGACCCAGTCACCAACTGCTATATAGTACACATCACAAACACTAGAATATTTATTTCCATCTATATAATTAGATGAATCCTCCAAAAACAAGATCTACTATTTATAAAAAATAAAAGAAGCAACCAGGCATAGTGGCACACGCAAGTGGACTTCTGGGTTCAAAGTCAACCTGTTCTACAAAGTTCTAGGGCAGCCAGGGATATACAATGAGAAATCCAGTCTTGGAGATGGGGGTGAATGAAGGTGGGGAGCTCAGAGAAACAAAAGGTCTTTAGTCAGGACTAAATAAACAAGTAGAAAAATATTGGGGGAGAAAGGTAACCAAACTTAGGACATTTAATGTAGTAGAACTTATTCCCAAAATTGACTCTCCTATTAACTATTACTCCCAAATAAAAGCTAGAAAAGTCTTGGATTTATACTTATATACTGAGGGTCAATGACAGTTTTTATATAGTAAGCAAATTCACACTTAGTTTAAAATATAAAAATGTCAATTAGAATACAAACTGAATATTTTTCGAATTAACTACATGGTTTGCCCTTAGTTGGGACGACCATAAGATTTAACCTTTAAACTGTACACTTAAGAAGTGCAACAAACAAATTATATCAAGACAACTGTACTTACATCACATCTCCAGCAAGCCTGGACCACAGGTCACCTTAGTACTCCTTCTGCCTCACTTGCAGCTTAAAATGACCATCAATTTTATTCTGCCTATACCTTCCAAGTACTGGAATTACAAATGTGTGCCACCATACCCAGCTTGAATATTTTTAAGGCAGCATTTCACTGTATAGCCCTCAATGGCTTGCAATTTGCTATGCAGACTACTATGCTGACTACAAACTCAAAAGACTCACCTAGCTCTGTGTTTTGAGCGCTTGAACTAAATGTGGGCACCACATTGTTTGGCAAATATTATAAATGTATTTACACTTTGACTTGTCTTATCACAGGATTAACACAGCATTTGGGAGCTAGTCCAAATATGGAACATTCTTTTTTCTTCTCATGGCAGGGTTTCTCTATGTAGCATTGGCTGTCCTGGAACTCACTATGGAGACCAGGCAAGCCCTGAACTCAGACATTTGCCTGCTTCTGTCTCTATAATGCTGGGATTAAAAACAGGCAACACCATGCCTAGTTCAGGTAAGCATCTTTACTACAGAGAAATGAATTTGGAAAGACAATGGGATAAAATTATATCTGTCACAGCAACACAATATGGGCCTGGGTTTACTTGTTAGTTGTTTTAGTTAAAAACATCAGGGCCCAGGCACAATGAATACAAAGCAGGCAGATCTGAGTTTGAGGTCAGGTTGATTAACACAGCAAACTCTAGGCCACCCAGGGCTGCATACTGAAATCCTGTTTTAAAAAACAAAAATGGGGGTGGGGGACCTCAAAAACAAGAGATGGTTCAGCCATTAAAGAGAAATGACTGCTCTTTTAGAGGTCCCCAGTAAAATTCCCTGCATCTGTAACTGGATCTGATGCCCTCTTCTGGTATGTCTGAAGAAAGCAACACTGTAGTCATATAGAGTGAGTATACAACCCCCTTCAAATAACAAAAACAAAAGTATAACAGTAGAGGAAGTAGATCAGTTAGTAATGTGCCTGCCTTGTAAGCAGGGGACCTGAGTTCAAATTCAAAGAACCCATATAAAAAGCCAAGCATCCTGTGTGCTTATAATCCCAGTAGTGCTGAGATGTGAAGAAAGGAAAGATAAACAGATGCCCTGGATGGTCATGGCCAATGCAGATGGGCCAATGGATCCAAGTTACAGGCTAAATGACAGGCCCTGCTTCAAGCAAAAAGTGTCTGTCACCTAGGATCTCCTGTCAAAGTCGCTCATGTGCACCTGCACATCCATGTATCAGGATTTTACGATGTCAGAATTTAAGAATTTAAATGATAAATCAGAAAACTAGTATCTCACAAATCCATAAAGGAAACACACAGCATAACAGGACTCAGAACAACTAGATTTGAATCCAGGATGCAGCAAGACCACATGCAACCTACTTAATCTCTTAGGTAATTCAGTTTACTGACGTGCAAAATGGGGGTAATTTAAAAACTCTGCCATAAAAGATCATTAGAATGAATGATGTAATGCTTATAAAAGACTAGACAGTGAATACTGTATAAAATTCAGCTAATAAAAGAAAAAAAATAAAAACTGTAACATAAGAAACATTCCTGATTAAAGAAAGAAGTCCACTGAGTATGGGGTATATATCTAACATCCTAGTACTTGGGAGGTAAAGGCAAAAGAACACAGAATTCAGGGTCAGCCTAGATTATGTCAGATTCTCTCATAAAACTAAAACCCAACCAAAACAAACAAACAAAAAGGAGGAGGAGAAGGAGATTTGTACTATGAGAGATGGATGACAAGAACATTATTTTTCATTGAGGAATAATATATCTCGCTCTGCTTCAGGGGGAATATACTCATGGGCCACAGGACAGACTGTACCCAATACTCAATTATTTCCTTCTCTTTGCTTTTCAAAAGAGATAAGAGTTATGACACTTAGGGGCTCAGCAGGAATAGTCCATTAGCATTTTCTCCAACAAAGATATGGTCTTTAAGAGAGATAATGAAGGTTTCTCAAAAAAGTACACATGCAACAAAACATAAGACAAACATCTCCTACCTGACAAACATTCTCCTTGAGTGCTGCTCCTCCACCTCGTTCAACCTGCAATTTTTTGGATGCAGACATCCCAGGATCATGTTCTACACCCTCCTCAAGAATCTCCTTGGGGCTGGCAGCAGTCCTGTGAATCATCAGTTCTCCCTTGCAGAGAAAAAACAATGTCCCACATCTGTATTATTGATGTCTCCTCCATCTGACCCCCTCCTCCCTCTGGGCTGCTATTTGTCTAGCCATTAAGCACTTACAGATGTTCAGCCAATCACGCGGGCGGACTGCATGCAATGTTAGTTCTAACCCTGCTGTGATTGGGCGGGTAGTGGGCGCCTCATGCCCTGCCACTAACTGCTCTGAGGCTGTTCCACTGGAACTTTTTTTTTTTTGAGCTGTTCCATTTAAAGGTTTCACTAAGGGAGAGAAAACATTCTTAAGTTTATTTGATTACTTATTTGTCCTTCCACGTGTTTCCTAGGAAATGCCACCAACATCTGTGATGCTCACTCCCTGGTTCTAACTCTACTTTCACTTTGATCAAAAGCTAGAGAGCCCCAGTAGCTGCCAGATGCTCGTTATCAGTGCTCTCAAAAGCTCATGTTCATAAACATCTCAAATTAAGCAACTGACAGCCAAGAAATAAGCATATGATATTTTTTTGTTAAATGCAGCAGTCTTAGCTTTAACAGGGCACTATCCAGGTTCATTTGGATTATTGATAACTTAGCTGACACTCTGGTTAGAACAACTTTAGTTATTAAGGCAACAGATACTGCATCTGCTATCAAGAGCACAGGATATTTCCTTTTTAAAGGGCTATATGCACAGTTGAAATATGTATTTTGCTAAGAATGGGCTCTCAATAGGACAAGATTCCTCATGCCTAATTAATCATCTCATTAGAACACTATTCTTAGATCCATGGGAGAGGGGAGAGAATTTCTAGTGTGGGATATTGATTTTCTCTAGAAGGTCAAAGGTGAGAACTGAGTAGTACCTCCGAGTTGGGTGTCTCTTTTGCTGAGTCCTCCTTCTTCACTTTTTTATAGTGCACTCTGGCTGTGACATGCCTTTGTCGTTTTCGTTTCCTTGGTTTATCAAATATCTTGGTAGTGCCTATAACAGGAAAACGAATGTTACCTAACAGGTAGCTATTCAAACATACGTCCAACAACATTTAGACTTAAATTAAGGATCCTTAAAAAATTAAGTAAAACCCAACTTTAAAAAATTTATTTATAACTGAAATGTATACAATATTTAAACAGATAGTTTTTTTTTTTTCTTTTCCTTTGAGACACAGTCCTTCCTAGCTGTAGACCGGGTTGGCCTTGGTTTTACAGAGATACACTTGCCTCTACTGGGATAAAGGTGTATTTAACTACTCTTAAGTACAGTAAATTTTTATCATATTAGAAAATCATCATTTAATGCTAAAAGCTAGCATTTGGGCTTTTTTGTTTAAGAACCGTAACTATGGTTTAATTGTAACTTTATCATTAAAAAAAAAGTCCTGGAGAGGAAGAAATATCAATAAAATATATAATAACTTTCAAAAAATTTACTTGTATAATGTGCTTATGCAGTGCCGAGGGAAGCCAGAAAGAGGTATTGAATTTCCCTGGAGCTGGAATTATAGATAGTTGTAAATGGCCTTAATTGAGTTCTAGGAACCGATCCTAGATCATCTTGTAGAGCAGCAAGAACTATTAACCACTGAGTCATCTCTCCAGCCCTAGAAGGACTTTCTTGAACTCTATAAAATGTTGCTGCTATATTTTGAATAATCTTTCATGTTAAAAATATCTGAATTAAAATTGTTTTTTAGTACATTATCCTGTTTCAAAGGTTTTCTGTAAGGTAAAAAAGTAAAATTCATTTAATTTTATGTAACTAGTAGGGGAATTTAGCAGGGCTTCACATAAATTAAACAGCAAAAGTATAGGGTATAAAACAAAATAAGGGTAGAGAGATGATTGATTCACTGATAAGGATATTACTAGCCTGGAAAACATGGTAGAAAGACAGAATCAACTAGTAATCCTCTGAGTTGCACGAATGCAAATGCTGTGTTGGTGTGCATAAAACTAAAGCAATTTAAGTAATCACAGCTCTAAAATCCAACCATATAGGAAGTACAAAGGGGAGGATCAGGAATGCAAAAGTTACCCTTACCAGCTTAGAAAATCTGAGGCTAGCCTGGGTTACGTAAGACAATATTTGGGGGTGGGGGGAGGTTTAAGCCTGGTGGTGCACACCTTTAATCTTAGCACTATGGAGGCAGAGGCAGGTAAACTGAATTCAAGGACAGCCTAGTCTACAGAGAGGAATCTTTGTCTCAAAAATTCTATGACAAATAGAACATGGTGCACATATAAAAATGCAGGCATAACATTCATACATACAAAGTAAAAATAGGGCTCTCATTTAGAGTAACTGCATTATATGTCAAGACATACAGGAAATATCCTTAATGCAGGAAAAAATGCTAGTCCCTAGATTCTAGATTGTAAAAAACAATTTATATCACTACATGTTAAAAACTAAGATGGGGGCTGAGGAAATAGCTCAGTCATAAAATGCTCATGCATAAGAATGTGAGTCCAATACTCAGAACCCATGTAAAAAATGCTCGGCATAGTGGCTTTTATTTGTGATCCAAGCAAATGAAAGCAGGAGGCAGGACTGGTGGTTTATACATGTCACCCCAAGCACTCAAAGATGCTTAAATAGGAAGATATTTGTAACCGGCTGGTTAGGAAGTTCCAGACAAGCCCTAACTTTTACATCTAAGATCTTGTCAAAAAGAAAGCAAAAAAGAATTAAGATGAACAGGTAAGATTTGACCAATGGGGGTAGAAAGAAATGACCTTCCTACATTCTGTGGCTCAATTTGGGATTATTATTCAACAATATACAATGAATAGAAAATCTCATCTGGCAAAATTAGAAAAAGAAATTCTAGTTTTAAAAATTCTTTGTTAAAGAAACAGCATGTGAAATATATTAAGGTATTTTATGATATTCACCAAATGAGCTAGATCTCCAACTTATAACCAACTTTCAAACTTTTCTAATATAAAATACACAAATACTTGCTGGGTCTTACAATATACAGCCCTTAATATTGTTGTGGGGCCACAAACCCTAAGGGCATCAAGTAAGCTGGAGTCATTGCCTAAATTCACTACCACTCTTCTTTCTTTGTTTTGTTTTTATGTACATTGGTGTTTTGACAGCATGTACGTCTGTGTGAGAGTGTCAGATCCCCTGGAACTGGAGTTACAAAAAGCTATGAGCTGCCATATAAGTACTGGGAATTGAACCTGAAGCCAGTGTCCTTAACCACTGAGCAATCTCCCCAGCCCACTACACTTGTTTTCTGTAGCATTTTTGCACATCACTTTAAAGTAATAGTAACTTGCTCAGTTATTTCTATCAACAGAAAAACAAAACAAAACAAAAAAAACATTGTCCATGCTTGATATATACTAAATGTTTTATTATTTAATAATGCTAATATAAACACTAATATTTTCTCCTGCAATTTGTTGTCTTAGGAAGCAAGGTCTTAAATTTAGCAATCTTTCCTCACCGAGGAAGTGTCTCTGCTTTAGGCTTTCTCAGAGCAGAGACATCTCCCTGGCCCCAGACTGGGTGGGCTCCAAGACCTTCAGAAGGTCATCAGGCATTCCGGAAAATATCCTGAGTCCTGGCTATGGCAATACCCTGGGCATGTAACTTGTTTCCAGACATTTAAGTCATGCCCAGCTGTGTTGCATTCACATTCTAGAGTGTTTCCTCTATTTTCCAAAAGAAAAAAAAATTTTTTTGGAGACAAGGTCTCATATATCCTTAGTTGGCCTAGAACTCGCTCTGTAGACCAGGCTGGCTTTGAATTAACAGAGTTCCATAACAGCCTTTGCCTTGTTATGCTGAAAAACATGCACCACCACACATGCTCTTTCTACTCTGTGTACAGATGCACACTGAAGACAGACAGAGATACCAGATCTCTTGGAGCTAGAGTTAAAGGTGTTGGGAAGCTGGCCTATATGTGCATGGAATCTAATAGCAATAAATCCCAACTGGGAAATTACTACCTCTCTATTCCATCTGCACCATTAAGTTAGATTCCCCTGATTTTAAAGTGCTTAGACCCAGAATTATGAATACTTTAAAAACCATCTGAACAAGTATACTATTATATAGTTATATAAATGTAGTTGGGATTGTACTCCAGCTTTTTTCTATTACAAATATTTTAAACTTGCTTGCTATAATAGTATTCTATTTCCTTATCCACACTGGTTTGAACTATTTTAGGTTCTTCCATTTTCTTCTGCTATAATCCGTGCTGCAGTTACAATCTTTATCTTTGGACATTAGAACATTTCTGGTGCTCTAGAACAAGGTCTTGCAACATGGGTCAGGCTGACATCAAACTAATGGCAGTCATTCTGTTGAACCTTCCAGAATGCTGAGGTCATAGGCATGTGACATTACACCTTGTAGTGCTGACAATGGAACATGCAGTATTTTTCAGGCATGTTAGGTAAGCACTTTGCCAACTGAACTCTACCAGTAACCTTAAGTCTAGTATCTTAAAATGACCAGGATTTACACAGCACAGGTAGGTTCTTAAAGGATGGGTGCATGACAAGGCCTGTTAGTAATGGGATTTCAAAGGTAGCCTCAGCCTGCCTACTCAGGAAGGCCCTTAGACAATGAATGCTCTCAAGAGTCAATGGAGTTCTTTGTTGACACCTCTGGCTACATGCTTTATAGTGTCATTAAAGAAAATTTTCCTGCCTCTGATCTGCAATCTTAATTCAAAAGAATGAGCAATTAATATTAAAATTATCACCTTAATGTGTGATTTATATTTCTCTAAAAAGAATCACATTACACAGTAGAAAATATAATGGATTTAACTCAAATGGGTATACACTATCAGAAAAGAACACTTAACTAGTTAGGCAAGGTGGCTCACGCCTTTAATCCCAGCATTTGGGAAGCAGAGATAAGTGGGTTTCTGTGAGTTCAACGCCAGTCAAAGCTACAATGGAACCCTCTTCTAAAGACACATTACTGTACAGTTTATAAAATGTGCAGTGCTTAATTTTCCACAATGGGGATTCCTGTCTGTCAGTTAATCTCAAATGGTTAGCTCTGGTTTCAGGCAGCAACAATAATACTCTGGGAACTACTAGACTTCATCTTATCATTTCTGCTTAACATTCTTGGTTTTGCTTTTATTTTTTCTTTTTTTAAGACATGGTTTCCTTATATAGCCCTGACTGTCCAGGAACCCACCATGTAAACCAGGCTATCGTCAAACTCTGTCTCTGCCTCCCAAGTGCTGGGACTAAATGCATGTGCTACCATACTAGGTCTTTGTGCTTAACCTTCCTATGCTCTAAATTATAAGCAAATCTACTCTAAATTACTAGAAACGATTTGTGGGATTAATCTTTAAAAAAATATAAAGTTCCAAGACATTTATTCAAGTTAATTAATGAGACAATCATCAATGTCACTGCTTCTGAGTGCTTTGGAGATGAGAAACTATTAGAAGTAACAGTCCAAGACTAAGAGGAGAATTAACAGAATGACAGCTTTCTCTTGGAGTTGCTAAGAAGGGAACTCATGTCTCATGCATGCACTATTATGACTTAGTTTCTAGAACCTGTATTCAAGAAAAAAAATTTTTGGCCTGTGTTGATTTGTTATAGAAGGTCTTGTCATATAGTTCTGGCTGACCTGGAATTCACTATGTAAACCAGGCTGGCCTTTAATTCACAGAGCTCTACCTGCTTCCGTGTGCTAAGTACTGGGACTACAGTATACTACCCTGTCTATCTATAGATACAAAATTCTTATAAGGTGAACCATATAGATCAAATTTACAAAATACATAAAAGTATAGGAAAAAAGCTGATATTATCTCCAAGCCATTTCTTTTAAAAGCAAGCAAACTGATAGACTGGCAATTCTAACTGCCCATGACTAAAATCAACCAACATTATCTGCTAACATACATAACAATCAGATAATCATGGTTCCAGAAATGTTTATCTAAGACTGTCAGCAGATCACATTGGATACCATATGCTCAAATTCATGTGATAGTTCAATAATGACTCTAAAGTCAGGACAGAGTTTGTGAAATTTCAAATAAAAGAATAACCCCTTAAGAGTCACTACAGAGGCTGGGCTAAGCGGTCCATGCTTTAATTCCAACATTTGGAGACAGGCAGGCAGGTCTCTGTGAAGGTAGAAGTCAGCTAGTCTACAGTCAGTCTTAGGACAGTAAGGTTCTATATACAGAGACCCTGTCTCAACAAACAAATAAACACATAAACAAGATGGAAACAGCTACTTTCTGAAAACAAAAAGAAATGACTGCATGTGGTCAGACTGCTCTATAAATTAAGTTCAAAGCTAGTCAGGGCCAGAATGTGAGACTTCACCTTTAAAAAGCAAATCAAGCATAGGCTATGAAAGAATTCAAGCTGGAACAGAACAGGAAGCTTACTCCATGCCAGCCAGCTTTCATGATGCCAGAAGGTCCAAAGTATAGTGCTATGTCACTGGTGCACCAGTGGCAGCAACCAACCACTATTTGAATGGATTTGAGGCCTGTACCACTGAAGAGAATTCAAAGTTGAAGCAATAAAGCTATTCAAAAGCCCTGAGCTAGGTAGGTCATAGGCCTATGAAGGGAGGGAGATCATCAGCTTTGCTGTGCTGTGCTGAGGACTAGTTGCCAGACTACTTCCTAAATGTGTGTGTGTTTATATACACCAAGCGATCAGTGCCAATTCAGCCTTGAGCAGAAGAAGCACTTTCTTGCAGATTCTCACAACAGATCAAAGGGCAGACAATAAGTGGCTGTTGAGTACTCTACCCTAAAGAGGACATCTACATCAACCCCACCAAAGATAAGGGAACACTGGGGGGGGGGGGGAATCAGAATGAAATATAACAATCAATGAAATAAGGGATGTTGTTAAACTCAGTCTTCTAGATATGACATGGCCATTATAGTCATGAACTCAGTAGAAGCTGTGATTGCACTAAGGGAAGCCTGTCAACAATCTATTATGGGTTAGAAAGGGACTTGTCAGAACCACATGGGTCCCCAAAGAAATACTGAAAGCTGATAATAGCTGCAGAAAAACAAGAATCATTTCCTCAGTGGTATAGATACTGGTAACTCCATGTTCCAGTCATTAGTATCTCATCTATGCTCATGAAAGAAATTAAAAATAGTACATCATGGAAATATAAAAATATAAGAACCAACAAAAAATATATGAATGTTGATTGGGGGATTTTAAGAAGTATAGTGGGAACAGAAAGAGAGAATGAAAGAGGGAAAGAATTTTTTGTTTTTGAAGAGAGGCACTGACAATTAATGATACAGGGTCAAACATATGCACTCTAATTCAAGCACATAACAGCTGACCAAAGGTCACAGATGCACCAAAAGAAGGTACAGACAACTTAGATATGGTAACAAGGACGCTAAACAAGTTGTGCTGGACAAGTCAGATAGTTTGTAATTTCCCTCTCAAACTACACTGGACATTTTCTAACAAAGCCATCAAAATGGGATCAATGCTGTGAAATTAATGGTAGAATCTAGAGACTTAGACTACTTTAAAAAAATTAAAGAGTAACTGATTTCACAACTGAGCCAAATAGTTCTTTACTAAAATTTTTTTATTCTACTTAATTAGTAACTGCATAAATATCAATTTCTATGGTTTTTTTTTTTTAAGAAAGTATATTGTGGTCAAAGTTTCAAAACTAGTCAATAAAATGCTTTACATTTTCTCAGCATCAAAAAACTCACCTCCACCGAGCCCTTTCAGATGAGATGGAGCACGTGAGTCAACAATGCCATTCTCTAAGCGACCAGCTTCAAAGCACTGTAAGTAAGAGAAAAGCAATAGGATTTACTGAGGTACAGAAAACAAATTTTTAACATTTTTGTGCCCAAATTGGGGATAGCTATCATCACAGCAACAAATCCTAGTACAATTTACTCACTCAGGAAGCTAAAGCAGGAAGACCACAAGTTGTTGTTGGGAACAAGACTTTTCTTAAAACATAAAAAACAAGCAAACAAACAAAAACAACCCCCCTCCAAAACAAACAGCAGCAACAACAAAACAAACAAACAAACAAACAAACAAACAAACAAGAACCACACTGGCTGTGCTGATGAATCAGGAGTCCAAGGTCATCCTCAGCTAATTAGGAATTTGAAATCACCCTTCCTTCCTACAAGAGACCCTGTCTCAATTCTGTTCCCATGTAATATACAGATACAGTTGGATGCAATGAAAAACAAATGAGATATGATTAGTATTCATGCCACCATTACCCAGGGGTCCAACCCTCCCTGTGTGCACTAATTTTACTGTCTGTACTGTTTAAATGAATACATCATCAAACAGAACTGACGAGACTACTCAATGAACACTGAACAGTGAACAATTTTAAATCATGTGACAGCATGACAACTTACCACTACAAATTAAAGTTACTATCAAAGCCCCAAAATGGAATTGGGAGCTCTACATGTAAGGAGAAAGGAGCTGTCAAGGGGAGATAAGGGGCACTGAAAGTCAAAGTGGAAGAGGGAAGAACTGAGGGCAATGAACAGTGAACACAGGTACAAAAATACCAGTCTTGTACAAAATCCCATTTCTTTGTACACTGAGCCTAAAAAATTTAGAGAAAGGAAAGAAAATTATGCCTGGCTATAGTCCTGAGATAGATATTCTATTAATATATAAACACGCAAAAGGCGCCATCTTCTGAACATGACATGGCTGTGTACTCATAAACTCACATGGCAGTTGTAGCAGAGTGGAAGAGTTTGCTTAGAATGTACAAAAACCTGGGTACAAGTTCCCAATACCCCACACATCCCTACACTGAAAACCTCCAAGCATTATGGCACATGCCTAAAATTCTAACAATTAGCAGGGCAGGGCAGGAGAATTGATAGTATAAGCTTATCTTGGGATATTAGCAAAAACCTGTCCTAAATAATTATTTTTTTAAAGAAATTAAAACATACAATTGCATTTCAGAGGAAAAAAAAAACCCATATAGATTGTATTTAAAGACCATATCTAAGGTTGGAGAGGTAGCTCAGAGGTTAAAAGCACTGACTGATCTTCCAGAAGTCCTGAGTTCAAATCCCAGCAACCACATGGTGGCTCACAACCATTTGTAATGAGATCTGATGCCCTCTTCTGGTGTGTATGAAATGAACTTATATATATATATATATATATAATATTTTTTTAAAAAATTAAAGACCATGTCTCAAAAAGTTTAAAACGAAGTATGGAACACAAGTATATTTTTTGACAAGTCAAATCAAATAAGTTATGCAGCAAAAATTAGGATAATAGATAAGACCTATGCTTGCTCCAGCTAAGCAGGGACAGAAATCCAAATACTCTGACTTTTAAAATATTCTACAATTTTCTTCTTTTTGCATATAATTATTTTGTGTTATTGGGAAGAAATATGTGCATGCAACTATGGGGGACTGAGGTCAGAGGACAATTTGGACAAGTTGATTTCTCTACTTCCATCATGTTGTTCTTTCTGGGAATCAAATTCAGACCATTGGCCTTAGCACTAAGTCTTTTACTCTCTAAGGCATCTCTGCAACAAGAGTTCTAAAGCACCAATAACCAGTCATTTACAATAACAGAATTAATTTTCTACTTCCCTGTACATTTAAGATACTAGATTTTTTCATTGTTACTGAAAAGCAACTTTGTTACTGCAAAATCATGATTTCAAATATTTAAACTTAGAGATAATAATACTCTATTAAGTCATTTCTGAGGCGTTACACAGAAATACTATCATAGTACTTATTTTGCCTAAAAGAAATGTTTGGTCAGAGGTTTTCAACTCTGGGGAGAAAAAGGTAGAAGCTGACTATGTACTCAGTGATGCCAGCAGCTGGGAGGCTGAGAAAAAGGTTGTGTGTGCGTGTGTGCACACACACACACACACACCAGCCATCCAGCCTATATGTAGTAAGTGCCAAGACAGACAAGGATAGAGCAAGAATCTGTCTTTAAATAATTAGCACCAACTATATCATATTCATGAAAAGCATCTTAACTTTTTACTTGTAAAGAAATTCTCAGACTTGAGATACAGGCCTAAAGTGAAGGCTACTGTTGAGGCTAAGGCAGGAGGTCCTCCAGTTCTGGGCTTGCCAGTGTGCTCAAGTAAATGTGAATCAAGCCAAGGCAACTTGGTGAGACACTGCCTATAAAAGTTAAGGGGAGGGCTAGCTAGTGCAACAGTGGCATTGATGTTATGGAAACAACCAGACTTTTAAAGTTGGATTTAAGGCCTGCTCTATGAGACAGAACCCATACCTGACATTGTCAATAGGGCCAAGAACCTGAGGTTAGATAAGTCATGAAATAGTCTTTTCCAGACACAAGCGGGTAGGTGCAGAAATAAACTCACAGTGTGTGATAGGGTGCACAAGCTCAAACCAAACCCAAGCTCCAACATAGAGAGAAGGTGGAAGTCTCACCACTAGCCAAGGAGCTATATTGCATTTGACTCCTAATGGGTAAGGGAAAAATAGCTTTATCAATGTAGGTATATCAAACACACTCCAGGGTAAGCCCTATGCCCAAGAGTAATTGGTCAACACAAACCAGATTCCAGGATTTTTTGTTTTGTTTTATTACTTCCAAAATTTCTCAGGTGTTTAGGAGAGACAGGGAGAGAGACCATGAAATTGAATGGGTAGCAAAGTGGAAGAGGATCTAGTAGAGCAGAATGAACATGATCAACATACACTGTATAAAATCCTCAAAGAATAAACAATTTGGGGTGGGCAAGGCAGTATGCATGCTGAGCAACTGTCACCTCTAGAATTGGTCCTCTGCACCCATGCTGAGATGGGGTTCCTCTTTGTGTAGATCAGGTTGGCCTCTAACACAGAACACACAGAATGACTCTGCCTCCTGAGCACTGGGATTAAGATGAGTACCCACACCCCAGTGGCTTACTTTCCAATACTGCCAAAAGGAAAACCAACACCCAAAGCTAGCTCTATCGAGGCTATGTATGAGAAAGCAGTTTTAAATATAGAATCTCAGACAAATCAAATGTACATATTGACACTAAGTAATTTTTATAAATACTAGTCTACACTGTCTCCACCTCCTCCCTGGCAAGATACCCACAAGAAAAGATTTGAAAACTTCTAATTGAATTCTTGAAAAAACAAATATCATATGTAATGTCTTCTCCTGCATATGATAAACGTTTTAATTAGGCTCATAACGAAACTACAATGTTATACTATGATAAATTACGTGAATGTGGTTTCCTACTTTCTTTCTCTTAAAATGTCTTTTTTTTAACTTAAATACCAGAGTTCATCTCTTCCTTATATATATCTTATGCATAAGCAAGTTCCTCGTTTGTGCTTTTATAAGTATTTCTTACTGAACATCCTTTTATATAAAAGCTCACCTGTATTACAGTGAAGACTTGCCTTACATAGGAGGTCTCATTAAGTGACTTCTCCAAACTTTGCTGAAAAGGTATTTGTATGAACAGACAATGAATCCTTCTCCAGTAATTTTTAGATATTTCAACCAAAACCTATTTGTAAATTTGTGTAACTAAACTTTATTTACAATACATAACTTTGTGTTACTTGAATCCGATGTTTTTATAATGGCTTAAATCCTTTGGTATACCTTTATGTAGCTGGTATTTTCTGATTACTTTTTTCTTGTTTCTTCTTTGAGCACAATTACCAACAGCAACCAATCTCCCTGAACGACCAACAACCACCCACCCAGTCTCTGAAAAGTTCCCAGAATTCCAAACGTCACGAAATCACAGAAAACTATCTGTAGCTGGCAAAACCATGCCTCTGCTAGAGCAGGAGGTAATCAGTTGGCTGCTCTGAAGCAGCCCCACATTCACACAACTGGGTTTCAAACAAAAGCATATTCTTATAATACTTCTATGTTTTTTAAAGAAACTAAAATTCCAGAATCCTCACTATAGCTCTAATGTCATCAGTCACAACAGACTTCTGGTGTAAGTTTTCCTCCTAGGCGCTTATTATTTACTACTGGCTATAACTTATAAGGTTTAAAGAACAATATCAAAAGTTTCCCAAATTTCTTTTATTTTTCATAATTTCATGGGCAGATGCTTCTTTCTTAATATAGTTCTTAGCAAGCTCAACATACAATTTTCCTTCCTTAGGAACATTTACTTTTCCACTTAAAGAAAGTCTTTTTTAGCATATCCAAACTGCCAGCATAACCTCATTTGCACTTTGGAAGTGTAATTGGTCCAAAGGATTGCTGGAGAGTCAGCACTGTGAGAGCCTGAGTTAATCGGGTAACCCACAAGTAACAAACTGAAAGCCTGAACAAAGGGTAAGTCATGTCCAGAGCATAAGCTTCCTATCAGACCTACTCACGATACACACATTTTAAATAGGAATTGTGCATTTCACGATCTACCATTTAATTTAGAGAACAGTTACTTGGAACTGTAGAAAGTGGAATCACAAGTAAGGAAGAACGACTATGCATATCAATATTAAAAATACTACTAAAAATGCAATTTTTAAATTAAGTATTTCCCAGGTTTAAGGTTATATAGAATTGACAAAAATAACATACCTTTCTAGAAAGGCCAAGATCACCCTTCTTTGGCATAAATCCAGGGTCTAAATCATTGGATTCAAGAAGTTTCTTAGTTGGTTTTCTTTGACGCTTACTTTCATAATTTCCTGAAATGCATATAATTTTCCTTAGATGCTTTAGAAATTGAGCAAAGATAATTTTGAAAAATTAAAAATTACAGGTCACGATCTTGTTTGGATTTTTTTTTTCATCATGTTCTAAGGGCACAATGAGAATGCATTATTCAAAAATACACTAAATATTATTCAATAAAAGTACAAATTAATGTATGATGGCTGTAAATTGGTAAACCACAGAATAAAGGCAAATCAAAGGGCTGAAGTGCATTTACAGCAATCAAGAGATGCTAAAGATAAAGGAGAGCTGGATTCTGGGTACAAATGGGACCACGACTATAATATTTATTCTACCCCTAAAAATACATGTAAGATAAGTAACTTAAGTATAAAAACACCTAAATACCTTCGAAGACTGCTCTTAAAAATTACATAAAACATAATGGAGCACACATGTATTCTCAACACTTGGGAGAGCAAGGAAAGAGAATTATTATGACTTTCACATCCAGAATTATATAGTTTAAACCTTAAAAACAATAAAACAAGCTAAGTAAGGTATCACATGCACTCCAGAGATACATCTCTGTGAATTCAAGACCAGTCTAGTCTACCTAATGAGTTCTAGGAGACTAGAGCTACAGAGAGACACCCCCATAAAAACAAACAACCCAACCCAAGAATTCTAAAATATATATTCACTCACACACACACACACACACACACACACACACACACACACACACACGAAAGGGGGAAGAGAGACAACATGTGTGGGTGATTGTGTGTGCTTGGTTTGTGATAAAATAGGTATTTATCCTCCATGTTCTTTAAAACATATCTTTTGGTGGACTAGTGAGATAGCATTGTGTGTAACATAACTTGGTGCCAAGCTTGACAATTTAAGTTTGATCCCAGGGCACACATGGAACAAGAAACTGACTCCCTGATCAATGCCCCACAGCATTACTACTGTATTATTACTGCATGCAACAATAACTTAACCAACTGAGCTATTTCCCAAGCTTCAGTTATGGCCAGTTTATGAATGACAAAACAAATTCAGAGATTAAACAAATATCCAAGGAGAACACATGAACTGTTTGAGCCAGTAGGTTGTAAGTTCCTATTCCACAAGTGTGCAGCTCTCCTACCCACTGCTACTTTGCTTGCAGCTGAACGATAATCGTGAAAGGACAAGGAAAAATATCTCTTTCACAGTGATCCACAAATTCATCTGTGGTCAGAAGCTGCATCGAATTAGCCACCATTTTAGGGTTTTCCTCAAACAAAATAGGTAATTGTATATAGTAAAAAATGTTAGCTTTACAACAAAACATAGTAGAAAAATCCCTGCTGCTTCCAATTACATCTGTGTATACACTGAAAACCCATCTCTACTTTACCTGGTGTCTTAACAAGCAATTCCTCAGACTCAAGGGTAGGCCGCGGAGAGACTTCTGGAGCCACAGGAACAGACAAGGTCAGCTGTGGCAACTCAGCATTTGCAACTCCAAGATCTGACTGAGCCAATGGCCCTTCCAAAAATGGAGCCTCTCTCTCAAGAACTGGAGGCTCTTCTTTAGTTGAAACCAGAGAATTCTCATCCACCTGCTTGTTCTGAGCACTAGATCGACATCGGGCAAGAAGGCTTTCGTCTTCACATCGGGAACTTACCTAAAACAGTGAGTACATGGAGAAGTTAGGAAAAAAAAAAAAAAAAAAAAACTTAAAAAGACAAGAGATTCTGATACTTGCTATGACATAGATGAAGCTTGAAGACATTATGCTAAGGGAAATAGGCCAAGGATTAGAGCTCCACTTAATCAGTTTTTTAGTTTATGAAGAGCAAAAGTTTCTGGAGATGAATGATGCTATGATTACACAGCAGTGCACCTGTGCAGAGCACCTGTGCTTAATGGAGTAGAAGTGCACACTTAAAAGATCTACAACAGACTGCTTGAAATGTTTTAACATAATTAAAAGTAAAAATGTTAACAAATACACTAAAACTATAATGATTATCCAAAGTGGGGGATAGGGGGAAATCTATGTTTCTCCTGATATTACCAATTAAAACTAAATACCTTGATAAAAAAAAAATTTATTTTTAGTTTTGTTTTTAAAGGATTTCAAGGTTTAATGAAAAAAACTATGAGCTTAATGTAGAAAAAGATGGGGGCGGGGATGCTCAAAGTCTTTATAACCAGTAATAATTTTTTTAAAAAGATTTACTTATTTATTTTATGTATATGAGTACACTGTCTTCAGACACACCAGAAGAGAACATCAGATCTCATTACAGGTGGTTATGAGCCACCATGTGGTTGCTGAGAATTGAACTCAGAACCTTAGGCAGCAATCAGGGCTCTTATCTTAACTCTTAACAATCAGGTTCTTCAATGCCTCTTTAAAAAAAAAAAAAAAAAAAAAAAAAACCCACAAAGTAATATCTGATAGAGTCTAGAACATTCCTTTACTACACACATAATGCTTATTCACAAAAAGTTCAAAATAAAACTAAAGAGAAGATCAGACAGCACTATGACAACTTTACTTCCCTAACAAAGTTAGGGTAAAACTATGTATTGGGATGGAGAGATGGCTCAGCAGTTAGAAGCACTAACTGTTCTTCCAGAGGTCCTGAGTTCAAATCCCAGCAACCACATGGTGGCTCACAATCATCTGTAATGGGATCCGATGCCCTCTTCTGGTGTGTCTGAAGACAGCTACAGTGTACTTATATATTAAAGAAATAAATCTTAAAATAACGTTTGTACTGTTATCCCATTATTCACATTCTTAATATTGCAACATAACAATATTCTTAAGTACTTAAATATTCTTCAAAAACAAAGGGGAAAATAAACAGAAATATGATATGTATATTTATTTATACATTTTCCAAATAACTAATAAAGGGTAGGCACTGTGCTGGAAGGTAATGGTAAACGAGAAAAAACAAACAAAAAATGCCCGAGAAGGCAAGATTCCAATTAAACAAATAACTGCCTTCTGAAGATAAAGTAAAATTCTGCAGGGGGAATGGAGTCTCCTAAAATGTGACATACCTTATGTACTTGTTCCTGTACTTTCTTTTGTTTTTTCTTAGGAGCAAAGATCTGATCATATTCTTCTGTATATTCCAGAAGCCACTTGCTCGGCTTTCTAAGCCGTTTCTTCTCTGACCGAACAGCTGAAACAGAAATTAATTTCAGTATTGATGAACTGACTTAATTAATTTAACCCATTGTTTCATAACACCACCACCACACCCCTAAAAGTAAGTTCCTGATTACTAAAGAAGCTCAAAACAATTTCAAAAGATGCAAAAGGATTCTGGCTTAAAGAGTATAAAGCTTGAAATTATTTACTATGGTTTATCAAAAACAAAAGTTGAGTTTATTTCTATATAAACTCCCCATATATACAATTCTACATTCTTAAGGAAAGGATTAAGGTTAAACCAGCATTCTATATACCAGTACAAAGTTAGCATATATCTGAAATAGAAACTCCAAGTACTGGCAAACTGGAGCAAATGTGATATTCTTCTGAATAAGAAACACTTGCTGGGATCTGGGCATGATTGCTAAGGCAGGAAGGCTGCTACAAGTTCACGATCGATATGGCTTACACACAGTTTAGTTTCATGGCAGCCTGGGCAGAAAAATAAGACTTTGTCTCAAAAACAAACAAAACAACAAAGCCAAAAGCACCTTAGGGAGCTCCCAACTTCTAGAAGGATGTACAAACAGGATCAGATATTTGCTCCATTTCCCCTACTCAGATATACACACATGTTCAACAAACTCTGTCCCAGCTTTAAAATTTTGTACACAGAAGCCCCTTAGGATTAGAGGCTAGCACCTACATAAGTATAAGTTATGATCTATTTATGAGGCAAGAGGCATTTGACAAATTATGTGGAAGTTGCTCCTGCCTCAGTTGAATATAGAATTGCTGCTTTTGAGGGAAAGAAAGCAATTACAAGCCTGTCCTGTGGTGCATGCCTTTAATCCCTGTCCTCCTGAGGCAGAGAGGCAGGAGGAGGATCTCTGTGAGTTTGAGGCCAGCCATGGCTACATAGTGAAATTATCACAAACAAACAAACAAACAAACATCTGTATGTGATTAACTTAGGAATGCCATCAAGAAAGACCCTATTTGGCTGGAGAGATGGCTCAGAGGTCCTGAGTTCAAATCCCAGCAACCACATGGTGGCTAACAACCATCTGTAGTGAGATCTGATGCCCTCTTCTGCTATATATCTGAAGCCAGCTACAATGTACTCATATACATGAAATAAATAAATAAAACTTAAAAAAAAAAAAAGACCCTATCTTGAAAAACAAAGGCGTCAAACCAAAATCTTGAGGTTAACTATTAAAAGGCTGAAATAGTTACCAAAAGTTTATGCTTACATTGTTACCTATATAATCATGCAGCAACTTAAAGCATTAAAAAAGTAAATCAAAAAAAACAAAAACCACAATTTTCCTTACTGTTTCACATTAGATAATGTATCTATAAGTGGACCAAAGTAGAGAAATTGCCCAACCAATGTAACAAAATTACCTCAAGTTTCTGCTGCCATGATAATGTTTCTTTTACAATGGATCATGCCTGCTAATCCTAGAAGCCATTTCTTGGTTATATATAAAGGGGGGGGGGCGCTAAACACACCTAAGAATATACATTCATATCAATTACTTTATGCTCTGAAGCAACTATAATAGATAATTTAATAAATTCCCCAACATTCAAGTTTTACAACACTAGTAACATTTACTTCTAGTGGGAAGGAAAATGTTAAGAAAGTGTTAATAAACAACATGGATTTACTGTTTCTAACCACTTAACACTTATGAATCTCTAATCCTCATTTCAACATGTTTAGCAGAAAATGGCATCTCCATTTTATAAATAATGTAACTAAAGCTCAGAAAGTGAAAGTGACTTTTTTTAAAAAAACCAGGACTAGTGGTGAGGAGAAGTGCATATGATTTGCAGAACCTATAGGGGCACTGGCTATTGATTTATTTTACTCCAGTACCTAGTGGATTCTCTGTAACTCCTTCTACCCCACTCCTTTTCTGAAGTCTGATGCATAAAACAAACAAAACCAACAAGCAGCTGCAAAGGCCAGGAAAAAGAGAGGAAAGGGGCATGAAAACTAGGCTAAGTTTGCCAGATCCCAAATCACTTCTCCAAGGGCCTAGCTACCATTATAGCAGAGGAGGAAGAAAAACCTCAGCCTGCTTCTTTCCTTTTCTTCTATGCTTTGAGAAGATTCTACCTTATACACCTAGCAACTCATTACCATGTACTAGCATACAACATTCAACAGAACAAAAAAAGGGGGGTGGGGGAAAGCTAAAATAATTCAATGATCGTAATCACGGTATTAATGTTACTTAGAGGAAAAGTCTCTTCTTTTTAGGAGTGAACACTTATAAACTCAGTGCTAGGAGGTGAGGAGGGGAGAATAAAACATTCAAGTTCACTTCTAGTAAGTGAGGCCATCCTGTCCATGCCTTTACCAAACAAACAAACAAACAAACTCCAGGGCTAGAGAACTGGGCGTGGTGTAAAGATGCTTACTGCCAAGCAGACAACCTTGACATTTGTCCAGGAATCCACTAGGTGGACGGAATGAACCAGGCCCAAGGGCACAGACTTACTCCTAGACATTCCAGAGACTAAGACAAAAGATCAAATGCTCAAGGCTTGCCTAGGTGACTGTACAATGACCTCAGTGCCAACCTAAACAACACAGTGAGACCCTGTCTCAATTATTAAGTCAAAGACAGATTCGGACATAGACAAGGAGTAAGGAGTGCACCTAGTGTGCACAAGGCCATTTGCTACAGAAACAAAACAAACCCCCATGTTACACTTATTCCATGAGGCTTTTATTATCTTAATATTAAAACTAGAAAAGATTATTACAAAAAGAAAACAAGCCAACACAATTTATTATATAGATAAAAACATCCACAAGCAAACTTAACCTAGCTAAAAAAAAAAAAAAAAAAGAAAGAAAAAAGAAAAGCAAACAAACAAACAAAAAACACTGCATGCCACCAGCCAAGTGATACCAAGACCACACACAGTAAATTTAATATAGGAGGGAGGAAAAGAGCCAAACAAGTTCAAAATTATACCTGATGAATTAACTAAATTAGATATGATGGTTAATCTCAACTAGATTAAAAAGTACTTTGGAAATAAGGTAAGCAGAGCTCTGTCTCTCTCTCTTGGCGTGTGTGTGTGTGTGTGTGTGTGTGTGTGTGTGTGTGTGTGTGTGTGTGTGTGTGTGTGTTTTGAGGTGGGGAGTGGGGGCAAGTGGTTCAGAGAGAAAAAAAGGAGACCAGCCTGGCACATAGATGGCATGACACAAGGGGCTGGGGATCCAGAGGGGAATAAAAGGAGGAGGACAAACCCAGCTTAGACAAGGCTCTACTTCCTGTCTGCTATGATCTGAGATGTTCTGCTCTGTAACCACAAGAGCTGTCTTTACTGTAACAGACTGAAAAGCTCTGAAATCCTAAGTCAAAACAATGAGAAACTTAACTAACACTCAGGGATAAAAGGGAAGTTCCCCAACATCAAAAACCACTCACTAAAACTGGTAGTGATAAAAATGTTTTCTCCCCTCCACAACTCCCACGGACTGAAACACCAACCATTGAGCACACATTGAAAGAAATATGGCTCCAGTTGCATATGAAGCTGAAGATAGAAGTGTTTGGCATCAATGTGAGAAGAGGCCTTTAGTCCAGGGAGGGCACATTTTCCCAATGTAGGGGAATGCCAAGGCACTGGGGTGGAGAGGGTGATTGGGAGTAAGTGCACAAGTGTCGGGGGAGGGGAGCAGGGTAGGGGAAGGAGATAACATTTCAAATGTAAATACAGAGTATCTAATTTTTTAAAATGGGGGGCTGGAGAGATGGCTCAGTGGTTAAGAGCACTAACTGCTCTTCCTGAGGTCCTGAGTTCAAATCCCAGCAACCACATGGTGGCTCACAACCATCTGTAATGGGATCTGATGCCCTCTTCTGCTATGTCTGAAGACAGCTACAGTGTACTTATATATAATAAATAAACAAATCTTTAAAAATAAATAAAATGGTTTCTCTAAGACTATGAACAGTGTCTAGAACATCTGATGCTCTTTCTACCTCTGTGCAACTTCACTAGAGATTCTAGCAAAAATAATTAGGCAAGGAGTAACACATAACATACACAGAAAATATATTTGGGCTAGTGAACACGTTAAGTCAATTTGAACAGCAATATGATAAGCAGTGAAACTGGCTGAGCAGTTAAGGGTTGAACTTCTTGAGTTTGACTCCCAGTACTAACATGGTAGGTAGCTCACAACCATCTGTAACTCTAGTTCCAGAGAACCCCATGCCTCTGCAGGCACAGTATACAATGAAGACACAGATATACCTGTTTAAGCCTAATGACCTGAATCAAACCCTGTAACCTACAAAGTAGAAGAAAATCAACTCCTACAAAATTTCCTATGAATTCTACACATGTACATGCATACAAACACACATATTAATAAATAGGTCAATAAATAAATGCTAAAAAAATAAAAGTTGGGGATTTAGCAAAAGTCTAAGACTTTTTAAAAACATTTTTAAAGATCTATTTACTTCATGTATATGGGTACATTGTCACGGTTTTCAGACACACCAGAAGAGGGCATCAAATACCCATTACAGATAGTTGTGAGCCACCATGTGGTTACTGGGAATTGAACTCAAGACCCCTGGAAAAGCAGTCAATGCTCTTGACCACTGAGTCATCTCTCCAACCCAAGTGTAAGACTTTTAAACTGAAAACTACTAAACAATATTGAAACAAACAGAAGTAAAATGGACTGGACACCGAACTAGCCTATAGCTTCAGCACAATTATAGCTTCAGCACAATAGCTATCAAAATCCCAGTGGGGAACACTGAAAAAATTAACAAATTTAAATTAATATGAAGCACAGAAATACAAAGTAAAACTCATCTTAGGAAAGTAGAAACTTTTGAATATTTGAAGTAGAGAGATGGACCAAGCAAGAAAGTACAGAATTGTGGCTATCTAAGTCTTCCCCTTTTCTGTAACTGAAATAAGAAAACTGGGTGCTGAAGAGATTGTTCAGGCAAAGAAGTATTTGCTGCAAAAGCACGGAGATCAGAGTTCAGATTTCCAGTACCTGTAAATAGCTGTGCATAGCAGTACATGCCTGTAATCTTAGCACCTAGAAAGCAGAGGAAGAAATACGTCTGAGGAGGCTGGAGAGATGACTCAGTGGTTTAAGAGCACTGACTGTTCTTCCAGAGATACTGAGTTTGATTCCCAGCAACTACATCCGTGGTGGGGTTCACAACCATCTGTAATGGGATTTGTAATTAAATCTGCTACCCTCTTCTGATGTGTCTGAAGATAGATACAGTATACTTACATACATTAAATAAATCAATCAATCAATCAATCAATCAATCAACCTTTAAAAAAAAAAGATACATCTGAGGCCTGTTGGGCTAACCAGTCTAGCTAAATTGGTGTGCTCCAGGGTCACAGACATCTTATTTCAAAAACTACGGTGTCTGTTGTGCACTTGAAGAAGGACCTGATGTCAACTCTGATGTATTTGTTGCTAGGTTGTTTTCAGCATGTGTCAACAACAAGACCACAGAAACAGGGTCACTCTATTGCCCAGGCTGACTTCAAACACTCAGCCATCATCCTAACTTACCTGTGCAAGTTCTGGACTATGTAAGTGTGAACCACCACACACAGCCAGTAATAATGTTTTTCAATACTGTAATGGGATCAAGTGGATACCAACATGCCAATGAATGAAGTCGGGGCTGGAGAGATAGCTCAATGGTTAAAAGCACACTGACTGTTGTTCCAGAGGTTTTGAGTTCAATTCCCAGCAACTACATGGTGGCTCACAACCATCTGTAATGGGATCTGATGCCCTTTTCTGGTGTGTCTGAAGACATCTACAGTGTACTTATATGTAATAAATAAATACATCTTAAAAAATATCATACAATCAAAGAAATAGAAAATATAAAGTCTCCAAGTGTACCAATTAGACTACATAATGTTTTAAGAAAAAAGAACTGAAAGCTAGCTTGAAAAGCCTTTCCAGATCTGAGGAAGAAAAGGATGTGGGAATTAAGGTTCAAAGGACTCCAAAATATTGGCACTGCCTAGCACCTATAAAGGTTCTAAGTATAATACACCAAAATACAAGGGATAGAAGGCTATATACTGTGATCCATCACAGTACGTACATGTGTGTGTGTGTGTGTGTGTGTGTGCATTTGTTTTGTTTTTCCAGACTGATTTTCTCATTTCAGCCTTGGCTATCCTGGACTCACTTTATAAACCAGTCTGGTCTCAAACTCACAAACATCCACCTATTTCCACCTCCTTAAAGTGCTGAAATTCAAAGGGCATATATCACCACATCCTGCCTGGAAAATTTTGAACTTAGAGAATATTAAAACCACCAAGAAAAACAACTCATCACATATATGTTATACAGATTTCTTAAATCTTACATACACCAGAAGGAACTAAAAGAATACATTCAAAGCACTGAAAGAGAGAAACTACAAGCCAACATAATATCCAGCAAAACTGCTTTTCAAAACTGAAGGAGACTTTTCTAGACAGACAAAAGTTGAAGTAGTTCACCATCTAAAAGCAGAACTAAACAGACACAAGTCAGCAACAAGAAGGCATATAAAAATTAGTTTGTTGGCCACAATATTTATATATTGACAACTGTAAGGCTTTGAAAGTAAGAGCATCATTCTGGTAAAAAATTTAGTTGACAAATGCATAGAAATATAATTATACCAGCCATATGTGTCCTAGCCTAAAGCAGAGACAAATCTCTGTATACTCAAGGCCAGCTTTTGGTCTATTAAGATAGTTCCAGAGTTGTCAGTCAGGACTAAACAGTGAGATCCTATAAAAAACTACTTGGTTTGTATAGTGAACTCCAGGAGAGCCACAGTTATATAGTAAGACCCCTGTTCCCACTAAATAAGGTAAAATAAAAATGATCATATTTTAAGTCAATGCAAATAGCAAACAAAAGATAGCAGCGATAATAAACAAAATATACATTATTAAACGATGCCACAAGGACAAAGACTGACAGACACTGCAGTTTGACAAAATAAGCTTAAAGGTTCATATCACAGTACTCAGAGATACAAGACAGACACTGACAGAACAGTCACAGTTAGACAAAGCAATTACAACACCACAATGAAGAGAAAATCTGGTATGGTGGTTCATTCCTAGGGAAGTTCAGACAATAAGACCACCTAGATTGAAAGGCCAGGCTAAGTTCCATACTGGGTTCCAGACCAACTTGACTAGAACACTTGACCCTGTATCAAAAACAAGCCCAGAATGCTGACTAACATCTATCCTAACACTTCATCTAAAACAGGTGAAGACCAACCAGCCTAGCCTAGAGGCCAGTGAGCCCCAGAACAAGCTGGACTATAGAGTGAGAACATGGAAAAAAAACAGAGAGATGGCTCAGTGGATAATAAAGGCACTTGGCACCAAACTGACATGATAGAAGGCAACAATCAACTCACAAACAGTCCTTAGGCTTCCACATGTGTGCTGAGGCTGACATACACATTTGTGTATTTTTAAAAATAGGGCAACTACCCAAAAAGCACAAGATAACTAGACTTGAACACTGCAGGCCAATGGACAGCGCACATGCACATGCACATACACACACACACCACTAAACAGCAGAATATACATTCTACTCAAATGTACAGAGAATAGCCCCCAAAATACATCATGTTCACACAATGTCATAAGAAATTTATGAAGACTAAAAGCACTATTGTTAACAGCCACTATGGGAAGAAAGCAGTACAAAACAAGAAAAATTTATACATGTATAGTAATAAAATTGAATTCTGGAAAGCCACTGGGTCAAAAAAAATTACTAAGAGAAATTAAAAATATGTGGAGACAAATAAAAATTCAACAGACTGAAGCTTACGATATTCAGCAAAAGTAGTACTAAAAAGGATATTTATATTAGTAATTACCTATGGTTTTTGTTTATTTGTTTTAAAGCCAGGCTCTAGAGATGGATAGCTCAGCAGTTAACAGACATACAGCATGTGGGCACGAAAATACATGCCAAAACACACACACACACACACACACACACACACACACAAAAGCAAGTGAAGACAGTTTTGAGGGTCAATTTGAAGACAATTTTTAAGAGGGTCAAGTTTAGTAACATCTTCAATAACTGCAGTGCTCAGAAAGCAGAGGCAGGAAGGAATACCTATGTACAGACTGAAAACCAGCACAGCAAGTTCAACAACAGCCTAAGATATGAAAATTATATTTAATCCAGTGTTAGCAGAAGAAAAAAAGTACAGCAGAAATAAATAAAACTTAGATAGAAAAACAGCAAAAACTAGAAGCTAGGAATGAATGCCAGCTAATGGCTTGTCAATAACAAGGCCTTAGGCTAGATTCCTAATATCAAAAAGGAAAAATACTTTTAAGTATTAAGTGGATTTTTTTAATGTATTCAATTTTTAAAAATTATTTATTTTTGGAGATTATAATATAATTACATCATTTCCCCCCCTCTAAACTCTCCCATATACTCCTTGCTCTCTTTTAAATTCATGGCCTCTTTTTTTTTTCATTAACTGTCATTTTGTTATATACATATATTCAATTTTTTAATTGAATTATGGGTTGGGGAAGGAGGATACAGGACATAATACACACAAACACACACACACACACACACACACAAAACGTGTGCATTTGAGTGTAAGTGTCTGCAGAAGAGAGCTTTATAGTCCTGGAGCTAAAGTTCCAAACAGTTCTGATCCATGTTCTACATGTGTGTGCTGGGTGGTACTCTGGGAAAAAAAACTCTTACTGCTGAACCATCCCAAGGCTTTATATAACAAGCTCTTAGCAACATTAAGAAAAATACATTAAGAGATTTATGATTTAATTACATTACAACTGATACCATTAAGAACTACACAAAGCTAGACAACCCAGAAGAACTGAATAAAGTCCTTGACCTTGAAATAGTTAAACCAAGACTGGCTGAATGAGATGAATCATTAAAAAAAAAAAAAAAATCCAAACAATGTTGATCTTGTGCCAGTACTCAGGAGGCAGAGGCAGCCAGGCCTACAGAACAACCAAAAAGGGGGGAAAATAAAGGAAGATGACTCAGCAGTTAAGAGCGTGCACTGCCCTTCCAAAGGACCCAAGTCTGATTCCCAGCACCCACATCAAATGGCTCACACTGACCTATAACTCTAAATTGCCTCTGTTGACACCTGCATTTGTGTCCAAACTGAAACACACATAACTGAAAGTAATAAAAACAGAATGCAAAACAACAAAGCCTATGAAGCCTACAGTCTACTGGGGCATTGGCCAAGCAGCTCAATATCTCAAACTTTGGACATGGGGCGTGTTACATCTTGCATCTAGAATCCCAGCACTCGGGAAGCTGAAGCAAGATGGTAACAATGGAAAAGTATAGATTCTTCAACAAGCTATTTTGGAAGAACTGTATAACCACATCAAAAGAACTCAAGGCCTCTGCCTTCCAAGACAACCAAGCCAGCCCAACAGTGACCCTGACTCAAAGCAACAGTTGTGATCAGAGGAAACCTCACTTCCAGTTTTCTTACTAATAGTACACTAGTGACTACACTTAAATTTTTAGGCCTACAACCTCCTCAATCCCAAAATGTCAGTTAACTTTATAAGAAACGGGAAAGGAAAAATAAAATTGTTGAGACTTTAAGGAAAAAAAGGCTTCTGATAAGAAATTAACAGGTACAGAACACCCACTGAGGTCTTAAATTCAATCTCCAATAATATAGCAAAAACAAAACTTAAAACTTTGAAAATACAGATACCTCAGATTTAAAGATACCCCACTCTTACTCAAGTGATAACTCTGACTCCAAGGTTGTAGCACATTTTCCATTACAACAAACAGACCCAGGGTCTTCAAGAGCACCTTTTCAGAAAAGCAACATTATTAACAAATTATCTTCACTTTTTACTAGATACAGTCCTTACCTGGCTCAGGGAGCTTGGTCTGTGGGGTCAAACTGGGAATTCCTGTCTCCTTTTCAAGGTCGCCCATGTTGACACTGGACTTATCACAAACATTCAGCAGAGGCCCAAGGGATTCAGAATGGCTGACATGATTGGGATCTGCTGCTGAGTCTTCAAGTATGCTAGTAGGAGCTCTTTGTTCTAAGAAATCATCCCGGCCTTTTTGCACAGGGTCACCAGGAAGTAAGACTCCAAAAGCACCCTCAGAGTTTTCTTTCTCCCTAAATCGGTTAGCACGTTTTCCAGGCTTTGGGCGCCTCTGGTTTAATCGTTGCCATCGCTTCTTAGGCACCACTTGATTAACAGCATGGGGTTCCTCCTTTTCAATGTTAATTTCAGAGCCCAGGTCTGGGCCTTTTCTACAGTCAAAAGGAGGTCCTTTTTCAAGAATTTTAACAGGATCAGATTGTTTAACCTTTTCATCAAAATGTGCATCAGAAAAATGGGTGTCTTCCTTTCTTAAATGGTCCATCTGTTGAAGAGGCTCTTCTTTACTCCGATCTTCTGCCCCACCCCTGGATGGGCCATTCACTGAGCTTCCACTTTCTTTGTTTCCCAGTCCATTAGCAGCAAGTGTCACAGCTGGAAGTCGGGTAAACTTTCTCTTTCGCTCAGTCTTTAAGGCTTTTGAGTTTACTGAAGGTTTTGCCATCTGTGCTGAAATTGTTACTCTCAATTTGGGTGATGGCTTTGCTCGGCCACAGTTGCGCCTTGGGATACAGTTAGAACGAATTTTACCACAAGCAGGGAGATCTCTTTTGTCAGAAGTTAAGCCAGTTAATGAAGAAGACAATTCTCCAGACAATGCAGAGTCACCCCCACCAGGACTCAGGCAAACTGAGTCCTGAGTGCTATCTCCAGGTTTTTCAGAATTGTGTGTGGAGCCTCCTAACACCAAAACCTTTGATGTCCCTACAGAGCTACCAGAAGAACAGTCCCCGCGATCTGGAGTACGGTAGGAAGCCAGATTTTGAGCAGTCATCAACCTTTGCTCCTTTGTCTTACTATCATGCATATCTTTCAGCATCATTAGCAATGTGCTAAACTTGTAATCTGGTTCAATTGGTATATGATTCTGACTAGAAGCAGAAGAAAACAGTAACGGCTTTGATGACTTTGATGTTCCAGAATCACTGACATCCTCACTTAATGATCTGTAAGAGAGCTCCTTCAATTCCGACAGAACGTGCTTCACCACTGCTGTTTCTATGTCACTTGAATCTCTGGTTTTCTCATGCATATTGTTCAGTAGTTTTAGCCCCTCTCCTTTCCCACTTTTGGATATGCTGGCCAAGGGAGAGCCATTGGTATCAGAAGAACAGCATTTCAAACTGAGGTCCTCACTAGTAGCTGAGGTTTCTGTAACAGCTGGGCTTTCTTTAAGCTTGCATTTTATACTTCGGAACTTGGGCTGTCTGCATTTCAAAGGTAACAGAGTTTGATTTGCAAGCCCACCCTTTATCAGTGAATTTTCATTACGAATGCTTGGTGGCGCATTCAATTTTGTAGTAAGACCATCATTTTTAAATTCTGGTTGGGGTTTTGGAATAGGACCACCAATTTTAAGATCAGAAAGATTGATCTGAGTTGTCTCAGCATTTCCAGGCTCCACTGTCTTGGTAGAATCCATTAAGTGGTCTGTATGTGAATTAGTAATGAGGGACTTCTGTTTCTCTTTTACCCTATTTGTGGCAAGATATCTAGAATACTTTGTTTCAGTTTTGTGCAGGGATAAAGCATTCTCTGTTTTATCAAAAGCATCTGTAATTTCAAGGACACTGTTATGGAATTCTGAGTTGTGCTCTGTAGGGTCCAGCTCACTGCTGCCATCATCAGAGGTGGTGCCCACACTGACAGAATCACTCTGCTTTTCCTCCTCACCAGCACCCGCACGGCAGAGCTTTACCTTTGAGCTGCAGACTTGGCCTGGGTGGAGTTGATTTTTCTCTCCAGAATGTTTAGAGATTAAAGCACTCTCAGACAAGCCTGAGAAAGAGTCACAATTTGGAGTCTCAAAACCTGTCTTAGCAGTGTTCTGTCCACAGGAAGAAAAGAGGACATTTCCTGGTGCAGTGCTAGACCCTGTGAGGCTGTGGGCTATCCTGGAAAGTTCATCAGAAGCCTGTTTATCAGATATACCCCCAGAGATAAAGTCTAGGCCAAGGTTCTCTGGAATCTTCCCTTCTCGTTCTTCTTTATGTTCGTCGAATGGCATGAGGCCCTTTTTCACACTAGTCCTTTTGATATTATCAGAGCTTTTTCTAATTCGAGACTTGGCACAGGGCTTTTCCTTTTCATCTGCAGAATGCTCAGAATCAAAAGCCAGAGACTTCAAGCAGCCATTAAGCAACAGGTCATGTTCTGACTCAGGATCATTTGTACAGTCCTCAAATGGCATATCTTCCTCACTGTCCAACTTGATTGAGCTAGTGACACATTTTTGGTTCTTAGATCCTTTGGGAACATCATATTGCTCGGCAAGACCAACACTGGCTTCCCACTTACTCAAAATTTTCTGAGGAACCTTAAATTAAAAGGAAAATAAGAACACCATTTATTCAAAAAAGAGAGAAAGAGAGAGAGAGAAAAAACAAGAAGATAAAAAACATCTTAAATCAGAATTGACCAAAAATCTTACTGTTCTGCTTTGCTTTTGTTTTTCAAGACAGGGTCTCAACTATGTAGATCTCGCTGTCTTGGAGCTCACTATGTAGTAGACCAGGCTGGCCACAAATTCACAAAAATCCCCCTGACTCTGCCTCCCACACACTGGGATCAAACAGGCACTACCACTCTTTGAAAACCTTGCTGTTCATATTCAAAGTCACTTACTGAAACCAGGCAGCCTACCCAATCCTCAACCCCTAAAGTCCAGCTTCTGTTGCTGAGTTGGGGTTTTATGTATATACCACCATGCCTAGCTTGTCAATGCCTTTCTATTGAACTGCCTAATATTAGCATCTGAGTTTATCACAACTTGCCTACGGAAGACCCTACACACTATTGTAGATATAACCAATCACACTAGATGTGGTGCTGTACACCGTTAACCCTAGCACTTGGGTGGCAGACGGAAGTGGACTCTTGAGTTTGGGGCAAGCCTGGTCTACAGAGTGAATTCTAGAACAGCCAGGGGACACAGAGAAACCATGTCTTGGAAAACCAAAAATAAATTTATCTATAAAAACTAGAATAGTCTCATAAAAATCACCACACTCATTCCATTTATCAGCAGAACTGAATGGGCTATTAACTTCAATTAAAAGTAGTAACATTTCATTTCAATTAAAAGTAGTAACATTTCATTTCCTCCATATTTACACCTTAGAATAAAAAAATATTTTCTTCCTGACATAAGAAAGGGCACAAGCACACACATGCTCTACTGCACAAAAAGAAAGGCAGGCAGGCAGGCAAGCAAAGCTTCAAAGGAGAAAAGCATGGAAAAATGAGATGAGGAATGAATGGTTCAGGAGCCCCGAAAGGACCTGGTGAAATGCACTATCACCAGGGCACTTAAGTAACCAGAGCTCTTCTATACACGCTACTTATGACCTGGAGCACAACCAAGTTGTCTTCAGGGCATAATTACTTAATCCACAGACACAAAACAGGTACAAAAAAATACATGAGGACATTCAGACTTGAAACACACTTATTTTCACAGACCCTCCTGTCCCTAGATCCCTACAGTGTTATTTGGCAAGGTTCTACCTGCCAGTTATTATTCACAAATACATAATAGTTAGAAGGCCTGACAACACATGTAAAATATAAGGCTCATTAGAATGGTAGCTTCCTCCATGGAAGGTACTGTACTATTTAGTCTATTTCAGACATAATCATACATATATCGGTGCCAATTTTAGTGATAAAAGTAAATAGGGTTTCCAAAAGAGTTAATAAATCTACACAGCTAAAACAACACAAAACCTGATACCTTCCCTACTACTGTGCACTGTGAACAGTGGCAAGAAGCAATCTCTTCCATCCTAACAACTTCACACAGTGAGATCAAAACCTTATATTAAGTATTTTATAATTCTAATTATTAGAATAGTTATAAAGTACAAGTCCCTATGCTAACTTAAGAGATGAAGACAAATTCCATATACTTGTTATAAACGGCAGTTAAAAGTTTGTCACTAATGCTGAATTATCCCAATTATGATTAGGAAAAAAAAATATAAAAGTAGTTACATACATTGGGGGAAGTAACAATCTAAGAACTAGTGCCCTTTGCTTTTCCAAGTCTTGTTTTATAAACCTGACCGGGGTAGAATACCGATTATGTAGACCAGGCTGTCCTCAAACATGTAATGATCCTGCAGCCTCTGCTTTCTAGGTGCTGGGATTATAAGCACCAGCAAACAGACCCAGTACAAAGCACTATTTCTTACACAATTTACTATGAAAACTGGGCAAGGTGTGTGTACTGCTGGTTTTCTGTGTCTACTTTACACAAGCTAGAGTCATCAGAAAGGAAGGAGCCTGCCTTGAGGAAATGCCTCCATGAGATCCAGCTGTAAGGCATTTTCTCTATTAGTATGATCAAGAGGGTAGGGCCCAGCCCATTCTGGGTGGTATCATCCCTGGCTGGTAGACCTGGGTGCTATAAGAAAGCAGGCTGAGCAAGCCAGGGGAAGCAAACCAGTAAGTAACATCCCTCTGTGGCCTCTGCATCAGCTCCTGCCTCCAGGTTCCTGTCCTGTTTGAGTTCCTGTCCTGTTTGAGTTCCTGTCCTGTTTGAATTCCTGTCCTGACTTCCTTCAGTGATGAAGAGTGCTGTGGAAGTGTAAGCAGAATAATCCCTTTCCTCCCCAACTTGCTTTCTGATCATGGTCTTTTGTCACAGCAACAAAAACCCTGAGACAAGAAGGTACAAGCTTAGTGGGTATTGTTGTAACAGGCCTGACCATATTCTGGGAGGGTTGTAGAAGGACTCCAGAACATTGGACTAGAAGAGCCACGGAGTATTAATTGTTCAGTGGGATGTCCCGAAGGACCTTGAATGACAGGAATGTTGAGAGCAGTGCAGAAGATGGAAGGCCTGGCTTCAGACAAATGTGAATACTGTCAGGACCATCTGCTATTTTAAATTAACTTGTCAGCTGGGGCTGCAGGGCCAGCCACAATTAACAAGACACCAGCATCACTGAAGTAAAACCTTAAGCTACTAGGACAATTAATGCTGGTTAGCAGGAACTAAGGAATTAGTGACCACTGAGGTAAAATCTGGGAAGTGTTTGTTGAGACCACAGAGGCAGCCAAGGTTGTTTCTCAGCCAGACTTTGTAAGAGTCACCCAAGTGGTAGTGGTTTTGGAAGGCATAAAGAGTTCATGAAGAGCAGCTGAGAACTGGCACTGAGAGAGGCCATTGGTGAAGTTGCAGCCTTAGTGACAGTTGAAGGTCTAGTACAGAGGGGGTTATGCAAAGAAGTGGAAGTCTGCCACCATGAAAAGAACCTCAATGGGCTATTGGTCAAAGTGTAGCCCAGTTGCAGAAGACTCCAGCATTTTGGAGATGCCAGTACCATGGGATGACCACGAAGAACAGCAACAGCAGTGGAGTGGAGCCTGCCCGAGTCTAAAAGTCAAGCCTGAGTGTGCTGCAGAGGGCGGAGCCAGAGAACCGACCCTAAATCCTTTGAAGGAGCCCAGAAGACTATGAGTGGATGGTTAGTTTGGTTTTGCTTTGATTGTCTGTGCCCTAATTTTTCACTGTTGCAGTAAGAAAGTATTTGGTTTATTTATTTATTATGATTTTAATGTGAGATCTTGGGGATGAATAAGAAAGGACGGGTTGTGGCTTAATAGTGATATGTTTGTGTGTCAAGCTAACAACAGATCAACTGTACTGGCTATTTTTTCTCAGAGAAAGGAGCCTTAGCTGAGGAAGTGTTGCCATGAGATGCAGCTTTAAGACCTTTTCTCAGTGATCAGCAGGGCTGGGCTCAGCTCACTGGGGATAGTACCATCCTTGGGCTGCTAGTCCTGGGTTCTATAAGGAAGCAGGCCAGTAAGCACCTCTCCCACCCCTATCTTCCCTCTCCTGCTCCAGCTGTCTCTGCATCAGTTCCTGCTCTATTTCAGTTCCTGTCCTCACTTTCTTCAATGATAAACAGTGCTGTGGAAGTGTCAGCCTAATACACTTTCTTTCCTCCTCAACTTACTTTTTGGTCAGAAATGTTTTATATCAGCAACAAAAACTCTAAGATAGTGTTGTATACCTATAGTCCCAGCTACTCAGGAGGTTGAGGCGCCCAGGAGTTGACAGTTAGTTGGGGAAAAACAGAAAGAGCCTATCAAACTAATCATCTAACTGACTATAACATACTGTGAGAACACAGGTACAGAGAATGACAATTACAAGAACAAGTAGAAAAAGGAAATAAGGAATTACGGTTCAGGGCAGAGCTTCAGCTTTACAAAACTAAAAGACCAAGGGCTGATGATGCAGATCTACAACAGGGACTTTCCTAACATGCCTCAGGCCCTGAACTCAATCAATGCCCAACATGGGGTGGGGGGCATGGATGGACTGACACCAGAGATAGACACAGAGGAAAAAAGACAATGAATGACAAGTTTGTTACTTGTATTTTAACAAAAGAACAAGGTTAGAATGGGCTACAAAATCCTGTCTCAAATATGCACATGTGCAAACAATTTTTAACAAAAGAAACTGAACTTTTCTCAGCAAACAAAGCATCAAGCAAAAGATGCAAGTGTTGAATTCCTAGCACCATGTAAATTAAAGGTGATGATGTATTTCTGTAAATCCAACACTTGGGAGGTAGAGGTATGAGGACCAGGGGTTTAAGGTCATCCATATTGCAAAAACAAGAAACAAAACCACCACCTTTTGGGTTAGACTTAATAGCAAATGCCATTAATCCTAGCAGTACAAGACAGAGAGGCAAGTAGATCTCTTGAGTTCAAAAGTCAACTTGGTCTACATATTGACTTAGCAAATCTCAGGACAGACAGGGCTACAGAGACCCTGTCTCAAAATCAAAAAAAAGAAAAATTAAAAAGAAATGTTCATAAACCTAAGCAAATGATTCACAAATATTATGTTTCAAAACAAAATCAAATGTGTGGTAGCATATGCCATATTCCCAGCATTGTTGAAGGCTATGGCAAGAGAACTGTTGAATCTGAGACCTGCCTGCCTGTCTGTTCAACAGTGAGACCCTGTCTAAAAGCAAAAAAAAAACAAAAAAAACAAAAAACAAAAAAAAACAAACAAACAAACAAACAAAAAAAAAACCACAGAACCCACACAAAGAGAAATGTTCTTGTATAAAACACCTTATCAAAGTTAGATGTTATAGGAACATTTCTAGAAGTCTAGCAACTGGAAAGTACGAGACAGGAAAGCCTGTTCAAGAATATTCTAAAATGCAGAACAAGACCCTGTCTAAAAAACAAAAACAAACCAAGTACAATATTTATTTTTTATTCTTTTTATTTTATTTTCCTGTTCAGTCCTAGGGATTAAAACAAGGGATTTATGCTTAATAGGAAAGAACTCTTCCAATGAGCTACATCTTTAACCCTCATTCTAATGATAGTTTTCTTCTTACATAAAAGAAAAGGGAGCTGGAGAGATGGCTCAATGGTTAAGAGCACTAACTGCTCTTCCAGAGTTCCTGAGTTCAATTCCCAACAACAACATGGTAAGTCACAACGATATGTAATGGGATCCATTGCCCTCTTCCGATGTTCTGATGTGTCTGAAGACAGCTATAGCGTACTCACATTCATAAAATAGATAAATCTTAAAAAAAAAAAAAAAACGAAGCCAGGCAGTGGTGGTGCAATCTCAGCATTTGAGAGGCGTTCTCTCTAGTATGAGTCTAGCCTGGTCTACAGAGTGAGTTCAAGATAGCCAGGGCTATACAGAGAAACAAAAGACAACCAAAGAGGACTGGTCATTCCATAATAGTGTCAATTACCTCTCTTTGCAAAGTCAGAGGTAGGTAGAATCACTTCTCAAGTCTTGGTGTAAAAGTATGAAAACTAGGAACAGGTAATCCCTACAAAATATGCTACTTTCTAGCTATTATTTCTTCAAATATCCTGTTAACTAAAGGTAAAAGTATATTCGAAATCTATTAATGCTGTATCTTCCATAAGCCATCCCACAAGATGAATTTTTGAAATTCTTTTGTTTATATATGGTCTTTACCTTATGCCTATATCCTTTTTCTTTCTGTTTCCCTCTTTTCCTAAGGACAGGTAGTTCTTCGAATTGGTGTCTGCCTTCGAACATGACTATGGCTTTCCCAGCCACCCAGGCTCTTTCAGAAGGATCTCCAAAGGCCTCCACGTAGTATTCTCGGTATGGCCTCCTATTGGCAACTAGATACAAAGGGAAAAAAAGTGTCATTTCTTCAAAAGGATGAGTACTCACCATCAAGAGAATAGTCAAACCTCCTATTGCCATAGGAGCCTACACTGTTCAGCAGGTAAAGACATCTGGTACCAAACCTGACATGAGTTCAACTTGAGTTTAGTCTCCAGCAAACACATGATGAGAGGAGAGCTATTACAGCACTTGCTGACTATGTATATTCAAAACCATGTTGAGTAGCTAGAGACAGCTCAGCTGTTAAGAGCAACTCTTTGTGTCCCAGAGGACCAACATTCAGTCCCTAGCACCCAAATCAGGCAGCTAACAATCTGTTCTAACTGCCACCTCAGGAGATCCAACACCTTTTGTCCTCTGTGTATACCCTCAAACAAACATACAGATAAGTCAAAGCATTTTTAAAGGGCTAAAGTTAAAAGCATATATAGCTCTTGCAGTGGACCTGAGTTCAGTTCCCTGTGCCCATGTCTAGTGGCTCAAAATTGCCTATCGCTTTAGTTCTGAGGAACCCAATGCTCTGACTTCCACAGGCCTGTGCATTCACTGCCCACACACAGACACCCACACACACATAATGAATCTCTACAGAGACAGGGCTCAGCTATTAAGGGCACTGGCTGTTCTTTCAGAGGACCAATGTTTGGTTTGTAACTCCCACGTAGTGACTATATATCAACATCTACATCTCCTTCCAGTGAATCTGGTATCCTTTTTCTGGCCTCCACAGGCATTTCACACATGGAGTGTCCAGACAACATGCAGGTAAACCACCTCCGCTATCAAAAAAAAAAATTTTTTTTTCTGTTTTTTAAGAAGCTAGGTAAGGCAAAGTGGTATACATCTTTAATCCTAGTGTTTGGGAGGAAGAGGTTGGTGCCAGCCTCGTGTGCAGGGTAGTTCCAAGTCAGCCAGGGCTACATAGTAAGATTATCTCAAAGCAAAATTAAAAACCATGATAAGCTAGATGAGAAGTGAGGTCAATCCAACAACGAACAATGATTAGCACTGACTGAGGATGTAGATGAGTCAGCAAAGCATGTATGCTTAACATGTATGAATTCCTGTAGGTATAGTCCGCCTAGCATGAACCAAGTTCTTAGATCCCAGTACCATCTGACTCCAGCATTTGGGAGGTAAAGGCAAAGGAGGCCAACAGCTCAAAGTCACCATTATCTATGAAACAACTTTAGAGATCAGAGAAATAAGCACCCACACCAAGTCTTATAACCAAGTTCAATTCCAAGACCTACTTAGTGCAAAGAAGTTGTCTTGTAACTTCCACACACGTTGCATACACAGCCATACATGTTGTCACGCATATACAATCTCTTTTTAAAGAATCAGCTTACAACTTTATTTTCCCTGATGAAAGGTCTTCCGAAGCTGGTCTTACAACTCATAGTTCCCCTGCCCTTGCCTCAAAAATGTTAGAATTACAAGAATCAGGATCTCTCATAGAAGCATCCACATCAACACTAACTCACAACTTCTATAAAGAGAAGAATGATTACAATAATTCAAACTAAATACCAAAAGATGCAGCTGGGACAGATATGGGGGAAATCATGCCTCTAATACCACAATTCTAGAGCCCAAAGCAGGAAGACTCAAAGCCAGACTGAACTATAAAGTGAGTTCCAGACCAGCCAGGGCTATCTAGCAAGAATCTGTCTCAAGAAAAAAAGTTAAAAAAAAAAATGTACATAAGCTGAGGCTACTGAAGGGAGGTGAATCCAGAGTTCAAGGCCATCCTATACTAGACAATAATTTAAAAGTTATCAAAAAACAAGAAACAGGAAACTGTCTCACAAACAAGAAGAGATAGCTCAGAGATAAGAGCACATATTGCTCCTGCAGGAGACCCAAGTTCAATTCCCAGCACTCATTTCACAAAGCCAACAGTTGTCATCTGTAATTCTAGTTTTAAGATTATAATTTACCCACCAGTGCTGGTGTTACAGAGCACAGCTCAGTGCCTGGGTTCCTCTCTGAGCCCTGAGAACATGAAGTCCTCATGCTTTGAAAGGACTTGACAGACTGCGCCATCCCCCAGACTCTCAAATTTGTGTTTTCTAACATCATTTGAAATAGTTAACCCAAAGGAGAGGAAGAGAAAGAAATTGATGTATTTTTATATACTGTATTATTCTACACTAATTTTTATATTCATATCAAATAAGAATTGCCACAAATCTGTAATTGCTATATCTAAATTATATAGTTTTGATTTCATACTTAAATTTTCTGCAGGTATAAAATTTTTCAAAGAATAAGTTGGAGAAAAGAACTGCACTGCTACAAACAAGGAGCTGGCAAGACAGATCAAGCAGGTAAAGACTTTGAAATAAAATGAGTTATTTTAGCCTTTAAATTATCAAACACTTGATGGCTAAAGTATATAAATACACAAAAAACTGATTCTGGACAATGTAAACCTTTTTTCCAAATGTTTGTAACATTTTTATTTATTGTATGTGCACACATACTATAGCAGACATGTGGAGGTCAGACAGCAATGTGTAGTAGGCAGTTCTCTCCCTCCACCATATGTAGCCCTAGGAACCAACTCAGGTCTTCAGGCTTATATTTCAAACACTTTGAGCCATTTCTCTGGCTAAAGACAATGTAAATCATTTTTTCTTTTCTTTTAAAAAATACTTATTTTTTATGTATATATGAGGGATTAGTCTTCCCACACATCCTCTAGAGGGCATCAGATTCCATTACAGGTGGTTGAGTCACCATATGGTCACCAGGATTTGAACTCAGGATCTCTGTAAGGGCAGACAGTGCTCTTTACTACTGAGCAACCTTTCCGGCCTGACAATGTAAATTCTTCATAGTCTAAGGTGGACAGATGAACCTGAGTTTGTAGAGTGCCTACCTACAATACACACAGTTCCAGGCTAGATAGCATCACATAAACTAGGTGGCACACACCTGCTATCCCAGCACATGGCCAGCCTGAGAAACACAAAACCTCATTTCCAAAAAATGGGGGGAGGGGGAAATGTGTATTAATCAGAAGAACTAAATTTCCATTTTCCATTGTATACATACAAAATAAGAGTTTTGTTTTGATTTTTTTGAGACAGGGTTTCTTTGCGTAACAGTTGTGGCTGTCCTGAAACTCACTCTGTAGACCAAGCTGGCCTCGAACTTAGAGATCCACCTGCCTCTGCCCCAAGTGCTGGGGATCAAAGGTGAACACCATCACTGTCCTGAGCTTAAAATTTAAAACATAATCTCACTATGTAGCTGTCACCGAATCTTTGACTTTGCTGACTCCTCCTTTTGAACCATAAAATTCCAGGCAAGTACTAACAGCCAGGTCTAATTACTTTTCAATCTCAGAGTAAGACAAAACAAAACAAAAACTAAAAAGATAAAAGGTTTTAATTCCTAAAAATTTCCAAGTAACAAAAATCCTCATTCACCCCTTTCCCCCTCTCCCTCCATGTGCTCATGGCCCGCCTCTACTCCTCTCTCTCTCTCTCTGCCTCTACCACCCTCTTAACTCTCCCATGACCTGAATAAACTCTATTCTATACTAAAAAAAAAAAAAAAAAAAAAAAAAAAAAAAAAAAATCCTCATTCACACTAAAGGCAGCTATAAGCTCATGATTCCACATTGAATTTTACAACAAAAGCTGTTAAGTTATTACCTTTCATTTTTGAGTGCGTATTAATCAATGGATCAGAACAAATCCTGCAGGGCCACCATGGGCGTCTCTTGAATTTTGCCCAAATGAGATCTCCAACTTCATATTTCAGTGGTGTAGACTTTTTCTTCGGTTGACACTTTAGACAGACAAAACATGGGGAATCAGTAAGAATAAAAAACCTTCAAAGCATTATCCTCCAATTAGAATTGTAAAAGCAATGCCTAGAAACACAAAATGAAAACATAGCCAGGCCAGCAATACATATTTCTAATGTTAAAAAAAAGAAGACAATCCAGAACAAATTAACCTGCCTGAGCTATTCACAGATAGCCTTTTAGAAAAAATTTCAATTTGTTTTACAGTCATTAATGAAAACAAAATCCTAAAATTATACAGAATATGGTGGTACAGTACTTGGGAGGTAGAGGCAAAAATAGATCACTAGTTGAAAGCCAGCCTGGTCTACACAGCAAACTTCTAATAAACAGGACTACACAGTGAGAGAATGCCTCAAACAAAACAAAATCAAATTCTACAAGTTCAGGTCATACTCGGGCCAACACACCCCACCCACATTTTCCCATAATAAACAAGGAACATACAAAACATTACACAGAATAACTCTGCACAACACTCAGACAAAATATAGATATAAATGAACTGTTAACTCAGGGCTTCTCCAAAGGTAGCATGCCTGACTGATATGGTATCTAATTGCCTCCATTCAGCTCCAAGGTCCATGTCTCTAAATAGCACAAATTCCTGCCTTCAGAAGAAGAAACATGTTCCACAGGCCTGAGCCTTTAATCCTGTATATACAAAAAAGGTGCAAACTAAGAACAATCTTCCTGTTTAATCCAAGTGGATACAAAAACACTATCATTTCACCCTTAGGGCCATGTCTTCAAAAGTGCTTAGAGAGTTCCTCTATCAGATTAAATTTTCCTTCCTAAATGCCTGCAAGTATCCACTTAGCACTCAAGTGGTCATAAAAAGTGTAAGGAATGAATTCATTGAAATAACCTAAGTAAATGATAAATAACTCTTATTCAAAAGCTATCTTTCAACCTAAAGACTACCTTTACTTGGGGCTGGAAAGAAAGATCAATTAGAGCATATAGGACTGTGGTTTCTCTCTCTCTCTCTCTCTCTCTCTCTCTCTCTCTCTCTCTCTCTCTCTCTCACACACACACACACACACACACACACACACACACACACACACACACACACACACACACACACACGGTGGCCACTACCATCTGTAATTCTAGAGGATTCAAGGCCATCTTCTGGACCCTACTGCCACCAAACACACACTGGTACAGGCAAAACACCCACATTTAAAAAAAAAAAAAAAAAAAAAAAAAAAAACTTTGACGCTGGATAGATGGCTCAGTGGTTAAAAGCACTGACTGCTCTTCCAGAGGTCCTGAGTTTAAATCCCAGCAACCACCATCTGTAATGAGATCTGATGCCTTCTTCTGGTGTGTCTGAAGACAGTGACAGTGTACTCATATAAAATAAATAAATCTTTTTTAAAAAAAAACAAACTTTCACATAAAGCATGTAAAATAGAATGACTTAGGATGCCTCAAAATACTCATGTAAGTTAAGTTCAACTGAAAATACTACAGTTTTCCTTTTCATAGTCCCTAAGGAATTAAATAGAAAATAATTTCTCTTTAAAAAAATAAAAAAATTCCTCAGGAGCTATTTTGCCAATCAATTCAGAAAGCCTTTCAAAGTTTGTTAACTATGAGATTTTAAAGCCTGAACCCCGTATGGTGGGCAGACTTAAGAGTTCAGGGCCAGGATCAGCTAATACATTGTAAGTTCCAAGCCAACATGAAATACATGAGACTTTTATCTCAAAAAACAAAATGCCTAAAAAAGAAAACAAATTTTTTATTTGCCAAAATCTAATTGATATAAAAATTTTATTTGTCAACTTAGGTACCTATATATTCCTGGTGTAATTTGTTAACAAGTGATGGTAGCATAGAACTTGAATACCAGCACTCAAGAGGCAGAGGCAGAGGCAGAGGCAGAGGCAGGCAGATCTATATGAATCTGAGACCAGCCTGATCCACAAATTGAGTTCCATGATTGCCAGGGCTACAGAGACAGAGAAGCTCTATCTGAGCCACCCCACCCCAAAAGAATAATTTGTCAATCATCGATATTATTCAAGTCCTAAATGTAAATGTTTATTTGCAACCATTAATAAATGAATAATGTAAATACTGTTTACTTCATATTTCCAATGTATGAAACACAATGATCTTCCCTGCATTTACATAAAATATACTTTTATACTTATTTATTACAAGATACCTGACCCCTTTGGTCTCCAAGCACGGGTGTCCCATATACATACAACACATACACAACACACACAGTATCAGCATCAGTTTAGTCAATGGCAGACTCAGGATTCAAAGCTGGACTGGACAACTGAAGCTCACACTATTCATGACTTCATTTATCATCAATAACAGTAACACCTCAGTTACTAGCTAGGAGAAACTTAACCATACTGAGGACATGGAATTGGTCCTGCCTTCTATTCATATACCTATAACAAATGGATTATATCATATTATCTGACACATTGCCAAAAACTAAAGGTGCTATAAATAGCACAACAAGCATTGGTGGAGAGGATACAGAGGACCCAGGGTTGGATCCCAACACCACATTCACTAATTCTAGTTCCAGGGAATGATACCCTTTTCTAATTCTGTGCGCACCTGATATTCGCATGGTAAGCATGCATGCAGGCAAAATTCATGTACATAAATCTAAACAAAAAAAATGGTTTTCTTTCTGAAATATTAAAAGATTTCTTCAGTGCAGGTGATGGTGGCACATGCCTTTAATCCTAGCATTCAGAGGTAGAGGCAGACAAATCTCTGAGTTCAAGGTCTACAGAGCAAGTTACAGGACACAGAAAAACCTTGTCTCTAAAGAAAAAAAAAAGATTTCTTCATAAAAATAATAATCATATGACCCAGTAATTATACTCATAGATATATTCAAGAATAATGGATACAAAGCCAGGGCTTGGGGGTATACTTCAGTGGTAGAATACTTGCCTGCCATCAACACCAGGGAAACACAGAAATGCAGAAACATAGAAACACATATACACAAATATACATAAATGTTCATAGAATATTTTACCACAGTCAAAAAAAGTATTAAAGTCAAATGACCACTAACTGAGGAATGAAATATAAAAGTGATTTCTGAATACAATGGAATAAAGTTATCTGTAGATTTAAGGTCTACATCTACTAAAAAATATATATATTTAAGGGGAGCAGAGAACAGTGGTACAATCTATAATCCTAGCACTTAGAAGCTGAAGAAAAAGGGTCCCAAGTTTGAAGTCAGAGTAGGCTACATAAGTTCCAGGTTCTAGCATAGGAAAGCACAGACAGGCCAGGCAGAGCTCAGGACTTGTTGGCCAGCTCGTCTAGACAATCATTGAAGCAAGATCTAATGTTCTACTCTGAACTCCATGCATGTATGTGTACTCACATATGAACACACATACCACAGGATTAAAATTTTAAATATAAATGACCTAAAAAGCAATTAGGGGGACACCTGACACCTCTAGCCTCCAGACTCAGGTGTACCTGTGCACACAGGCAAAATAAACAATTGAATGTAGTGGCAGATGCCTGTGATCCCAACACTTGTGAGATGAAGGCAGGAAAATCAAAGCTAGCTCCAGCTATAATACATAACCAATTTTAAGGTAATCCTAGACTGCTTGAAACCCTGAATAAAGTGGGGGTGGGACAGCTGGACAGATGGCTCAGCAATTAAAGATAATTTATCACTATTCCCAGCAGCCACACACACAGTGCTTCACAACCACCCAAAACTTCTGAGCATACATGTGGTATACAGTCATACACATAAACTAAATTCTTAAAATCTGCACAAAAATTAAAAATAAAAGAATGGAGAAATTGTTGAGTGGTTAGAGCATTTGATGCTCTCTCAAACTCCCAGTGGACCTGAGCACTTTGATTCTCCAGCACCCACACCAGGGAGCTTACAACTAACTGCTTCCAACTCCAATTTCAGAAGATTCAATGCTATCTTCTGATCTCCATGTAGCATAAACAGACACATGAATAAAAACTTTAACAAAGTAAGTGGAGATACAGGTTTTAGGAGGAAACATCTGAAACTTACTTAGGGTTGAGTGGTAACTTCACTTAAAGCTACATTCTGTCTCTCCCTCCTCTGTTCTCCCCTTTAGACAAATTCTCAATAAAATAGCCCAAGCTAGATTAGCATTCATGATTCTCTACCTCAGCCTCCCAAGTACCATAAATACAGGTCCATAACATGCCAAACTTCTCTCTACTATCCTAGGATTATTTTCCCATCCCTCTCATGTAATGGAGGCACCCAGATCTGTGGCATACAGCCTGTAGTTCTCCATAGTACTAGGTATAAATGAATCCTTATTTACCACTTGTAAACTTTAAATTCAAACAAGTTGCTTAACACCTCTGAGCCTCGAGTCTATCTTTCACTTGTTAAAAAAACAAAACAAACAAACAAACAAAAAAAACCTTGTAAAGATCAGAAATAAATGTCGACAAGACTCATTCGGTAGCTAAGAATGACTGCTGCTCTTGCAGAGGCCCCACATTTATTTCCCAAGCACCCATGCCAAACAGCTTACAACCACCTACAAAGGATCCAAGGAGTTCTTGAATGACCTCCTTGGACACCTAATACATATATACATACTCACACCATATACATAATTAAAATTTTAATAATTAAGTATCTTTAAAAAAAAAAAAAAAGGAAGGTGTATGTGAATAAAGTTTTTTGCCACCAAGCAGATGACCTGAGTTTGATCACAAGATGATCCTCTAACCTCCACGTGTGCCATGGCACAGGTGTATTCTCACTTGCCACAAATAAATGTAATAAAAATTTTAAAGAAAGCATGGTCTAAAAGCCAGTCCTTCATATTTGTAATCCCAACACATAGAAGGCATAGTTAAGAACACAAGTTGGAGACCCAACTAGACTACAAAAGGAGTTTGAGGCTACGAGGACTACACATGAACACTTTCAGGGGAGGGACAGGATGCATATGTAGCTTAATAATGAACATATGCCTAATTCATACAGGGCCCTGGATTTTAGCCCCAGAACCAAGTATCAGAAATGTATTCTGAGGACTAGCACAAAATAGGTAATGTTAGATAATCTTTAGCCTAGGATAATAAAGTGATGAAACTCTTGAAATTTACAAAAGATTCATGATCCAAATAACCAATATTTAACTTCAAGTCAAAAATAATTTTTTTCTAAGTCAGTCTGATCACTTCAAGTCTTAATGATCAACCTCTCCTAGGCTTCTAAAAACGTTCTCGGCCTGTTCTAAACCTTTTCTGCCTCAGCAGGAAGAATGCAACGAGAGGACATGTGTTCTTAGCGCTCTGGTGGGTTGGCGGGCTGAGATCTCAGCAGCATATTATAACTTTGAATTCAAACTTACCACATAGCCAAAGATGACATTTACCTCGACAGTGTGAACCATCACACCTATTTATGCAGTGCTGGAGATAAAGCCCAGGGTTGGGTGCAAATCAGGCAAGCACTCTACCAACAGAGCTATATCCCATTTGCTTATGAAGGAATTCTTTTATGAACCTAACTAAGGTAAATCTGTAAAAATATTACTTTCATTCATGTATTTAACACTTACCAGGCCAGTCTAGGCCTTGAGCTATAAATACAGTTGAGAAATAATTTCTCTCTCATTAAAAAAATAAAAGGCAAAGACCAGCAAGATGGTTTGGCTGGTAAAGCTGAGAAGCCTGACAAATGCATTCCGATCCCAGAACTTATCTGGTGAAATAAAAAACTAATTCTCACAATTGTTCTCCCATCTAAATATGAGCACAATGACATAAACACATTCACACACTATGTTAATTTTTTAAATTTAAAGACTGGAGAGATGGCTCAGCAGTTAAAAGCACTACTGCTCTTCCCAAGGACCTAGGTTTGATTCCCAGCACCTACCCAGTAGCTCATTACTATCTATCTCTAACTCCTGTTACAGGAATCTAATGCCCTCTTTTCTGACTTCAATAAGCACAAATGCACATCCAATGCACACACATGCATGCAGGCAAAACATTCATACGCATAAAATAATGTTTGGTGTTTTTTTTTTTTTTTTTTTTTTTTTTTTTTTTTTTTTTTAACTAAGTTGAAGGCTAGGTGGTGGTGGTACACACCTTTAATCGCTGCACTCGGGAGGCAGAGGCAGACAAATTTCTGAGTTCCAGGACAGCCTGGTCTACACAGAGAAACCATGTCTCAAAAAATAGACAGACAGGCAGACCTAATTTGAATTCAATCTTTAAAAATAAATGTTTTCCAACTATAGTATCTGGCTAAATATTGTCAGAAACCAATACATATTCAAACATGCAGCACTTCAGTAAAAGTCTTGTTCATGTTTATTTAGCATCAAAACAAAACTACTAAGGAGTTAAAATTAGGGTTGAGGCTGTGGCTCACTTGGTAGAATCCCTGTCTAGTACGGTCAAAGCCCTACAGTGGCACACATCTTAGAAGGCAGAGGCAGGAGGATTGGGAGTTAAAGGACATCCTGGGCTAGGGCAAGAAATTATCTCAAGGGAGCTGGAGAGATGGCTCAGTGGTGAAGAGCACTGACTGCTCTCCGAAGGTCCTGAGTTCAGTTCCCAGCAACCACATGGTGGCTCACAATAATCTGTAATGGGATCTGACGCCCTGTTCTGGTGTGTCTGATTTTTAAAAGATTTTTAAAAGAAAGAGCAATATAAGCCACAAGTGGTAGCGCACATATGTCATCTTAATGACTTAGAAGTCGGGGGGCAGGAGAATCAGCGCCAACCTGGCCTAGAGAAGATTCAGCTCCAAGAAGCCTCTGTGATTTTACCTTACCCAGTCTAAGGTTATGCATTGCCCAGTGCATTACTCTAACTACTAACCTCAATACAGTACTTTAAAAATACCAGCACCTACTACAAATTAAAAACCTACTTGCTGACCAAACACTATTATTATCTAACTTAAAGGGGCAATTAAAGTGCTTGAGTCTATAGTAATCACTCTGACCTGGTGTGTTCAAAGTCCTGGTTTTAATCACTGGTATCAAAACCAATCAAAAAAAAAAAAAAAAAAAAAAAACCAAAAATACCTTAGTATTTCATTTTTAAAAAAGTACTTGCTGGGCATGGTAGCACATACCTTTAATCCTAGCACTCAGGAGGCAGAGGCAGGTGGATCTTTGTGAGTTAGAGGCTGGCCTGGTCTATAGTGTTCCAAGACAGCTAGTGCTACTAGGAGAAACCATGTCTCAAGGGGAAATAAAAGAGTACATGTGTGTCTTAGTCTTCCTGTGGAACTCCAAACAGTAGGTGCAGAGGCTGACTCATTTGCCAACTTTTGAACCCCTTTCCTCCTACTGGGTTGCCTCATGCAGCCTTAAAACAAACGGAGGTGCCTAGTCTTACTGCAACTTATGTGGCATATTTAAGTGCTATCCCTGGGAGATTGCCCTTTTCTGAAGGGGCAGAGGAGGAGTGGATGGGGGCTGAGGGTGGAGGAGTACGGTGGGAAAACTGCAGTCTGGATCAGAGAACAATAAAATTAAAAACTGTCTTTTAAAAAATACTTTTTGCTAATTACTATTGTTTGTTGTTAGATTTGCTTTTATTTATATAGTTTGTGTACTTGTTACATGTGCATGAATCTGCAAATATGAATGGTCCATCCTTTCACCATGTGAGGTCCAGAGATCGAGCTCACATAATCAGGCTTAATTAGCAGCAAGGTCATTTAACCCACTCAGCCATCTAGTGAGCCAATTTTAGGTTTTATTGGGTTTGTTTGTTTTTTAGGATTTTTATGTCTAAGTGTGAATTGAGAGAATGAATGAGTGAATTAATGAATTAATGAAAGAATGTACATGAGTGTAAGATGCCTGTGGAGAAGGTTAGATCTTCATGAAGCTGGAGTTACCGGGAGATGAGAGCTATCTGATATGGTTGCCGAGAACGAAACACTGGGAAAAGCAATATACACTCTAACTGCTTAGCCATCCCTCTAGCTCTTTTTGTTAGTTTTTTGGCATAAGGTCTCCTGTGGATAACCCAAGGTGCCCTGAAACTCACCATATGTAACATGGACTAGTCTCAAACTCAAGGTTCTCCAGCCATATGCTGCTGGCTTGGTTTCTGAGACAAGATCTCACTATGAAGTCCAGGCTATCTTCACATTCTCAATCCTCCTGCTTCAGCCTCCTGAGGGCTACAATTACAGGCTTGTGTTGTAATACCCAGAATAAGTTCTCCTTAGAATACATACATGTTTATCATACAATGGTATATATAAAAAAACAATTATTGCAGAACTTAGGTACATGAGCAAAATACCAAATACAAACAATGTTCATTAACAATGACTAATTATTACCTGTGGTTCATCCAAACAATGATATGAAAACATTAAAATGAAGCAATTTAGAGCTGAAAAGATGGCTCAACAGTTGAGAGCATTTAATGTTCTCCTAGAGAACCCAGGTTCAGCTGTCAGCACCCATGGGACAGCTCACACTGGCCTGTAATTCTAGTTCCAGAGAAAACCTAACATCCTCTTCTGACCACTGCACACATGTGGTACGCATATCTATCAAGTAAACATTCCTATGCATAAAATAAAATGTTTTAAAAAAAAGGATGAGAAAACTCTGTGTATTTATATTGTGTGTCTGTGTGTGTCTATGTATGACACGAAGCTTGGGTATGAGCACAAACAGATGTGGAAATTGGTTCTCTATCTCTTCAGGGACACCCGAGACTTAGGTTATCAGGCTTGGTAGCAAGTGCATTTTCCTGGGCAGTCATCTTGCTGGCTCCCCCTGAATTTTGAGACCGGGTCTTATGTAGCCCAAGCTGGCTTCCAATTCACAGTATTAACAAGGATATTTTTGAGGTTTGACCCAACCGCTGGAATTGCTGGTATGCACCACCATACCTAACTGGCAGTTCTTTATGGAGATCCATTACACTGGCCCACATATCACACATATCACACATAAAATATAGTAAGGTACAGTCAGCACAGCTACCAAGGTTGGGTTTGATTTGTTTGATTTTCAATTATATGTGCATATATCAGCCAAATGACATAATTCTTGGTCTCAGCTCCTCAGGAGGGTAAGACAGAAGAATCATCTGATACCAAAAATATAAGGTCACCCTGAGCATGTCTGAATAGGAGACAAACTATTGTGTGTAGAAAAAAAATTGTTTTAAGTATTATGTATATAGGTGCTTTGCATGCATGTTTGTGTACCATAAGCATGTTTGATGATCATGGAGCCCAAAAGAAGTCATCAGATCCCCTTATTCCCTGAGCCACCTCTCCAGCTCCCATATGAAAATGTTTATCTTTAAAACACTTTGCTCTTTAAAATATAAAGCAACTTTAAATTACTGTCAGAAGTAAAATAACATACAATATAAATAGAAATCTTTAACACAGTTACAAAGCATCTGAAGTCTTAAGGCACTAGGGAGGAACCCCTAGAAATGACACAGGTTCAAAAGCATCACAGTCAACAGTTACTAAGAGACTCCCAACATAAGCTAAGGAGATCAGAAAAAAGCTGAATCATGGCGAGTTAAAGGCCAGCGTAGTCTGCATAGCAAGATCCTGTCTTAAAATTTATCCTTATATTACCACAAGACTATAAACACAAAGTTGTTATAAGCACCTCCAAAACAACGTAAGACTTTTGGGTCTTTCTAGATTTTAACTGCACTATCAGGGTAAAATGACAAAAGCCAATTTTAACACTTCTGATAAATGTATACTGCATATTGGATATATAATTATTAAAGGACTGGAGAAATGGCTCTGGTTAAGAGCACTGACTGCTCTTCCAGAAGTCCTGAGTTCAAATCCCAGCAACCACATGGTGGTTCACAACTATCTGTAAATAAGATCTGATGCCCTCTTCTGGTGTGTCTGAGAACAGCTACAGTGTACTTATATATAATAAATAAATCTTTTTAAAATTACTTAATATTTATTAAAAATAATACCCTAATGAATTCTTTCAATGAATCTTTTTATTTCAAACACTGAGCTTAAAAGTCACTGAAATGAAGATAGAATAGTGTCATGTTCCTGTTACAAATATACTTTGTAATAAAATGCAAGCATAAGTCATTTGCCATGATGGAAATTTTTATAAAAATGTTGCTCTTTGTTAATACTTTAAGCCAGGCAGTGGTAACACATGCCTTTAATCCCAGCACTCAGAGACAGCAGATTAATCTGAGTTCAAGGCCAGCATGATCTACAGAGTGAGTTCTAGCACAGCCAAGGACAGAGAAAGCTATCTAGAAAAACCAAAATAGTAATAATAAAGCAAAACATAATATTAACTGATCTTCTTCTATTTATTTATTTACTTTTATTTTTCTGTTTATTTTTTTGGTTTTTGAGTTTCTGGGTAGCCTTGGCTGTCCTGGAACTCACTCTGTAGACCAGACTGGCCTCAAACTCAGAGCTCTATCTACCTTTGTCTCCTGAGTGCTGGGATTGAAGGTGTGTGTCACCAGTGCCTGGCATGACTTTTTTCTTACATATGTAGTATTCAAATTTTCATTCTAGGAATCATTTAAAATAATTACAAAAAATTAAACTCTATCCTTATAGCAATTATCAAAACAAAACTCAGCAAGATAATAAATCAATACAAGCAAGTTACACATCAATGACTTAAAGTCAGGTAACTTTAGGAGAATGGTACCTTGGCTATATGACTTCCCCTAAATAACTTAGTCTGAACAACCAACAGACTTTTTTTCAGTTGTTGTTGAGACAGATTTCTACTATATAGCCCTAGCTAGCCTAGAACTCACAAAAGACCCTCTTTCTTTTGTCCCACAAAGTGGTACAACTAATGCTGTGCACCACCTTTTCCTATTTATACAGAATGCCAGGTATTGAACTTACAACCTTATACATGCTAGGCAAGCACGCTCCCTACTACAGATGGGTTTACTTTTCTAAATCGTAAATCTAAGCAGGCACAGTAGCATATGCCTAAGATTGGGAGGCTGAGACAGGAGGCAAGTTCTAAGCCAGTCTGGGCAACGTGGGGAAAGCAAAGTAAATAAAATGAAAGGGCTAGAGCACACAGATAGTGTATTAAGTGAACAAAGAAACTTAAATGTACATAATCTGCTACTTTGTGCTATTTAGTGGGAAGAAGACATAATAACTAGAGATGTTAACTAACCAGGCACAGTACAGCAATTTCACTGGTAACCTTTAAAAAGTTTTCACTACACATTTATTCAAATATTAAGTGTGAAAGCTAGCAAGATGCTTCAATGGGTTGAGACCCTTACTGTTAAACCTGACTATTTAAGTACAATCCCTGGAACCCACAAAAAGGAAAAAGAAAACTTGCTACATCAGGTTTTTCCCTACCTTCTATATGTGCACTGTATCAGCCATATATACACACAAAAATGTTAAAACTTATTTTATAATGGGTGTGGTAGTGCATGCTTTTAATCCTTCAATCGAGGCCAGAGCTACTAAAAACAAAACATCTTAAAAACAAAAAACAAATTGTGTGTGTGTTTGTGTGTGTGTGTGTGCGCGCGCGCGCGAGCGCGCCTCAACACACTTGGGGTATGTGTGGAGGAGATAGGGAAGAAGTAAGAGAGAGAGGAAGAGAGAGGAGGGGGGAGAGATGAGGCAGACACTACAGAAGATCACAAAACTTATAAACCAGCCTGGTTCTAAGCTAGTACATGGTAAGCCCCATCTCAAGATAAAAAAAAACATTTTGTGATAGAAATTCAACTCAGTTGTAACCAGACCTGTTTAGAATGCATGACTCCTGGGATGCTAAGCCAGCACCACTGGGTATGGTGGTACACACTTATAATCCCTGAACTCTGGAGGTAGAGGCAAGAAGATCACAAGATCAAGGCCATCCTCAATAAAACAACTAATGAGAAGTCAGCCTAGAATACATGAGACTGTTTCGAAAAGGAAGAGAAAACAAAGGATAAGACCCAGTGCTATCCAAACTGAGCAGACACCAGACTTGATACTGCACACAGCTGTATCAAAATAGCACAGGATTTTAAAATCTATTTTTGCTACTTATGATGGCACTTTAATCTTAGTGCCCAAGAAGAAGAGATAAGGAGAATTCTGAGATTAGCATGGTCTACTTGTGTTCCATGCCAGCCAAGACTACTCAGTGAGACCCTGTCTCAAAAAGTATACGTAGCAAATAAATTTTTAAAAAAATTATCTGCATGTGTATGTGTGTATGCAAGTGTATGTGTGTATGTAACATGTGTACAGGTGCCCACAGAGGCTAAATAAAGACATCAGCTCCCCTGGAGCAGGGATTACACGTGGTTGTGAGCTCTCAACATAGGTGCTTAGGAATCAAATTCAAGTTTTCTACAAGAGGAGGAATAGCTCTTAACCACCGAACCGAACCATCTATCCAGCCTCTGAACTGTTACAATTCTGAATGGATATCAAAGCAGATATAAGCCTACCAAGAACTATAAAAAGTTACCTTTGTCATGATAATTATGTCGGTTTATCCTTAGATAATGTCATAGATAACAATAAAACTGATACTGTATCTATCAAGACTTCACTTACAGGTGGGTATAGAGGCTTGTATCTATAATCCTAGTATTTGAGAAGCCAAGACTGGAGGAGTTAGATAGGCTTGCCTATCTAAAGAACAAAGATACTTTTACCTGTTTGTATAATAACACTTTTTAAAGCTATTTCAAAATACTTTAAACCAGTTATGATGGAACATACCTGTAATCCACTCAGCAAAAGGATCTAAGGCAAAAGGATCTTTTTTAAGGTCAGCTTGAACTACATAGCCCTAGGTTCTTGTAAAGAAAAATCACCTTAAGCACAGAATTCTATTTCTCTTTAACTTTTCTCAATGCTTTATAGATCATGGCATAGTAGTATTATCTATATCAAATAATTATATAAAAAAAAACTTGTAAGGCTAGGAGTACAGATGGTTTCCCTGCTGAACAAAAGCCCTGGGTCCAATCTCTAGTACTGACAAGAAAATATTCATTTTTTTTAATAGGGAGGAAATTTGAAACAGATTCTCACTTTGATACTGGTTGTCCTGTAACCCCACCTACCCAAGTTCCTCAATACCAGGACTACAAGCTGAGCTTTGTACCCTGTGCTCAGCTTAGGTTTTTGGTTTTTGAGATAAGATATTGCATATCCCATCTTTCTACTCTAGTCTCCTCAATACTGACAGTACAAACATATCCCACAGAACACAGGTCTTTAATACCTTTTTATAGAGGTACAGATGGCCTTTTATTGGTTTTTAAACATGGTCTCATTATGTGGTCCTGGTTGGCCTGAGCCTTATACTGATCCAACAGTCTGTGCTTCTCTATGTGCTGGGATTAAAGGCATGTGACACTGCTCCCTGGCTACAAATAAAATTTTAAAGATGTTAAAAAAGTAAAATGCTTTGGTATAGAATGCCAATGAGAATTAGTGTGACATTAATGTCCACTTACATCAGAGAGCTTTAACAGCTCCCAATTACAGCTTGAAAAGAAATCAGAGATGACATAAAGAATACACCCTTGTAACTCAAGAGAGCAGCGACTATATCCTGGTATATAAGAGATATCACATAATCAGTAATTTAGATTTAATCTATTAAAAGAGTTCATCCTCCAAAATGTATTCCTCTAGCACCACCCCCATTTTTGGAAAGGGGTCTTATGTCCCAGCCCTGGCTGGCATTTGCCACTACCCTTAGCCTTCCAGCAGTATTGGAGTTAGGGATATAGCCAGTTGTTAAAGTACTTGCCTAGGATGTACAGAGGCTTATGTTCTACTCTGTTACCTACATAAACTCAGTATGTGGTGCATGCTTAATTTCAGCACTGGGGAAGAGTCAGAAGAGAATATAAAGTTCATATCCAGCTATTTACTACTAGAAATGGAGTTCAAGAATACCCTGGGAGACTACTGAAGAAGAGGAAGAGTACTATGGTTATTTTATATGAGGTCACTGAGATGTTAAAGTTACTGTTAAGGTTGAGTGTAGCAGTGCAAGCTTTGACTCCCAGCACTCAGGAGGCAGAAGCAGGAGAATCTCTGTGAATTTGAGGTCAGTCTTGCCTACATAGTAAATTCTAAGGCAGCCAGGGCTACATAGAAAAACCTTGTCTCATAAATACATAAATTTACTTCTCTCTGTGTGTGTATGTGCACAAACACGTGTGCAGAAGCCAGAGAACAGTTTCCAAGTGTCAATTTTCTCCTTCCACTATGTGGGTCCCAGAAATGAAGTAATTAGCTCAGAGGTAAGAGCTTTTTACTAACTTACCAGCCCTTCCAATTTCACCTAGCAGCAGCAGGCATAAAAACCTGATACAGTATACTAGGACATGAGGAACCATCATCTTATTGGGTCTCCAACCAAGTTTCTAAAAAGAGATCCCTGTAAATTATAGGATCAAAAAACAAAACAAAAAAGTAGCCCAGTGTAGTGACTCAACATCTCTAATTCCAGCACTTGGGAGGCAGAAACAGGTGGATTTGTGAGTAAAAGCCTGGTCTACACAGCAAGTTTAGAACTGCTTTTTTTTTTTTTTAAAGACACACTCTATGTTAAAAAAGAAAGAAAGAAAGAAAAAAGAAAAAGCCTGCAAGTAGGCAGGCCTGGTAGCACACACCTATAATCTGAGTAGCTGGTAGGTAGAAAAAGGAATATTAGGAATTCAAGGTCAAGGGCTAAAAAGATGGCTCAGTGGTTAAGAGCATTGACTGTTCTTCCAGGGGTCTGGAGTTCAATTCCCATCAAGCACATAAAGGCTCACAACTATCTATAACAGAATCTGATGCCCTCTTCTAGTGTGTGTGAAGACAGTGTACCTACATACACAAAATAAATAAATCTTTAAAATACATGACCTTGAATTCATATAAACTGAATAAATAATATTAAAAAAGTAAAAAAAAAAAATTCAAAGTGATCCTTGCCTATTCAATGGGCTTGAAGTCAGCCTGGGCTACATGCTTGGAATTCTATCTCAAACTAAAGAATAATAAGGTTAGATAAAATAATGGTTTACTGAGTTATTATAAGAATGTTCATCATTGGGTGATAGTGGCGCATGTCTTTAATCCCAGCACTCAGGAGGTATAGGCTGGCAGATTTCTGAGTTCCAGGCCAGCCTGGTCTACAGAGGTAGTTCTGGGACAACCAGGCTACACAGAGAAACCCTATCTTGTAAAATATTCAGGAAGAACTCTTAAAAACTTACTGAGTCTTACAGCATAGTTCTACTCCTGCTACTCAGGAGGCTGTAACAGAAGGATAATAAATTCAAGGCCAAACCAGGAATTTAGGAAGACCCTGTTCTCAAAATATAATGTAAGAAAAGGATACGGATGGGTATACATACACATATGTATATCTATCAGTGGTAGAGCACCTGCCTAGAAAGTATGGAAACCTAAATACAATTACCAACATTAACCAACCCTACCTCAAAACCTCTGAAGAGTAATATCTCACCAAGTGGTAAGCTAAGGCAGGAGGGTTGGAAGTACAAGTTACCTAACTGTATTAGTAAAATGGTTAACATTATCTTCAATTTGAAAACAGACAAGATGTATTGATATATTCAGCAAAGACAACATGCAAATGGATAAATGGCTCACAAGTTAAGAGCACTGGTTGTTCTTCTACAGAATTTGGATTCATTTTCCAGCACCCATATACAGAACTACTGGTAACCCAAGTTCCAAAGGGGTCTGATAAACACTTCCAGCCTCAATGCCATGCACACAAGTAGTGGATAGATACCCATGAAGCTAGAACACCCACATATAAAGTCAACTTTTAGAAAAAGTATGCTTTAACTTATCAGCAAAAATATAAATCAAGACCACAATGAAGAACCCAGGTAGTGGTGGCACATGTCTTTAATCCCAGCACTGAGGACCTACAAGCAGGCAGATCTCTGAGTTCAAGGCCAGCCTGATAAACAAAGTAAGTTACAGGACAGCTAGGACTATACAAAGAAACCCTTTCTCAACCCCTCTCCAAAAAAGAAAAAAAGAAAGAAAAAAGACAAAGATGGTTCCGTCGGTAAAACTACTAGTCTTTCAAGTTTGCCTTCAAACCTGACCACACAAGCTCCATCCCCCAAACCACACAAAGCCAGATACATGGTCTGCACTTGACAGCCAGGGTACAGAGTATACAAGAGACCCTGCCTTAACAAAGGGCAAGGAGATTACTAAACCCAGCAAGTTATTCTAACCTACAAGTGAGTACTGTAGCAGACAGACGAGCTCTCTCTCAAAACACAATGGGGCCATCAAGATGACTCAGCAGGTAAACAACCTTAGTTCTGTCTTTGAGAACCACATAGTAAGGGAACTGACTCCCACAAGTTATCCTCTATGCTACTTATGCACACTTGGTTCAACACAAACACTACCTTGTTTTGTTTTATATTGTATGTGGCACCTCGGGCCCTATGTGTGGGGATCCAGCACTCTACTACGACTGAGCTACAACTCCAATGCTTCTAAGTTTTGGATTTGGTGGTGCATTTTTGGTTTGGGGGCTGTTTTGTGTGTGTGTGTGTGTGTGTGTGTGTGTGTGTGTGTGTGTGTGTGTGTGTGTAAGAGAGAGAGAACATGTGGAGCATGGAGCACTTTGCTACGTATTCCAATCTGAGCTGGAATTCACCACCCTTTTCCCTTCAGAGTTTTGGGATTACAGGCATGTATCATTCCATTGTCTTATTTTTTGTTTAAATTTTTTTCAAGATTTTAACTTGTACTTTTTTTTCCTTTCATTTTGTATAATAAGCATTTTTGTCTGCATGTATATCTATGCACCACATGCATGCAGTGCTTTAGGAGGCCAGAAGAGGGAGTTAGATTTCTTGGGCCTGAAGTTACAGAAGGCTATGAACCTCTCTGTAGGTGCTGGGAATCAAACCTAGATGCTCCACAAAAGCTGGCACCCTTAAAGGCTGAGTCATCACTCCAGCACACACATACACGTATGCATGCATGTACCTTTCTTAGTACATCTTACTCTATAGCCCTGGCGGATCTTGAACTCAAAGAGATTTACCTGCTTCTGCCTTTAATGTGCTACAACAATCGAGCATTTAAATCTCATTCTGTAGCCCAGACGGGTTTCAAAATCAAACCCTGCCCTCAGCCTCCCAAGTGCTGGGGCTATGACATCCAGTTTAATATTACATTTTAAGTGAACGTGATATAAAGTGAAAAGATCAGTTTGCAATCAGAAATTCTTAGTTAACAGTTTCAAAATCAGGCTGGAGAGATGGCTCAGTGGTTAAGAGAGCACTAGCTGCTCTTCTAGAGGTTCTGAGTTCTATTCCAGCAACCATGTGGTGGCTCATAACCATCTGTGATGAGATCTGATGTCCTCTTCTGGTGTGTCTAAAGACAGTGACTGTGTGTACTTGTGTGTGTGTGTGTGTGTGTGTGTGTGTGTGTGTATAAAATAAATAAATCTTTAAAGTCATCAAGACAGTTTTCACACAGTGCAGTAGTTGCTAGCAATGCCAACAGGAGGATTTGAGTTTGGGACTAGGCTAGGCGGATAGAAAAACCAGGGGTGCTAGCACATCCTTTTGAGAAGTGGGAGGATCACAAGTTTGAGGTCATTCTCTGCTATATAGAAGAATTATATGACAACTGTCTCAAAGGCACATACATGGGAGCCGGGCAGTAGTGAACCACACCTTTAATCTCAGCACTCAGGTAAAGGCAGGTGAATCTATTTGAGTTCAAGACCAGCCTGGTCTACAGAGTTCTAGGACAGCCATTGCTACACAAAACCAATCAAACAAACAAAAACAAAACACACACAGATAGATAGACACACACACACCCCCAACAAGGCTGGTAAGATGATGCACAGAAGATAAAGGAACTTCCACCAAGCCTGATGGCCTTAGTTTAGTCTCCAGAACCCACACAATAGGACACCAGTAGAGCTCAATTCTGACTGAAATGTTCTGAAGAACCTTAAAAACCCACACCTTTTTTTGTTTTGAACACTGTAGCCCAGGTTGGCCTCAACCTCAAAGCAACCCTTTCTGCCTCAGTTTCTTGAATGCTAAGAAATAGGCATGAGCCACCATACCTGACTGGCTTTGACCTTCCTCTTCTATGACATCTCTTTTTACCACAAGTCTATAAAAATTAGACCACCCAATTAGAAAGTACAGACTAAATAATTAATAAGGTCACTGCCAGTTCAAACTTTGAGGTCTAATATTTTCTCAAGATGTCACCTAATATCTACAATGTATGCAGATTTATACTAGGAAGAAAAAGAAATAGATAAAATCTTCTACACTTACACAAGTTTATTTACTACCATGTCAGATGCAAAGGGTCATTTTTTGAGACAAAGTCTCACACTGTAGACTGGGTGACTTAGAACTCACTATATAGCACAGGTACCTTGAACTCAAAGAGTACTAAGACTATAGGTGCGAGCCACTCTGCTCAGCTCTGCAGCAGTTAACAGGACCAATACCGGACTACATACACCTGATGAGAACTACACAGGTTTACATGTCTACTGTATGCTTCTACTGAATCTGGCTCTACCCTCACATCCAATGCATATGTAAAAACAAAGACAAAACTATACACATGTACAATAAATATCAACATGAACCCAAGAAAAGCTATAAGCTGACAGTAGGTTTTCAAAATAAACTACAAATTCTAATATACATCCAAGACAATACAACACAAATTTGAGATATTCAATAAAATATCAATTCAATAAAATTTCAATGTCCTCAAAACAATTTATATACTATAAAAATTGGTCTTATAAAATCTTATGTTGTATTTTCAGGCATCTGTTGACTCTAAACAAAAATATAATCTTCTCTGGTGACATTAATAGTAACCATGACAATGTAGTGTCAGAATCAAACAAAATTAGAACCAAATATGTAAAGCTAAAAGTGGCCTTTCAGGAATCAAGCACTTTCAATTTTAGAAGCGATGAAACTAGGGCTAAAGAGGTCAACTGGTCGGTCATTGGCTAGTCAAGAACCACTAAGTTCCAAAAAGTAGGACCTCAAGAACAACCACCCTCCTGCAATACTACAGAACACTGAGGAACTCATTTATTCCTCTCCATTTCTACTCAAACCTGCATGCTTGCCCAAAAACATATCTACAGACACACTTTGAATTTTAAAACTCGAAAAGATTATCAAGCCTAGTGGTGGCTATCAAGGGGTGGACCACCATAACTTCACAAGTAGTCCAGAAGAAATTAACCTAATTTAAATTTTGAGCGCTGGCCAAGAAAGTTTCCTGTCTGAGCCAAGTTAAATTTATGCCCAAAATGCACTTCAACTTGCAGCAAGCTTGGCCCATGCTTTACTCAGAAACAGAACTCCAAGCCACACTGGTTCCCTGAACTAAGGCATCAGCAAACCAAAGCTTTTTAGTTCTGTTACTGCTGTTTTGGTTTTACAATCGAATCAAATGCATACCTACCTGTATCTTGAAAAAGTAAACCTGAGCTCAGTCAAATGCCTTTAGAGCATTAACTCTTAGCCAATCCTCAATGGAGCAATTTGGGATACGCTATATAAAGAAACGAACTCACACAACAGAAATATGGTTTAAAAAGTAAAATTTCCCTAAAAAAGCTCATCAGCAGCTTCCAGTTATGAAATGGAACCAAAGACAAATTAAAGTTTCCCTTTACGTGGCCTGTATATATACATTCAAGTATATATTTAAGTTGTACCAAAAACTGCTTACAAATGGCAATTCCTGTGAAGTAGATGATGATGAAGTTCCAGGTAATTCTAGCATGTTTCCTAATGTACTGGTACTGGAGTCTGGATCATCCTGAAAAGATAAATTTATTGAGTTAAATTGCTCTTCTACGGTAATGTTTGTGTCTCCTAGTGACTTGGGGGCTGGGAGGAGGGCTGTCTTTTCATTGCTTCCGTCCACTTCACTTCTTTGTTTATTTTTCTGTTTTTCAGTTTGAGGAGCTAATGGCAAGAATGGCCGTTCCACTGCACCATGTCTACTCTCTGGCATGCTGTCTTGTTCACTTCCCATGGCCATTTCTACACCATTTTCTGATTTAGGCTCATAATTGCAGGTGGCATTGGTCTGAGTTTCCTCAAAGATCTCCTCTATACTCTCATCCTCTGTGACTGGCTGTTCTGGGTCCATTTCAGAATCTACATCTGCATCGTCCACACAAGTAAAATTCTCAAAGTGCAGAAAGCCATTCTTGGTCGTCTTTGTTACTCTTAACTGGAGTTCAGGGGAGTTATTACAAGTGGGCTCTTGTTTCATAGCAAGTGCTGTTGGACCACCAGGACTCAAGGAAGTGCAAACAATTGGCGACTCAGCTCTTGAATCACTTTTTGCAGGGTCTTGAAAGGATTCTGATCCATCAGCAGACCCACTTAAATACTCTACATTGATCATGGAGGCCAAATCCTGTAGTCTCCGCAGTGGAATGTAACAAGATGGAGAATCTTGTCCATAAGCATTTTGGGATGTTCCACTGGCAGTCGGTAACTGCATAGTACACCCATTAAGTGGCTCAGAAAAATTGGATTGACCATTACCGAAAGGGCTGTCCTTGTCTTCGGGGGCATCTAAATTCACTGAATTAGAAAAGGACAGCAGACAATTTCTTCTAGATAATTCACAAGTCTGATCCATACTGTGCCCGCATCAACCTGGAATCCAAAAGACACAGCAATTAATCTGAGTTAACAAACCATCTGACTCTTCTTTTCAAAATGGCAGCCACTTCTGAAGGCCTAGTGGCCTCTCTGCTGCACTTCCAAGGACGGGAAAAGTTCTCCAGGCTGACGACAGGAAAATGGCCTCAGTGAGAACTGCATCTTCCCAGAACTGGGTAAATCCTGCCACATGGAAACAGCCCGTTCCTCTTCCCTGCATTGCAGGCTGGTGGACACTGGGGCTGAACTAAAATTAAAACCCTTTGGCAGTCAAAATTCCCAGATCTCAATCGGGAACCCTCCTCTCCTCCTCCCCACGCCCAATGTCCGACAGCCAAATCTCTTGAAAGAGAAGGGGCTGCGGATTTCGGGGGCAGCTTCTGGACGCTGCACAAAAAGGTATCCCCCTCCTCCTCCTTCTCCTCCTCCGCAAGCTGGGCGCAGCGGTCACAATAGCGCTGCACCCCGCGCCCAGCCGGCGCCGGAGCCTTTGCAGCTACCGTGCGCAGGCCTCAAGCGAGTTGGCCGAGGCGGGTGTGCCCCGAAGCTCGCCTTCCTGGCTGCAAACACGCGGGGTTCGCAACTGCAAGGACCGAGACACCGGGACACGGCCGGGAGAGAAACCCAGGCGGTCGGCAGAGCCGAGTCAGGGTAGCAGCAGCTGCTACAGCTTGACAAACATGGCTGCTGCCGACGCCGACGCCGCCTGCCCGGGCCGCGCTCCTTCCCACAGCCGCGGCAGCACCTCCCGGCAGCGCTGTTGGTACTCGTGAACACTCAGCAGCAAGCAAAGTTTGCTGCCGGAGGGCTGCCGCCCCCGCGCCCCCCAGCCAGCTACCTGAGGGGAAGCAGAGGCCGAGGTGCGCGCGGGCGGGGGGGAGACGGCCGGCGATGCACGGGCCGCGTTGGGAGGAAGTTCGCCGCAGCCCGGACAGCTAGGCCCGAGGCCCGCTGGTAGTGATGGAGGAGGGGGAGGGCGCCGCGGCTGCAACGCCGCGAGCCACCAACCCTGCTCGGCCACCGGCCCTCCGCCTAGTCCCTCACCTCACGGCCACCACCATCTTCCCGGCCCCGCTGTCTCCCCCCTTCCCCTCCCGCCCGTCGCCCACCCCTGCGCACTAGTTACCGTGCCCCGCGCCCCCTCCCGGGCCAGCTGGGGGGAGGGGGTGACCCTCATTACACTGGGGCGCGAGCAGAGCGGAGGACAGAGAGAGGAGCCGCTCGCCGCACCCCCCTCCCCCCTTGTCTCTCTTCAGGCAAGAAGGCAGCGAACGCGACCTGCCCCGGCCTATTCCTCCGCCGCCGCCACCACCGCCTCCTCCTCCTCACACCCCCACCGCGCGCGCCCCCGCGGCGGCGCGTGCTAAGGAGAGCGCCTCGCACCGGCCCGCGTGCGACCGAGGCCCCGGTGCGCGCGCACTCCCTCCCCCCACCCTGCGCGCGCTCCCCGTGCCTCACTCTTCGGGGTTCAGGGCGGGTGAAGTCGGGCTCGCGAGCGGGCGGCCGGCCCAATCAGCAGAGCGGCTGCTGCCGCCCCCTCCCCTCCCCCTGTGCGCCCGCTCAGGGCCCGGGCCTACGGGCTGGCCCTGCTGCCCGGGCGGGGCCTGAGGCAGGCTCCCTGGGGGCCTCGCGCGCCTCCCGGGAGTGTCGGGGCCTGCGAGCGTCGTGGGTGGCATTAGGATCCCTTCACCTACCTCGGGGCGCTGCGCCAGCCCCTGGTGGCACACAGCTAACCGCACCCTACTCATCCTGAACCCCAACCCTGGAGACACCTGGCCTGACTGAGGCCTGGCCTGCCGGCCTTTCTCAGGCCCGCGTCAGTCCCGGCCTCCATCTTAGGTTACAGCCCGGGCTCCCCATCCACTGGGCACCTGCCCTCAGCCCCGCTGGTTTCGACCCGAGGCCAAGGCAACCCCCCTCTCGCTGTAGGGCTCACCTGGGGGCTTGGCATAGGGTCTTCGAGGCCCCAGGCCCCGAGCAGACGTGGCCGCAGGTGAACCCCCTTGCCCAGCCGCACCCCAAACCCACACCACCACCACTACAGACCAAGCTGAACAGGAAACAAAATGGAGGCAGCAGCTCGGGTCTGTCTCCCCGAGCCAAGCCTATACAGCCCTGGGGCTCCCTTCAGCCGCAGGCTCGACGCCCGCGAGGCAGGGAGTCGGCTCCTCCCGAGAGCCTGGGGCAGCCGCCCTAGAGCAGCGCGGGCGGGCAGGGGACTCGGCCCTGCGGTCCCCACAGCCCCTCACCCACCACCCCTTCCCTTCCCCCTTCCCTCTTTCCTCTCCCTCCCTAAGCCGGGCCGTGCGGGGTGAGCGGCTCCCGGGAGCTGGGTCGGGTTACCGGCCCGGGGCACTGGCCTCAGGACCGTGGCCTCAGCTCAGGGCTGAGGCCGAGAGACCCCGCAGCACTGAGCCCACGCCCCGCACCCCGGCCGGGATGCAGCCTAACAGCGCGCCCGCACCTCGGCCTGCCGCCGTGCAGCCCCCGCCCAGCGAGGCCGAGCCCCTAGTCCAGACACCGCGGGGACGAAGCTCCTTCGTCACCCTCGGGCCCAGGGGTCCTTCGCTGCCCCGGGCGGGGCGAGGGGAGCTCTGGGGGAGGGGTCCACTAATCCCTGCACCGCCTTCCGCTCCTAGTGTGGGTCTGGGTCTAGGCCTGGCACGGCGACCCGGGCTGCGGGCGCTGGCGGGCTTGGAGAGGTGCGGGCGCGCGGGGATAGGGGCCGGGAGGGGCAGCGCCTCGCACAGCGGACGCTGCAGTTCTCCGCACCCAGGCAGATGGCCCTCTCGAGCGCGCTTCGCCCCTGAGGCCCAGGCATCTGGACCCCCGCGGGACTGCACGGGGACAGCCGACAGGCTAGACGGTCTGGCCAGGCATGCAAGGCACAAATCCCCGGCCTAGGATCGCTCCACATTAGGATGACCGGGCCCTCAGAGCGTGCGCTCAGCACCAGGGCCCCGCCGCCCTGACCTTGTAGGGCTGTGGCGCGTCCATTCCTCAAAGACAGTGGAAGGACAGTTCAGTGAATCCAAGCCAGGCCTGGTCCCGCAACTCCACTCCCCTGAGGCTCTTCTCCCTTTCGGGACCCTGCTGCTTCCTGGGTTTGCTTCACAGCAAGAAGCTCACCTCAGGCATTACTTGGTCCCTAGAGTGTTTAAGCGCATCCTTGTTGATGAGAGAAAGCCATATTGGACCGCCCAAGAATTCCTGCCTCTTCCAGAAAGCCTTTGGTGATTTGGAGTTCATTTTAAAGCTGAGGGCGCCGCCCTCGATGGCCACGTGACCACCATTCCTCTAGAGGCTTTGTAAATGTGCTTAGTTACTGCCCCAATAGAGTGCTGGGGGTGGGCGCTCTGATACCTAGACCCCATCAGGGAGAAGAGCCACTTTTGGCGTTGCCCTGCTGGGTACTGGTTGGGTATCTGCAATGGTTAAGCCAAACTCCATCCTTCCCTGGCCTTCCCCTAGTAACTGGGTCTAGCAAGCAGTAGCTTAGGACACCTCCAGCTGTTTGTTATCCAAGACCCACAATCCAATAAAGGAGGCTCAAAAATAAGCCTTCAGCATACCTTCAGTGATGCTGGAGTGCTGGACCTGCCAAGTGAGCGAGTGGGTTTCCTGAGAGAAAATGCCCAGCGGAAGCAAGAGTGAAGAGGCTACTGTGTGTGACCTCAAGTCCCTCAGGTTAAAGGAGACACTGAGTTTCCAGATGCAAAGTTGACTGGTGGCTTTCTGAGATAAAACCGGTCGAGAAAAGCTGGGGCCCTATCCCACGGAGACAGCCTTTTGTTCTACTGAGAAGTAACTCCTGCTAACACCACCAGGCGATTCAATAGGAAAGCTTTCACTGGCTCCTTTTTCACAAGTAATCATTTGAGCCATTTCTAACTGGCAGTTGACCCAATGCTAATCACTCCAAGGTTCTTCCCAGTGCCTAGCCATTTTGAGGTATTTGCAACCGCCACTGGAGGGCCTTGAAGAAGTTATCTTTCAGCCCCCAACCTCTGTTTTCTCACCTGTGTGGTCTCTAAGTCACAGGCAACTGGGAGGATCCTGAAACAGGCTAACACTCTGTCCTGAACAATTATAGACAGTACTTGATGAATTCTGAAGTGTAAGTCATTGCTTTGTTCAGCAGCCGTTGCCTGCAGTCTAGTTAATGCACCAGGCTCTGGGGAAGCAAAATGTGGAATATTGTGCCAGGCAACCTGTGGCCTCAGGGAAATAAAAAGGGTTAACTAAAGGTACTGAGATAAATTAGCTGATCTCTGCACACTACTGCCCTGCAGGGACCCTCTTCCTAACCTCTTGTCTTCCCCAACCCATTCAGGGTGACCTAGTTACTGACGTGAACAAGACTGGGACCCCAGGGGGGAAAAAATCAGACTTCCCTGGGTACCCCCCGGAGGCCCTCCCTACCTCCTACTATAAAACTGTCTACCACAGTGACTCAACCAGTGTGTTTATTGGAGCTGAGTTGAGTATTTCCTCAGCTTCTATATTCTCAGAAGGATACTGAATCCTCAAGTTGAAACAGGGCTGCTTTCCTATAGGATGTGGTTGTGAGGTGTAGACCTAGCTCTTCTCTGCTGATCACAACTCGAGAACCTATTCCAGGCCTGCACACCTCACCTGGAGACAGATGAGAATAAGTGCTTGTTGAACATGTATCATGCATTAGACAACATTGAGAGCTTGACATACATCTGTTCCTTTAACCCTTTACTAGTCTACAAAGAATTAAGGACTAGGCCAAGCCCTTTGTGCAAATTCTCAGGACCATTACTTTTACAGCTCTGGTGAGCTCCATCCTCATTCAAGCCTACACACCCAACAGATACCGTGAAACGCCAGGCATGTCAGACACACAGATGTGTGGGGATGTGACTCTCAGGTGAAGTACTATTACTTTAACCCCCATTTCTTTCTCTATAATCCATGGTTATTTTATCAGGATTCCTGCCCTGATGCAAGGTACCTGAAGGGATCCTTGGCCATTCAGTGACCTCTTTTAGAACTGTTCCCTTTTGTTTTGTTAGCTCAGCAAATACTTGTTGAGGATGAGAAGAGCCTTGTCAGTGGAGAAACTAGCAGTGTTGGGAGAGCATTCAGCAGATCTAGAAAGGACTTCGAGGAGGGGGGATTCTGGAGGAGATAAAGGAATAGTCAGGGAGGGAGGACACAAGTAAGGATTCCAGCAGGAGAACCTAGAGAAACACCAGACTGGAGGAGCTGACCACAGCTGAGTATGACCATGACCTTCAGCATGGGGCTGGAGACTAGAAGTACAAGAAGAGGCTGAGATGATGACAGAAAAGCCCGATCATGTGGGGCCATGGAAGGATAATGATGGCAGTTTGCCTGTGTAGTAAAAACAGTCAACTGTTATCTGAAAGCACTAGAAACACATCCCAAGCCCAGAAAGGACCCTGCCTCTGGTGCAAGCCATGATTGTTGTATTCCACAAGCAGTAGTAGCTTATCCTCATCTAAGACACTGTCTCATTTAACCCACTGGGATGCACACTCTTGTCATTTCCATCTTGCAGATGGAGTGCACAAGCCAAACTTCAGCTCGTACACCTTGTTCTCAGCTGGGGCTTGGCAGAGACGATGCCTCTGATCATTTACTTCATGCAATTCCATGAGTTGCTTCCTTCACATCATCACCTAGGGGTTTCTCCAGAGGTAACTTACACTTAAGATCAAGGCCCGCCAGGTCAGGCCAGATCAGAGGTCAGGCAGCCTTATAGCAAAGTTGCTTTCTGTCTCTAAGCTGTCCCATATCAATAGCTCTAACTCCAAGGACTCCAGCTGGCACTGTCAAATTTTCTTCCCCTCAATATCATTTTGCAAAATCCTGTGGAGGTGGCCTGGTGCCAAGATAGGCCACATACCCTCAGCTCAATACTCCTGCTGGTCTGTCTGCTTTTCCTATCTGTCAGGCAAACACATGTTTATATCAAGGTAGAAGATGCTCTTAGAGGTCTCCCGGATGCTGTCCTAAGGACTCGTAATCTCTGCCTATCCCCCTAAAAGCACAATCCTTCAAAGTACTATTGTTTCTCAGTCTAATCCAAGCCAGTTGGAGAACTCCTTACAACAGGGCACATGCAGTTCTCCGGCTTCTAGTGACTAACTTTAAATCAGTGTGGCTCAGAGAACATCAGGAGAAGACAATTTCTAACTCTGCTCTCTTCCTCCCTCATTCCTAGCCTATTTCTTATCTGTTTTGAAGTTTTTCATTCAAGACACATACCTGCAATATTAATATTTGGTGTTAGAAACAGGGCAGTTGGGAGTTCAAGACCATCCTGGGAAACATGAGACATATATACAAAGACAACCTTAGCAATATGCAATGCCGAGTCCAAATCAACAAAACGAGCACCTACAAAATGTATGGGAAGACAAAATATATGACAGACAAGCCTGCCACTAGGCCTAGCACTATTACTAAGTATATAATTTTGGTGGATGCATTCCTAACCTGATTCCATTGGGTGGCCACGGGAGAATGCCAGGCTTGAGCAGCCAGGGAGACAAAGGGAGAAGTCCATAACGTGCAGCCAAGAGCCAGGATAGGGTTTCCCCTTTAGTCTGTATAAGACTTGACTTCACAACTCACCCAGCCATAGGCTTCCTTCAACAAGAAATGAATGCACAGGCAGGGAAACAGCCTGCAGGAAGCCAACCCTGTAAGAGGTAGGGTGGTGGTTTTTGTACTGAGGTCAAGAAGCCACGGGATAGTGGTGCATGCCTTTAATGCCAGCCGTTAATCACGGGGAGATCTCTGAGTTCAAGGTCAGCCTCTGGGCAAAGTGAGTTTCAGGACAGCCAGGGCAGAGAAACCCTGCTTCAAACAATAAAAAAATGCCAACAGTGGAAGGAGAAAGCCCATGAGGCCTCAACACTACACAAAGAACCACAGACAACCAAGGAGGGCTGAGAGTGGGAGAAGCCATCTTGTCCTAGGGAAAGCATATCAGCTGGTTATCCGATACCCAGTGCTCAGCCCTGAAAACACCTGGTACAGACCGAGCTGGTTATATCCAGAAACATACATGCCTATACACACATATGCATGTAACAACAATGACAATAAGGAGAGATGAATTTGAAAGAGAACAAGGAGGGGTGTACAGAAGGGTTTGGAGGAAGGAAAGGGACACGAGAAATGATGTAATGTTATAATTTCAAAAAGGAAAAAAAAAATCTCCAATGAGCAGCCAGTCCTCATCCCTTTCCTTCCTCAAGCACGTGGCATCTACCGAGCTAATCTTTATCTCTATGGATTTGGACCATTCATAGAAGTGGAAACATTCTAGGGTCTGGGAAAGAACTCACTAAAGAAATTCTGTTGTCTCTTGCTGCAGCAACGCGAGTGGGAGCACCTGGAGCGCGAGCTCGGAACAAGAATCCACGAGTTGTAAGAAAATGGCAGACAAGCCGGACATGGGGGAAATCGCCAGCTCCAATAAGGCCAAGCTGAAGAAAACCAAGACGCAGGAGAAGAACACCCTGCCGACCAAAGAGACCATTGAACAGGAAAAGCGGAGTGAAATCTCCTAAAAGCCCAGGAAGATTTCACCACCCCGCCCCGTCATCTCCAAGACCCCCTCGTAGTGTGGAGGAAGAACCACCTGCAAGATGGACGCGAGCCACAAGCTGCACTGTGAACCCGGGCACTCCGCGCCGATGCCACGTGGGTCTCTGAAAGAGACCCCTCCCCCCACTAATCGGACTGCCAAATTTCACCGGTTTGCCCTGGGATATTATAGAAAATTATTTGTATGATTGATGAAAATAAAACACACCTCGTGGCAAAAGAAAAAAAAAAAAAGAAATTCTGTGCAAGGATGAGGACCCAAATTTGAGCCCCAGCACCCTCTTTAAAAAGAAAGCAAAGAAAAAAAAATAGGAAAACATCTTACCTGTAGTTCCAGCCAAAGAAAGAAAAGATAGGAGACCCACAGGTTCCCCCTAGCCAGCCAGTGAGGCAAATTCACAACCTCCAGGTTCAGCCGGATACTTTCTCTCTGCAGACAGGATGAGCCAAGGCGTGATAGCACACGACTTTAATCCCAGCACTCAGGAGACAGAGGAAGGCGGGTCTCTGGGTTCAAGACTAACCTGGCTCACAGAGTGAGCTTCAGGAAAACCAGGTCAACACAGAGAAACCCTGCCTCAAAAAAAAAAAAAAGACAATAAACAATAAATAAGTAAAAATTCATGGATCCAGGTGTGGTGATACACGTCTGACTAGACGCAGGCCAGAGGAGTCTCTTGCCTGGCGGGTTCCCTGCAAGAGATCCTGTCTCAAAAATAATGATAAAGCAGGAGCTGAGTTAGACAGCAAAGTGCTTGCTACGAAAGGTGAATGGAGAAAAACAATTTATAATGTCATTCTACCCCACACACCCACCATTCACCCATAGGCTGATAAGAATCCTTGGTGGTTCAATTTGATTACTTGTCTAGATTTTCTTTTTTATTCAGGATCTAGACACTTGAGTAAGGGGCGTTTCTGTTCACTAGAACAGGTTGGCTTTGAACACACAGAGGCAAACAGAGGCCTCTGCTTCCAGGATGCCAGAATGAAGTATGTGCCACCATGCCTAACAATATTCTTTTAATTAAATGAGAGAAGGTGGAGAAAAACTGAACAAGACATTTTATTTCAGTCTCTGACCTCCACGTCACATAAAACTCATACACACTCAGAGAGAGAGAAAGATAGAGATTTTAGAATCAAGAGAGAGAATCTAGGAAGATAGTGTACTGCTATCCTTGCAAGCATAAGAACATTAGTTCAATTTCCAGAAGCCATGTTTGAAAAGTAAATGAATAAAGGCTGTGTGTGGTGTATGCTCTTGAGTATTGGGAAGGCAGAGACTAGGAAGTCTCTGGGTCTCACTGGTCCTAATTCTAGCCTGCTTGGCAAGTTCCAGGTCAATGAGAGACCCAAAAGAGAAGAAGAAAGAAAGAGGAAGGAAGGAAGAAAAGAAGGAAGGAGAAGGAAAAGAGGAAGGAAGGAAGAGGTGGGTAACGTCTAAGGAAAGACATCTGGCCTTTTCTTCTGAACACACACAAACAATAGAGACACACAAAACAAGGAGTGGTAGCTTGTGTCTCTCTCTCTCTCTCTTTTTTTTTCCGTTCATTTATTTGTTTTATTTGCATTGGTGGTTTGCCTTCCTGTACTTGTGGGGGTGGGGGGAAGGTGAGGGGAGATGGAACTTCTGGAACTAGAGTTATAGAAACTTGTGAGCTGCCATGTGTGTGCTGGGAATTGAACCTGGGTCCTTTGGAAGAGAAGTCAGTTCTCTTAAATACCTGAGTGCAAAGACCAAAGGTGTCTCCTGGCTCTTGTCTCTTATACAGGTACTCCAGAAGCTGAGGCAGAAGGATTGCTGTAAAAGTTTGAGACCAGCCTGGCCTATATAATGAAATCCTCTCTCAAGATAAAAAGTTAGGTTGAACATGTTGATGCATGCCTTTAATTCCTGCACTAGAGAGGCAGAGGTAGGAGGATCTCTGTAAGTTTGAGACCTGCCTAGTCTACATAGCAACCTCCAGGACAGCCAGGACTACACTGAGACCCTGTCTAAACAAACCAACAAACGAACAAACAATGTCAACCAACAACAAAAATAGATAAATAAATAAATCCACAAAAACATTTATAAGTATAAGGCTTTTAATATCCAACGTCTTTAACCTAGCCTTTTTCTTCTTCTTCCTCCCCCTCCCCCTTGATTCAAACAAAATCTCATTAGCTTTAGACTTCCCATCCTAGAGCACACTTTGTCCTTCCTCAGCCTCCCCAGTGCTGAGACTGCAAGCATCTCTCAACAAGCTTTTAACGTGTTCTCCAGGTCCACATATGTGCTGTGTCCTGACTCCTCATTTCTTCTTATGACAGACACTCCACCACGTGTCTACACCACACCCATTCCCTTTCCACTCGGGAACACATAAAATGTTACCATGAGCATTCAGGTACACACTTCTTGATTCCTGGTTTGTTTTTGTTTTTAGAGACAGGTTTCTCTGTGTAGCCCTGGCTGTTCTAGACCAGGCTGGCCTGGAACTCAGAGATCTGCGTGTCTCTACCTCTGATGGCTGGGCTTAGAAACATGTACCATGACCACCTAGCTTTTATTTCTTTGCTTGTTTGTTTTTTTTTTAACTTGGCACAAAAGTTTAATTTTCATAAGGAGCATCAGTTGGCTACATATATTATGAACAAAATTAGCCATAATACAGCCTGGCTTTTTTTCTTCTGTGTGTGCGTCTCAGTGGAGGTTTGCGCACTTGAGTACAGGGTCCCCGGAGACCAACAAAAGGTATCAGATCTCCCTGGAACAAGAATTATAGAATGACAGGCAGATGGAAGCTGCCTGCATCCAGCACTGGGGATCAACCTTGGGTCCTCTGTAAGCACAGTCTGCACTTTTAACAACTGAGCCAGATTTACACCCCAGTTCTCCTGGGTGTCTAACTGAGAGTAGAACTGCTGTGCTTATCATTCACCAGAGGTGCATGGACTGTTCACTCTCCCAGGAGCTATGAGTAAGGATTCTGAGTTCCCCAGGCCTCTTTGGTGAAAAGTGGCATCTCATTACGGTTTAAAATTGCATTTAATTGGTAATTAATGACATTGAGCACCTTTTCAATGCTTAGTGTTTTGTTTTTGTTTTGGGTTTTGAGTTTTTTTTTTTTTTTTTTTTTTTTTTTTTAGGTTTGTCAGATAGGGGATCCTGTAGCTCAGGCTAGCCTCCTGTAGCCCAGGCTGGCCTCCATGAAGTCCTGATCCTAAATGCTGTAACCCTAGGTTTTGCTTTTGCAGGGTTGTACTACCACATACAACCTTCCTGACTTTTGACAAGTTGTATTTCCCCTCGGAAGAAATCTCTGTTTAGAATCTTTGCTCATTGTTAAAAATTGGGAAATTCGGCAGGTGGTGGTGGCACACACCTTCAGTCCCAGCACTCAGAAGGCAGAGGCAGACAGATCTCTGAGTTTGAGGCCTGCCTGGTCTACCGAGCAAGTTCCAGACTACACGGAAAAACCCTGTGGTAAAATAAATAAGGAAATAAAATAATTTTTTAAAAGTTGACCCAAGTGTGCTGGCACACATCTTTAATCCAAGTCGCCAGTGGACAGAGGCAGGTAGATTCCTGTGAGTTTAGGACAAGCCTGTTCTAACAGACTCGAACAGATTGAGTTCTAGACCAGCCGGGGTTATTTCATGAAAACCTGTCTCAAAATGAAAGAAGCTGGGAAGTCTATTTCTTATGGTTGAATATTCAGAATGTCTATGCTCCTGCCTCACTCTCAGCCTCTCTCTTGAACGCTGGAAGTATATATATGCTAGCATGCCGTTCTACTCTCTATATAAGAGCTGTTATGACCCGGACCTACTGTGTATAGTCCAGGCTGGCCTTGAACTCTTACCAGTCTTCCTGCCTCAGCCTCCCAAGAGGTGGGATCAGAAACACATGCACCATGCTGCCCAAATACATCCTCTTAGTCATTCTCATACTGAACCTCCTTAGACCAAGCTAGCCTCGCTTCCTGGCTTTGAACTCATGTCTATTCTTCCTCTCCCTCATGATTTCTAGAATTACAAGCATACTAGAATTTTGGAGGGTTGTTTTTCTTCCTTCTTCCTTCCTTCCTTTCCTTCCACAGGGTTTCACTGTGTATTCCCAAGTGCTCTGGAACTCACTATCTACACCAGGCTGACTCATAGGAAGCCCCACCTACCTCTATCTCCTAAACTCTAGGGAGTCAGCACATCTGACTTCTTCTGGCATTTTTTTTTTTATTTGTAATCCGGCTGTGTTGTTTGGGCTAGTCTTAAGCTGATGGCTATCTTCCTGCCTTAGCTTTCTGAATGCAATGATTGCCAGTGTGAGCCACCACACCCAATCAGGGCTTGACTTTTGATGTGACTAGACCAGTTACTCTGCAGGCCCCAAGTTCTGAAGTAGGCTGGCACTTCCTTAGGGTGTCAGCTAACTTCTCTCTTGTCCCTTATTGGATACGGAGTCTAGGTTTAGGGCAGATTGGGTTAAAAATTTTGGTAAGAATGTGCCCCCCACACCCTGCTTGTTGTTGCAATTTTGTAACCTCAGTCACTACAGAGACTGAGCAAAAGGTTCAAGGCCCCTGATGGGAGTGGGAGTACCAGCAACAAAGCCTAGATAAGAGATGCAGCTCAGCGGGAGAGCACTTGCCTAGCAACTGCAAAGATTTGTGTTTCATTTTATTACACACACACACACACACACACACACACACACACAAATACACTTCTTTTGCTCTAAGTAGGGGTGGGGGCATTCATGTAGCCCCAATTCTTATGAAGCTGAGCAGGAGAAGCCACAGAAGTTCAAGGTCACTTACCTTTACAGGGGGTTCTTGGCCCTAATACTAAATAAATAAATAGAGAGAAAAATACTTCTTGGGGCTGGAGCAATGACTTAGAGGTTAAGAGCACTGGTCATTTTTCCAGAGGACCCATGATCCAGTTTCAGAGCCCATGTGCTGCTCAGAACTCGGGTTCTAAAGGATCTGATGCCCTCTTCTGGCCTTCTTGGTCACTAAGTATGTACATAGTACACAGATATGTGCATAAAATAATGAAATACATTTAAAAATTTTTAAAAAGGTGCTTATTTTATAAGGCTAATAATGTCTTGGTTTTGTGATATTAATTTTGGAGCAGTTTTGAGTGTGGAGGGAAGATATTTCACTTGTGGTTGTAGTAGACACAGAAAATATGATCCTGCTTTTTTTTTTTTTTCTAGTTCTAGAGTGCCAGGGATTAAACCTACAACCTCACAGGTGTTAGGCTAGCAATATACCACTGAGATGTTTCCAACTCTCTGCTTTACTTTTTCTGTCCAGACAGAGTTGAATTAAATTGTCTAGAAGTTGTCTGATCTTTACTATATAGACATGAGCAAACAACTATTCATTCCAGAGTATACCAATGACAGACCAACCAAAAACAAAAACAAAACCAAAAAAAAAACAAACAAACAAACAAAAAAAAACCTCTAACTTAACTCCTCGTAAAAATTACCCAAGTCTAACTTAATGAACCAATGAATTTATTACTTACAGGAGTATGGGTGAGTGTTTCCTTTACTTTACAGAAGCATGGATAACTCAAAATAATAAATAACTCAAAATCACTCAGAAGTCCTCCACAGCATGGGTGAGGACAAAGGAAAGCTGTATCCCCCATACAACTAGGAAGTTAAGAGACTGTACTGTTTTTAGCCATTGTTACTGCTTTAGAACCTGGAAACGTGTCTTTGAGGATATTGTAACTTTCAGGAACTTCCTCAGTCTTGTAAGTTTGCTTTAGGTCCTAAGTGGTATAGGCCTTCCTCTTTTCCCCAGTAGGAAATGGTTCAGTTTGGAGGAAACAGCTACACATCACTCCACCCCTGTCTCTGATTCTCACAATCTTTTTTGTTTGTTTGGTTTGTTTTTCAAGACAGGGTTTCTCTGTGTAGCCTTGGCTATCCTGGAACCCAGTCTACCGATTCTGTAGATCAGGCTGGCCTCGAATTCAGAGATCCACCTGTGTCTACAATGCTGGGATTGGAGGTGTGTGCCACCATGCCTTCCATCTAACTCTCACACTCTTTGTACACCTTCTTCTGTGATGTTTTCTGAACCTTGGAGAGAGTGTATTCCCCTCCCAACCACCCACTTACGGCTGAACAATAATTCATTGTATTACAGCAATCTTCACTTAAACTACAGAATTTGATCAGATGTCTGTAGTAACCACTGACCAATGTGGGGGGAAGGGAATGTTTCCCTCAAAAAAGAAGAGTAATAATACCAGTAATCGACCCTGTGAATAAACTTGCAGACAGGACGGCAGGGGGTATCCGCATCTTATGCATTTAACACTAAATAATAGCTGCTTCCTCAATGAGGCTTGTCACTCCCCTAGCCTTGGGCTTTTGGCCTGGGTTACAATACAAACTGTGAGTTCTATGCCTTGTGGTGGTCGAGTCCTCTAACCCCAGCACACAGTAGAGGTGGGTGGATCTTTAAGAGTTCCAGCCCATCTGGTGAGATGGCTCAGTGGTTAAGAGCACTGACTGCTCTTCCAGAGGTTCTGAATTCAATTCCCAGCAACCACATGGTGGCTCACAACCATCTATGATAGAATCTGATGCTCTCTTCTGGTGTATCTGAAGACAGCTACAAGTATTCTCATAAGTAAAATAAATGAATCTAAAAAAAAAAAAAAAAAAACTAACCAAGAGTTCCAGCAAAGACCAGAATAAGACAATGACAATGACAAAGTGAATTTCCTCTTTCAGAGAATGCATAAATCCAGTCAGAAAGCAGTTGAGTGGACTAGAACAGTTATGCACCTTTTGCCTAGTGTACTGGTTGGTTTTGTGTGTCAACTTGAGTTATCACAGAGAAAGGAGCCTTCCTTGAGGAAATGCCTCCATGAGATCCAGCTGTAAGGCATTTTCTCAATTAGTGATCAATGGGGGAGGGCCCAGCCCATGCTGGGTAATGCCACCCCTGGGCTAGTATTAGTCCTGAGTTCTACAAGAAAGCAGAGTGAGCAAGCCATGGAGAGCAAGCAAGTAAGCAGCACCCCTCCATGGCCTCTGCATCAGCTTCTGCCTCCTGGTTCCTACCCTGTTTCAGTTCCTGTCTTGACTCAGTAATGAAAGGCAATATGAAAGTATAAGCCAAATAAATAAACTCCTTTCTTCCCAACTTGGTTTTTGGTCATGGTGTTTCATTGGAGCAATAGAAAGCCTGACTAAAACACCAAGTGTGTTGTTTGTGTGGCACATAAGATCTGAAACTAAGCAAGACAATTAGCAACAATCATACCCCAGGAAACTGATTCCAGCCCAAACCATTACATGTCTTCAGCAGTAGCTGTATTTATCAGGGTTCTCTAGAGTATCAGAACTTGTAGGGTGAATATCCATATTTATCTATATCTATATCTATATCTATATATATAGTTAGATATAGATATGATTTATTATGATTGTATTTATAAGCTGTGGTTCAGCTAATCTAACAATGGCTGCCTATGGACTGAAGGTCCAAGAATCTATTACTCATTCAGTTCATGAAGCTAGACATTTCAGTTTTCTTCAGTTTGTGCCAGAACCGTGAGGAAGTAGGTTCTAATGCCAGGGAAGGAATGGACTTGCTAGCAAGGAAGAGCAAACATTCAAAGAACAAAGCTCCTTTCCTCTGTGTCTTTATATGCAGGCTTTCCAGCAGAAGGCATGGCCCAGATTAAAGGAGGGCTTTTCAGCTCTAGAGATCTGAATTAAAGGTGTTTCTTCCTGTTTCCAAGTTCCAGATTAGAAGTGGATCTTCCCATTTCTAACTAAGCAAAAATCTCTCCTGGGTGTCCCTCTCCATTTTGGGGTTTTAATTATGTAGTCAAGTTAACAACTAAGAATAGCTATAATAGTAGTCATACAATCAGCACCAATGGCAAAGAGGCTTTTGTTGCAGGGTATTTGATCACACTGTGAGCCTCGAGATTGTGTTATTTACCAGAATAAACTGTTTCTAGTTGTGGTGTGGCTCAGCCTTAGCGCACACTTTTAATCCAAGACCTTTCTGCTTGAATATTGTAAACAGGATTAAATAAAGTCAACCATAGGTGGGGAGGTGGAGCAAGCAACCAGGTGACAGGAAGTGAACACAGAAAAATCACTATAGAACATGAGAGGGAGTCAAGAGGCTGGCTAGAGAGACACACAGGAAGTAGAAGAGAGGGACAGTCTGAAGGGTTTTTGAGACAGCATGGAGAAGAACTGCTTTTTGGACCTTGGCTGTGGAGGAAGGTCATCTGGGCATTTTCTCTGCCTCTCTGAGCTAGTAGGTTTTTCACAGCATAATCTGGCTTCTGAGTCTTTACTGGCAACATTGAATGTTTGAGATTTTGTTAAAAGCAACAGTCTTCACAAGTTTAAAGACCTACTCAGGAATGTAACTGACCTCTGGAACTTATGTGCCCTTGGTGTCCCTTTCCCCTTCAGGCAGGGGTTTCTGTTTAAGCTGGAGAGAGGGCTCAGGAGGTAAGAACTCTTGTTCTTTCAGAGGTCAGGGTTCACTTCCCAGCACCCACATACTACCTCAGGGTGGTCCAGAGCTCCAGTTCCTGGGGATCTCTCTCCTTTTTCCGGCTTTTGTGTGCACCAGGAACAGATGTGGTGGACGGACATGCACGTGAACAAAACCAACACATAAAGTAAACACATCTTTTTTTTTTTTTTGTTTTAAAGATTTATTTATTACTTGTTATAAGTGAGTGCACTGTAGCTGTTTTCAGACACACCAGAATAGGGCATCAGATCCCATTACAGATGGTTGTGAGCCACCATGTGGTTGCTGGAATTTGAACTCAGGACCTCTGGAAGAGCAGTCAGTGCTCTTAACCGCTGAGCCATCTCTCCAGCCCTAAACACATCTTTTTATTCTGGTTTGGTTTGGGTTTGGTTTTTTGGTTGTTGTTTTGTACAGGGTTTTACTATGTAGCCCTGGCTGACCTGGAACTTGCTCTTTAATCTAGCCTGGCCTTGAACTCAAAAGGATCCACCTGCCTCTGCCTCCTAAATGCTGGGATTAATGGTGTGTGCCTTGATTTTCTTCTCTCTTTGTTTTTCTTTCTTTCCTTCTTTCTTTTTCTTTTTCACTTTGTAGATGAGGTTGGCCTAGAACTTACAGTGATCCTCCTGCCTCTGCCTCCTGAGTGTTGGGATTAAAGGCATGTGCTGCCATGCCCAGCCTAATTCTTTCATTTTTTAATGAAAACAAAAACAAAAACCCTTCTTAATAGTTACCTTAATATTTTTTTTCTAGATACCTTTCCAAATCTGTAAATCACTCAAGAGTTAGTGTTACATAATTTAATCTTTGTACAGAAGAGAGCAAGGTCTCTGAAGGCCTAGAGTTATTGGTTTCAGACAAGCACCATTTGGTATGAGCCCGGTTGGAGCATCCTGAGCAGCAGCACCAGCTCTAGCTCTAAGTTGTTTCTCACTTGTTTTGTCAACAGAACTGCTGAGCTCATGTGAGGACCTCTTTCCTCAGCTGCACTTTTCCTCCTCGCTTGAGGGAAGACAGGCTCAGAAGCCTGAGGAAGGTACTCCCAGGAGTGTGGAGGCAGAGGCAGGTAGATCTCTGAATTTGAGGCCATCCAGGATTACAGGGTGAAACCTGCCTTTAAAATAGATCAGTGGAAGATGTAGGAAGCCTAGGAAACTCTCCAGGATAGGAGAGCTAGCAAGTTGCTATTAAGTTACTAGCTTTCCCTGCTCAGAGAGCTAGCAAGTTCCACATTTCACAAGGCCTTTGCCCAAGGTGCTAGAAGCTCTGAACCAGGAAGAGGGCAGTCCCCAGAGAGTTGCCTGCAGGTTCTAAGAATGCAGCTGCCTTTCCAGTCATCTGGGCTCTTCCAGTAACCTTTCACCTGTACTCCTGTGAGTAATTTCAGTGAACTTACTGGTTTAGTAAGCTAGATGACTGTGAAATTGGTTCTTTGCTTTTGTCACTATGTTGGGACACATCTCTCCAGGAAAAGATGTCCATCAGGAATGGTGACAGATTTACTTCATTAAGCACTCCATAATCCAGCTATTTGCATACCACACAACCTTTTGACTTTGGGGTGTCACAACCTTTTGACTTTGGGACACCAATGCTGCTGTGGGGCCACTGTACATTTTCATACTCCCAATGGCCTTAGGGCTGGCCTGCACTGGCTCAACTCCACTCAGGCCCAAAAGGGGAACATGCCATGCTCTGACATGTCATGGCTGCCACTGGAGGCCACTCCCTGGCTCTGACAGGCTCTGGGGTAGCTTTGTGGCCCCTGCATTTCCATCAGCCACATCTGGTTGGTCCCTGGCTGGGTGAGCTATCTCTATCTCCTGTATATGTCCCTGCAGGGGTGTACATTGCAGCCTCTGGGAAGATCACTTCAACCCACGGATGGGTTTAGTCTTCTTCATCCATATTGTCTAGTCTTCTGGGAACAGTTGCCCAGGTGTCTAAAGGTTTCTGGAAATTCACAAGCATAGCATTTGGCTTTCTTTTAATGTGTTTCCGAGGTACTCTAGCTGGACATCAAACTTGCTAATGCAGAAGTGAAGAACAGGGGAACCTTTCTTTATGTTTCAAACTACACTGATTGATCTAGTGTGCTTGTATGTATATGTGTATGTCTGTGTGTGTGTGTGTGTAGGCACACACATGTAGAGAGGTCAGAGGACAACTTGAAAAAATTGGTTCTCTCTTATCAATCAGTCTCTGTGGTATCTAATCAGAGTGTTAGGTGTGGCAGTTTTAGAATGACTTCCAGAGGCTTATATATTTGTATGCATAGTCATCAGTTAGTAAAAGTGTTTTTGACGACTGTTTGAGAAGGATTAGGAGGTGTGGCCTTGTTGGAAAAGGTGCGGCCTTGTTGGAGGCTGTGTGTCTTTGGCAGTGGGCTTTGAAGTTTTTTTTTTTTTTTTTTTTTTAAGATTTATTTATTTGTTATATATAAGTACACTCTAGCTGTCTTCAGAAGAGGGCATCAGATCCCATTACAGATGGTTGTGAGCTACCATGTGGTTCTGGGAATTGAACTCAGGTTCTCTAGAAGAGCAGCCAGTGAGCCATCTCTCCAGCCCAGACTTTGAAATTTTAAAAGACCATGTCAGGGCTCAGTCTCCCCCCCCCACCCCCACTCTCTCTCTCTGCCTGTCAACCTGTAGACCAGGATGTGAACATCCCCATGACTTTGTGCCACCATGTTTCCTGCCATGATAAGGGGCTAATTCTCTGAAACTGTAAGCAAACTTCTAACTAAATACTTGCTTTTATAAGAATAGCTTTAGCCACGGTGTCTCTTCCCAACAATAGAACAGTGACTAAGACAGCCAGATTGATACCAAGTACCTTTCCCCACTCAGCCCATCTTGCTGGTTCACAATGGGACCTTTCTCAGCCCAGTTGTGTTTGACCCAGAGCCTAAGGTGCTAGACATTCAACAATCATGCAAAATCAAAATGACACTGTGGCTCCAACTTTGTTGATACAGACCAATAAAAATTAAAGATTTAAGTGGGGTGGTGGTGGCACACTCCTTTAATCCCAGCACTCAGGAAGCAGAGCTGGGTTTGAGGCTAGCTTGGTTTATGGAGCAAGTTCCAGGACAGCCAAACCAGAGAACACAGAGAAGCCCTGTCTCAAAAAACAAAACAGAACAAAAAAACAAACCACAAAATCCCAACAAACAACAAGGAACTAGAGGAGCTGTAGAGATGGCGCAGCAGTGAAAAGCCCTCGCTGCCAATCCTGCCAAGTGAAGACAGAGACAAGCAAATCCTGGAGATTCATGGACCAGCCAGCCTTACTAAAACAGAAAGGTCCAGGGCAACTGAGTAACAGTGTCTCAGAAGATAAAATTGGCATGTAATAGAAGAAGATACCTGGACATCTACCTCTGGCCTCTATGTACACACACACACACACACACACACACACACACACCACCACACACAATCTTTCTTACTTGTGTGAGTGCATATGCACATATGTGATCCCTATCAGATCTTTGGAGCTGGGGTTACAGGTCTTTGTGAGCACTCTGACTGATGCTTGTGATGGAGCACTAACTACTCTTTTGGAGGGTGGGGTGACAGAGTGTGTGGGGGATTCAGGACCCTGGCTGTCCTGACACTCACTCTGTAGATCAGGCTAGAACTCACAGAGATTCACTTGCCTCTGCCTCCTGTGTGCTGAAATCAAAGGGGAGCACACACACCCAACCCCCACCCTCTACAACAACCATTCTTAACCTCTGAACAATTACTCCAGTCCCCTAGCTCTGAATTTATTTTACACATGGATGTGAGTGTGGGTTTGTGGGCAGGTTTGTGCAGAGCTGTCTTTGCGGAAGTCAGAAGATTAGTAGAAGTCGAACCTTCTTTCTACTGTGTGGGCCCAGAGAGTGAATTCAGGTCACTGGATTGGCAGCAAGTGTCTTAGTCCACTGAGCCATCTTACCAGCTCTGGGTAATCCTTTTTTATACATAGGGAATCTGAGGATCAACCAAACCGAAGATCTGCCCTAGGCTATATGATTGGCAGTTCATTTCATGCTTGCCTCCCAGTCCCTAAAATGCTATTTATTTACTTTTTATACTGTTGGGAATCATAACTAATAGGTTCCTAGCCACACACCCCCAGACCTAAAACACTACTTTATTTCTTTATATTATTACTTTATTATTATGTGTGTAAGTTGTGTACACTTCTAAGTGCAAGCCAGAGTACTTCAAGTCACCCCTCAGGAGTCATTCAACTTGGACCTGAGCTCCTTGGCAAGCCAGCACCCCCCCCCCCTTCAGTATTACTAGAGATCACTATGCTTTTTAGTTGGGTTCTACAACTAGAACTCAGATCTTCATGCTCACCCCTTAGAAGCTGAACTAATCCCCCCAAATCTAAATAAAATACTACCTTTTTCCTCCCTCCTTGTCTCTTCTTACTTCTTTTTTTTTTTTAAGATTTATTTATTTATTATATATAATTCAGACACACCAGAAAAGGGCATCAGATCCCATTACAGGTGGTTGTGAGCCACCATGCGGTTGCTGGGATTTGAACTCAGGACCTCTGGAGGAGCAGTCAGTACTCTTAACCACTGAGCCATCTCTCCATCACCCCCCTGCCCCCTTTTTTAAGAGTCTCCATACTGTGTAGTCAGTGCTGGCCTTGAGCTGTCTGCATACTGTCTGGTCAGTGAGTTCAGGCCTGAGTGAGGTACCGCATCCAGTTTAAAACACAACCTTGGTTGGATCAGTGAAGAGGTGGAATGGTAACTGAGAACCGTGTGAGACTTAGCAAAAAGACACGGGGTCCTGACACCAAGTTTGGGGACGTTTCTTCCAGCCAGTGGGAGAGGACCGGGGGAGGCTGAGTCTCCGATCCCCAGTAGCTCGCCCTGCAAACCCGCGATAACGCCGTGGACACCACCACGCGGCCGCAGCGGCCGCACCGGCCGCACGTGGACTGCATTCCGGGGAGGGTGGCTCAGACTCGCCTTTGTCACATGGCTGCCACGGGCCAATCGGCGGCCACCCCGGCCAAGGCCTTGACGTTGGTGCGGGATGAGAAGCCTAGGGAAAAGGTGAGCTTTGCTAGCTGGGCGGAGCCAGGAAAAGACGGTCAATTCTTGTCCTGTCCAGTATGCTCCGGATCCAGCTGTCGCTAGGTGCCCATCTATCAGGATTTACAACTCCCTGACAGCAGCGCTCCCACAGGAGGGTCCTGGGCTCCCACTGCCTGACCTCCTGCTTCTTTGAGTTTTTGTGCCTCTTGCTCCGCCAGAGTACCAACTCTTACCCCTCTTCCTCTTTCTCCCTCCCCCCCACCCCCCCACCCCCCCACCCCCCACCCCCCCCCCGCCTCCAGCAATCTTCTCCCCACCCCCATTTTTTTTTTAAACAACCGGCTCCAGGCCCAGCCTCTTTTCCCTTCTCCTGCCCTTCCCTCAAGGCGGCCTTTGTCCCCGCTGTAATCTGGCTCCAGATCCCGGATAACTGCCACAGTGGTGAATCTGCTGACTGTTGAGAACCTTTGTTTCTCTTCCAGCAACACTGACTTTAAAAACAGTGGGGTTTCCAGGGCTTCCTAGCTTCCTCTGATCCCCTCTCAGGTGAGGTTTCCATGAGATTGGCATGCCTTCACTTCCCTACCATGACCTCCCGTCAACCGGAAGTGTTCTCCCAGAAGTCCCAGACCCAGCTTTCCTGGAGTAGGGGTGGGGAGTGTGCCCTGAATGTTTCACGGATACAGGTTCAATTAAATCATGTATTCAGTAAGTGTTGAGGACTGGGGGTGTAGTTCAGCTGTATAGCACTCGCTGGGCCCTGGGCTCCATCCTCAGTGCCAGTAGTTAAAGCCATGTTTCTGTTTATAATATATCTCAGTACATATTTATGATGCATGTTAGTTGCTTGACTTTTGGCCTCTTGTAACAGCACAAATGAGTGTAGTAAATACTTGATAAGGAATGCTTGGATGCTGAGCTGGGCGTGGTGTCTCTGGGAGAGGCAGAAGCAGTCAGATATCTGTGGGGTTTGAGGTGAGTTCTAGGCCAGCAAGGTCTGGATAGCCAGACCCTGTCTCAAAAGGAGTGCTTGGGGCCGAGTTTGCACCCTGTTGCATAAGCCTCACTCAACATGTACAAGGTTCTGGATTGATCCCCAGCAGCCAAAAATAAATATGTAAATAAATAAATAAGTAAATAAATAAATAAATATGGCATAATGTTTGGCTGAAAGTGTTTAGCTAGTGCCCTCTGAGTATCTGTTCTTTGAAGTTAGAATAGCCCCAGAATTCAGACTGTAGAGCAAGGGGATCAAAGGACCCCCTTCACAGTGGTCGCATATCAGCTATCCCGCATGTCCAGTATTTATTGCTCATAGCAGTAGCAAAATTTCAGTCATGAAGCAGCAATGAAAATAGTTTTATGGGCTGGAGAGATGGCTCAGTGGTTAAGAGCACTGGCTGCTCTTCCAGAGATCCTGAGTTCAATTCCCAGCAACCACATGGTGGCTCACAACCATCTGTAATGGGATCTGATGCCCTCTTCTAGTGTGTCTGAAGACAGAGACAGTGTACTTACATATGTAAAATAAGTATTTCTTTAAAAAAATAATTTTATGGTTGGGAGTCATCACAACATGAGGAAATATATTAAAGAGTTGCAGAATTAGGAAGGTTGAGAACCACTACTTTAAAGCCTACAATATATATACATTGTGTGTGTGTGTGTGTGTGTGTGTGTGTGTGTGTACACATTTATATACATACACAAAACTCTGAGGGAAAACAACAATTTCATCCCTCAGACCAACCTTTCTACGGCAGAGGTACACAGTCCCTCACTCCACCTCTTGTGGAAACATGTCTCTCCCCAGGAAGAACTCTGCTCTGCCAGCCCATCGGAAGCAGCTCAGCCCCGAAGACAGTTGCCAGAAGCTGGCGAAGGATTGTGAGCTTTGGATCAGAAGATGCTGCAGTTGGGTTGAGAAACTCTTACCAGGTTCACATTCTGCCTAGGTGATCTTGGGCAGGTTATCTGACTTGTCAGTTGGGGATCTGAACAGATTGTCTCTCACAGTGGTAAGAATTCTCAGTAGATCTTGGAGTCACCTAAAGGCACTAATACTTTGTAAAAACAAAACATTTATTTAAATCTTTTTTTTGGGGGGGGGCAGGAGTGCATCAGTGTAGGTCAGAGGGCAGCTTTTGGGAGACTGATGATCTGTCCTTCCACTATGTGGGTCCCAGAGACTCAACTTAGGTCATCAGTTTTGGCAGCAAGCATCTTTACCTGATAAGCCAGCTCTATAGCTCCTGCTTAGGTTTTATTATTATTTTAAGATTTATTTATTTATTATATATAAGTACATTGTAGCTGTCTTCAGACACACCAGAAGGGGACATCAGATCTCATTACAGATGGTTGTGAGCCACCATGTGGTTGCTGGGCTTTGAACTCAGGACTTCTGGACGAGCAGTCAGTGTTCTTAACCACTGAGCCATCTCTCCAGCCTTATTATTATTGTTGTTGTTGTTGTTATAGTTTTTATTTTATGTGCTTTGGTGTTTTGCCTGCATGTATGTCTGGGTGAGGGTATCAGTTCAGTTGCAGACAGTTGGCAGCCACCACATGGGTGCTGGGAACTGAACCCAGGTCCTCAGGAAGAGCTGTCAGTGCTCTTAGCCACAGTCTTAAGTCCCACTTAGTTTTCATTTTTGCTGACTCACGGGAGCAGAGTTTCCACGATGCACTGTCACCCCCATGTGACTTAGCAAGGCAATTACATAGAGGAGTTCTCAAGAGGGAAGGAGCCCTGGGCTCTTCTGTCTGGCATCTCCTGGCTCCCAAACCCTGAGCTGTCGCTATTGAGAAGAGAGTAGATAGCCTCTGGGCTCAGGGCATTTGATGTGCCTTTTAGGACTCTAGAATCTAGTGGCCCCTCATAAAAACTAGGCTTGGCTCGGCCTTGGCGCCATCTTTGAAATTCCTGTGCCCGCGAGAGGAAAGTGGCGGAAGAAGTGAAAGCGCAGGAAGAAGCGAAAGCGCAGAAGAAGAAAGAAGAGGTAGAGGTCCAAGCAAACTAGCTTGTGCACTCACGGAGCCTGCAGGAGCAGAAGTAAGGGATGCTAAAAGCCGGGACACTGGAACTAGTTGTTGGACTGTATGCTGCTGTCGGTAGTAAAGTCTCGGTTGACCTGGAGCAGCATAATAATGGCCTTTTTTTTTTCTTTTAATTAATTTATTTAACGATTTACACACCAGAAGAGGGCATCAGATCCCATTACAGATGGTTGTGAGCCACCATGTGGTTGCTGGGAATTGAACTCTAGACTCTGGAGGAGCAGTCAGTGCTCTTAACCACTGAGCCATCTCCCCAGCCCAACAGCCTTTCTTTCCAGGCCAGCAAGGCAACTCTTATAAGGACAACATTTAACTGGGGCCGGTTTACAAGTTCGGTCCATTGTCATCAAGGCAGGAGCCTGGCAGCTTCCAGGCAGCTAGGGTGAGGGTCTTAAAACCTAGAGAGATGGCGTCAATCAATTCCCAGCAACCACATGGTAGCTTGCAACTATCTGTATTGGTATCCGACGCCCTCTTCTGGGCACACCTTGTGGTTGCTGGGAACATCTCTCCAGTCTGGTCTTTACAGCTCAGCTTCCCTCATCCTGAGAGGGGCCCTCAGCTTTTATTGTTTCCTCTGGCAGGGAGGAGTGTCTCAGGATTTCATTGCTGTGAAGGATAAAGGAAAACATTGAACTGGGTCTAGCTTAGTTTCAGAGGTTGAATTCATTATCATGGTGGGAAACATGGCAGCATGCAGGTAAACAGATAAGGTGCTGGAGAAGCTGAGAGCCCTACATCTTGATTTGCAGGCAGCAGTAGTGGACTGTCAGTGGATGTAGCTTGAACATAGGACACCTCACATCCCTCCCCAGCAGTGACACGCTTCTGCCCACAAGGCCACATCTCCTCAAACTTGCGAGTCTATGGGCGTAAACCACCACAGGAGCCAAGTAAACCTGACTGCTTTCAGGGAGTTCCTGAAGCTATTTTTTAGTTGTCCCTTCCCCCACCCCACCCCACCCTGTTTATGGATCTTCCCTTCCTTTGCGCTCTTCTTTTGTTCTCTCCTCTTCCTCCCTTACCCTTTTCCTCCTCGCTCCCCAAACACCCCCCCATCTCTCTCCAAGTGCTCATAGCTGGCCTCTCCTCCTCCTTCTTCCTCTCTCTTCCTCTCTCTTCCTCTCTCTCTCTCTCTCTCTCTCTCTTTCTCTCTCTCTCTCTCTCTCTCTCGTCTGTCTGCTTTTCTCTATCTCTACTTTGTCAACTCCCCTCCCCATGTCCTAAATAAACTCTATTCTATTAAAAAAAAAAGAAGAAGAAGAAGAAGAAGAAAGAAAGAAAGGATCTTCCCTGCAGGGTGGAGTGTTTCAATCTTGAAGAAAACTGTTTCACAACATCAACCTAACTCCATGAAGATGCATCCTTAGGCCTGTCTCCAGAGCGGCTTCCAGAAAGATGGCGAGTGAGAAGCACTGGAGTTCATCTTCTGATGCTTTTTGGTTGTGGATGCCATATAACCATGTTCCTGTCGCTGTGCTGTCACCATCACAGGGACTGTACCCTCCCACCGTGAGCTTGGACAAACCCTTTCCTCCTTAAGTTGCTTTTGTCACAGCAGTGAGAAACTGATATGTCCCCATCCTGCAGGAGAGCACACTGGTCGTGCCTATAACTGGGATGGTGGGAAAGCACAGAGGCCCTGGCTCAAAGCTCACCTCTTCCTCTGGTGGCTGGCTCCCCACCTTTGCATCTAAGCTTCCTCCTCTGTGAAGTAGGTTGGCAGGTATCAGCTTCCTACCAAGAGTTGGAAGGGTGGATGTTGGTGGGGTGGGGTAGGCATGGGATGCCTCCAGGGTGGGCATAGCACACACAAGTTAGAAGACTTCCCCTAAGGAGGTCAGGTAGAGGCCTGACCCTTATCTTGGCCCCGGGAAAGCTAAAGCCAGAGGTTGGGAACCCTAACACATACAGGACCAGTTTGGTGTAAGGTCTCAAGAACCCACTCCTCCACCATCTACCTCCCATGAGCCCCTGCCAGCTCTACCTAGAACTGCTTGCTCTGCTTGTACCCGGCAGCTCCACGGGACTCTTTCCAAAAATATGTGCAATCATGACATTTGCTGCTGAAAACCTCACTTTCCATCCTTCATCGGATACTCAACCTCTCCCCAAGGCCCCTGAGATCTGTTGGCACAGTTCCGGCAGCTCAGGGTTCCTCTCCAGTCCTTGGCTTCCTCTGGCTCTTTGGAGATACCTTGGCATTTACACTTGCTGTTCTTGCTGTCTGAGACACTTTCTCTCACTGTCTCAGTTTGGGTTTTATTGCTGTGAAAAGAAACCACGAGCAAAACAACTCTTACGAAGATAAACACTTAATTGGGGCTGGCTTACAGTTTCAGAGGTTTAGTTCGTTATCATCATGGTGGGAAGCACGGCAGCATCCAGGCGGACATAACAGGCATACAGACAGAGCTGAGAGTTCCCCAGGAAGCAGGAGACTGTGCCACACTGGGTGTAGTTTGAGCATAGAAGACATCAAAGCCTGCCCCCACTGACAGACTTGCTCCAACAAGGCCATACCCACTTCAACAAGGCCACCTCCTAATAGTGCCACACCCTATAGGCCAAGCATTCAAACACATAGCTCTATGGGGGAACTGAGATTTCTGGGTCACGTTAAGGGGCATGGACCCAAATCCTGAAGTCAGTGAAGGGTTTTGAGTAGAAGCAATTGCTCATCAGTTCCCCCTGAGCATGGAGAGAGGGCTCAGTGATTAAGGGCACTTGCTGCTCTTGCTGAGGGCCCGGGTTTGATTCTAGGTGATCGGACGATCCTGTCCGACTTCTGCAAAGCACGCAGACATGCAAGCAGATGGAGCATTCATATACATGAAATAAGATCAATAAATTTAAACAGTTGAAAGAAAACTGTTCCCCAAGAATATCCTGATGACCACAAGCTGGAGATGACATCGCTTTATAGGTTCCCAGTGCAAACAGCTGCTGGACCAGGCCAAAGCAAGATGCTGCACTTCCTGTGGCCACCAGGAGGTGGCACCAACATCCCAGTATGTCACCCTTGACTCTGTTCTGATTGCCTTCATAAACTCGGAGACTGGAGAAGAAAAGGGGGGTAGGGGGTGATGGTGGTGGTGGTAGGGAAAGTGCCTAAAAATGACTGGTAAAGAGGCAGGGATGGCTGGAGTGGTGTTTTTGGGATAGCTGGGGTGCAAAGCCCAGGATGATGGAACCAGAGTGGATCTCTATATTCTTTCTTTATTCCTTCCTTCCTTTTTTTAGGGCCTAGCAAAACACGTGGGTCTGGGATCTTTCTGTCTTCACCATCATCTGCCCCTCAGTCTGCCCCTGAAACACACTGGTGTGTGGGTGTTGAGCAAGTGCTGTCATCCTGAGCTGTCCCACAGCCCCGCCCCGCCTCTCCTACCTACCCCTATTAGCAAGTTGTTTTGGACAGGGTCTCTGTGGCCCTGGATGGCCTAGAACTCACTGTGTGGACCAGGCTAGCCTCACACTTAGTCACAGAGAGATTCCTGCCTCTACCTTAGGGGCTCTGGGATTAAAAGCTCCCTTTCAGCAAGTTCTTTACCTGACTTAGAAACTCCTGGTCCAAAGCTGGAGCCTAGGGATGCGGGGAGGGGGCGGGGGGGTACAGGTCTCAGGCCAGGGGCTGGGAAAGGAAGTGAGTTGTGGTTCTATAGACACTCGCTGGCTCCTTGTTTTTGTCCCCAGAGGAAGTCGTGCCCCAGTTCCCAGCTGTGTCTCTAGCCATAAACAACCACCTCACTGGGCTCTCTGGGTCTCTTCACTGACCTGGTACACAGTTTCATCTGATGCCATGTTCTCTTTCACTCTGTCCACAAGTGGCCTGGAGCTCCTCAGACCTCCTGGTCTCCCTCCAACTCTCTCAAGACTCTGCAGGCACTGGTCTGTAACTCGGATCCGATTCCCTCATGAAGCTCTTTCTCGAGAGCCTTCCTGCCATCTGTCCTGCAGGGCTGTCAAGCGATTGACCTTCAGGGCTCTGTGAAATCAGGGTCAGTATTTTCCTGGCTGGGCTGTTTATTTCATTGGGGCCAGGCCATCTTCACTGCCTGCCCAGTGACTGAAGGAACACTGCTGGGAGCGCATGGGGGCGGTTTGGTTTGCTCACATCCTCACACTTTACTCTGCTTAGCTACTCACTCCTCAGGATGGGCACCGAGGCCACCTCCTCAGAGGCATCAGTAACTGGGCTTGTATTTCCTTCCTTTTCTTTTTGTTTGGTTTTGAGATAAAATTGAACCTGGAACTCACTTTGTAGCCCAAGTTACCCTTCAACTCACAGGGATCCTCCTGTCTCAGTCTTTTTTTTTTTTTTTTTTTTTTTTTTTTTAAGATTTACTCATTTATTTTATGTGAGTACACTGTAGCTGTTTTCAGACACACCAGAAGAGGGCATCTGGTCCTAGATGGTTTCGAGTCACCATGTGGTGCTGGGATTTGAACTCAGGACCTTTGGAAGAGTAGTCAGTGCTCTTAAGCACTGAGACATCTCTCTAGCCCCTCTCCCAGTCTTTTAACCACTGGGAATATAGGCATAAGCCATCACACCCAGCCCCTGATTCTTTCTTTTTTGGTGTTTTGGGACCGGATCATTGTCATCATTATTGAAACCTTTATCATCATTAGTTAAAACTTTATGTGTTGTGTAAGCAGGTATGTGTACATAAAGGTCAGATGATAATTTATTGGAGCTGGACTCTTTTTTTTCACAACATGAGTCCCAGAGAACTGAACTCAGGTGATGAGGCTAGCTCACAAATGCCTTTCTCTGGTAAATCAACTCTCTGGCCTGAGACAGGGCCTTATGTAGGCGAAGGTGGCCTTGAACTCATGATCCTCCTGTGGCTGTCATTACTATTCCCAAGTTAAAAACCACTGCGAATACCCACTTGGAGTTCACATGCTTTTGTTTATGCAGGGGTAGGAACCGAACCCACAACTCTGTGCACACTAGGCAAGCATTCTACCAACTGAGCTACATCCCAGCACCTTGGCTTTTCCACTCTGAGGTATAAGGTTTCGGTCATTTCCTAACAGTCCCGAAAAGACGTTTTCTTCCCATTCCTCCCTTCCCTCCTTTCTTCTCATACATAGACTGAGCACAAAGACCTCACTAAACTGCATCAGCTCTGAGGACTTCTACAACAATCCCTTACATCTGCTATCAGGATATTTACAACAGTTCTTTTTTGTTTTTGTTTGGGACAAGGCCTCACTGTGTACTCCTGGCTAGCCTGGAACTCCGTAGACCAGGCTGGCCTCAGACTCACAGAGAGCCTCCTGCGCCTTCCTCTTGAGCACTGGGATTTGGGGTGTGCACCCTCATCTGAGCAGAGGAGCCCTTTTTTGAAGGCTCCAAACCATTGGTTTTCAACCTATGCGTCTCAACCCCCGGGTGTAAAATGACCGTTTTACAGGAATAGATTAGAAATATCCTGCATATCAGATATTTATATTATGATTTATAGCAGTAGTAAAAAAATTACAGTTACGAAGCAGCAATGAAATAATTTTATGGTTGTTGGGGGGGGGTTCACCACAATATGAGGTAAAGGGTCGCAGCATCGGGAACGCTGGGAACCTCCGTGCTGAGCATCGTCTTTGTTGTCCAGTTCATAGTTCTTTAAACTTGTATTTGAAGACATGAAAGCAAAGTAATCGAATGGTAATGCAGGCTTGTGATCCCAGCTATTCTAGAGGATGAGGCAGGGGGATTGAAAGTTTGCGGAAGTTCAATTTCAGCCTTACCTCGGTAATCTCAGCCCCCAGGAGGCATAAACAAGTAGATATCTGTGGGTTCCAGGTCAGCTAAAATTAAAATGGGGGTGGGGAGCGGGCGTGGGGTCCGATCCCTGTAATCTTAGCACTCGGGAAGCTGAGGCAGAAAGATTGCTTTGAGGGCTGGAGAGATGGCTCAGCGGTTAAGAGCACTGGCTGCTCTTCCAGAGGTCCTGAGTTCAATTCCCAGCAGCCACATGGTGGCTCACAACCATCTATAATGGGATCTGATGCCCTCTTCTGGTGTGTCTGAAGACAGTGACAGTGTACTCACATACATAAAATAAATAAACACCTCCTTTAAAAAAATTGCTTTGAGAGGCCTGGGTTCCTCTGTGAGACCTGGGCATGGTGGTGCAGGCCTGAAATTCTTGCACTAGAGAGTCAGAGGCAAGAGGATCCGGAATTGAACTCTAGCCTGGCTCCAGGAGAGCCAGCAGCTTGCTGTAGCTGTGCTAGCCTTAAACTCCTGGTGTTCTCACCTCTGTGTCTTGCGTGTTCAGATCACAGGCATGCATAGCACATCTGGTTTCTGTGCCCCATTTCGGAAGCAGCATTGCTGTTCTCTATGGGTATAGTTGTCTCCCTCCTGCCATCCTTCCTCTCCTGCCTTCACTACTGAACGACAGGGTCTACCCAAAGGATCTCCCTGACAGAAGCCTTGATACCCAGCCTGTCAGGTCATTTGAAAAGCTTCAGGATGGTCTGCTCTTCATGGGGCCAGAGATCACAGAGGTGAGTCCCATGAGACCCCGCTTTGGGTGAGATAGGCATCAGTGGGTGCGGTTGTGTGCAGTTGTGTGCAGATGTGGAATGCCTAGGCTATGCTGTGAGATCAGGACAAGTATGTTTCTGGAAGGGAGGGGACACAGTTCAATTCTGGGGTATACTCCGGTGACTTGGAGGTTCCAGAGCTACAAAGAGCACAAGCCATAGCCTCAAGGCCAGGTCAGGCTGATGGATTGACACCAGCAAAAGGGCAATGTAGCCTGGCACCAGAGGACCTGGAACAAGCTGGTGCTAAGGAATGTGAATGCTGATGGGGCTAGAAAGGATGTGGGGCAAAGCCGGTCATGTTCAGCTGTTGTTGATTTCATGCCCCATCCTCTGTTGCTTCTTGGGGACGGGCTTCAGCCATGGAGCCCAGGTGCCAATGAAGATCAGATTTCCCTTGTAAGGGAGTAAAAAGGATGTTTCCTCTGGAGGGGAGAGCTGCAGCTGCCTCATACACATACTCCCAGATTAGGCCAAATCCCACAGCAGGTGACAGGGAGGCTCTCAGTTAGAGTTCCAGTCCTGTGGGAGGTGGTGAGCAGGGGAAACTGTATGTATGGGCTTGCCCATACACGTGTGATGGTGCCTAGGCCTGGGAATGGGTCACCTCTGCCCCTTCCTTCACGCCATTTCACTGTGCCCATTTTTGCCATGTGTGCCTTGGGTTAGGATTTAGGGGTATTAATGGTAATAATTGGATCAAGGGTTACATAAGCAAGGGACAGGGATGTGGAGAGAGGGTGGGAGGAAGGGGTTGCTTGCTACTGAAGTCTTGGTGTGCCTGTGATGAGGCCCAGGCCCTTGCATGAGATGAGCTAGCACTCTAGCCCCAGGCTTAGGTTGTTTTGTTGGGGTGGGGGGTCGTGCTCAGGTGTACACCTATACAAGTGTCTGTAGAGGGCAGAGGTACCCTGGTCTATCACTGGTTGATTAGTCACTTGAGACAGGGTCTTCTGCTCAACATGGAGTTTGGCTGGCAGCTAGCAACTCCTGGGGATCCTCCTGTCTGCTGCCTGCCTTTGACTATGCATGCTTGGGATTTGAACTCAGGTCCTCATGCTTGCTTACCAAGCACTTGTCTCACTAAACAAGTTCCTTAGACCCTCTTTGCTTTTTTTTTTTTTTTTTTTTTTTTTTTTTGAGATAGGGTCTTATGTTGCCCAGGCTGGCCTTGTTCTTTCTTTCTTTTTCTTTTTTCTTTCTTTCTTTCTTTCTTTCTTTCTTTCTTTCTTTCTTTCTTCCTTTCTTTCTTTCTCCCTTCCTCTCTTCCTCCATCCCTCCCTCCCTTCCTTTCTTTTTACCTTTTATGTTTTTTTTTCCTTTTTTAGACACAGAGTCTCACTGTGTATCTCTGACTGTCCTGTAAATCACCATGTAGAGCAGGCTAGCCTTAGACTCAGAGATGTGCCTGCTTGTGCTTCTTGGGTGCAGGGATTAAAGGTGTGTGCCACCATGCCAGGCTTTGGGTATGGGCTTTCTTCCTGGTTGAGGAAGATCTTGTATTTCTGACCCTTCTGCCTTCACTTCCACCCCGTGCTGGGGTTACTGCTGTGGGTGAGCACACACACACGAGTAGCGGGCTCTCAAAAACTGTTTAAAACATGTACGTATAGCGGGTCAGAAATTGTGGTTGCCCAAAATCCTGGTTCCTACCTTTCCAGGAGCATTCCTGGGGTGGGCTCCAGCAACCCAAACCCTCTAGGTCATTGTAACATATGCCAAAGTTTCAAATTTGCTACTTAAGAAAAACCTAGGAGGAGTTGTAGAGATGTCCCAGTAAGATGGCTCACAGGTAAGGTGGCTTGCTCCAGTGCCCGCTTAAACCCCCTCACAGTGGTTCAGTGGTTCAGTGGCTCAGTGACTCTCAGCACTTGTGGGGCTGAGAGGACGGGAAAGCCATGGCAGTGCTGAGAGTCACTGAGCCACTGTGAGGAGGTTTGTGTGGGCACTGGGGAGGGAATCCCCGCTCTCAGGCTTACTAGGCAAGAACTATCAGCTGAGCTAAACCCCCAGCCTGGGGCATCCCTTCCCAGTAGTGAGTCCCTGCATGGGGACAACACAGGTTTAGTCTGAGCATCAGGAGAGGACACAGGACACTGTCCTGAGAACCAGGGTCTGAGTAAGTTGTCTGTAGGCTCACCTCCAGCCTGACTGAGGCTGAGGCTGATCTTGACCACCCACTTCCCCTATTTGTCCTATGTGATACGGGCCAATTACTTCCAATTCCTGCACCTCAGTGTCCCCCTCAGGGAATGCCTTCCTGGAAGGGTTGCCCAGAGAGAAGGGAATGGGCCAGCACCCCAGCCCCACCACAGCTCAGGCAGCCCTGCCCTAGAGGTCCTGTCTTAATCACCATGCAATAACAGCCGCTGTTTACTAAGCATTCAGGCTCTGGTTGGCAGGTGTCACCATTCCTGTTACAGGCAGGGAAACAGGCTCAGAGAAGCCAACTGGCCAGGGTGCTACCCCTCCTACCACAGACTCTTCCTCCCAGGTGTTCATGTCAGCTTCACGTACTTACGTACGTACATACATACGTGGGCTGGAGCCTCCCAGATCAGAGTGTTGTCTGTCTGTCCCTCTCAGCAGAGTCTGCCAGTGGCCTGCTGGAGAGGAGCCCAGGGCTGTTCAGAGGCTTGGAAGCTTCTCAGAACCGGGACAGACTAAGGGGCCAGGTCTCAGCTGTTGCCATGAGGCATAGAGCCAGCCGGCTATGGAGGGCAGGCTAGAGGAGCGGCAAAGCTTGCACAGGGGAATTAGCAGCATCTGTGTCCTGACATGGGACGTCAGGAATGTGAGACAGCCCCAGCAACTGTGTGCGTACCAGGAACATTGGCAGGCCAAGCCAAGCCTTCCTGGACCCCAGAAACCGCCAGGCTGCAGCTGTTCCTATCACACAACCTGGTTCTGGGCTCTGATATACACAGGGCCTGTGGAGAACTTGGGGTGTCTGTTCAGCTATTCTATGGAACCCTGTTTTCCGTTTTGTCCTGTCTTCACAGTACTGGTAATCAAATCTGAGTCCTTTTTATTGGTCGGTTGGTTTGGTTTTTGCTACAAGGTTTTCCTCCTTAGCCTTGGCTTTCCTGGACCTCACTGTGTAGATCAGGCTAGCCCAAACTCACTGATCTGCCTTCCAGTTGTAGGGTTCCAGACATGTGCCATCATGTCTGGCCTGCTTTGATTTTAGTCATTGTTCTTTTTAAAGACCATGTCTCACCTTGTAGCTCAGGCTGGCTTCAATTCTGAGGTGATCTTGCCTCAGGCACTCTGAGTGTGGGGATTACAGACTTGAACCCACCATTCCTGACTTTATTTTTTTCTGGAGACAAGGTCTGTTCCTTTACCCCAGGCTGACCTCCGACTCTAGCTGATCCACCTGCTCAGCCTTCTGAGGGGAGTCTTTCTTCTCCTCTCTAAGACAGTCTCACTGTGTTCTATCGCTCCTGGAACCCAGGAATGATCAGGCAGAAGCTGTCCCTGTGACTCTGAGCAAACGAGTTCTGGGCTCTGATATGCACAGGGCCTACTGAGAACCCAGTGTGTCAGCTCAGGCCAGAACTTAAGTTAGAACCAGTTGTAAGTCCCACATAGAGGGCCCTGGGAACTAAATTCAGGTCCTCCTCATGCGCTTTGGGTGCTCTAATTAATTGTTGAGCCATCTCTCCAGCCCCACCCCCTAATTCTTGAATTCGACAGATTATCCTTTCTTCAGTCTCCTTCCTTAGTAGCTTGGACGAGAAGTGGGCCATACTGTATTAGACACATTCCTTGGTTTCACGGAGGGCAAAACAGCTTCTCTGTGGTAAAGCTGTGCTGAGGGACCATCAGGTGACTCAAGAGTCACCACGGGCCAGCGGTGGAACTGTGGGCCCTGGGGCTTTCGATCTGCAGCTCTTCACAACCTCCCAATCATCTCATGACCCAGGCAAACCCAAGGAATTGGTCTCAAGGTGGCAGCTGGAATGGTGACAGGACTGTCACTGACTGGACATCTCTAAAGGGAGACTGAATTTGGAAACATGTCTCGGTCAGAACGTTTGGTTATAATGTATGGTGTTCATACAGGAAGCCAATTATCTTATTTTTGTTTTCTTTTACCTATGTGTTTCTTTGCCTGCATGTATGTGTCTGTGTATCCAGTGCCCATGGAAATCAGAGGAGGATGTTGGCTGACTAGGAACTGGAATTACAAATAATATTGGTGCTGGGAATCAAACCCTGGGGGTGGGTTACAGGTGCTCTTAAGCAATGAGCCAACTCTTTGTCTCTATTCTTAAATTCTTACACTGGTCTCTGGAAGCCTAAATACATTTGCAGCCTCCACTCCCAGAGAGCTCGTGGGAACCAGGCAGCAGAAAGTCTGGGACCACTTTTGGCCTCTCCCTGCCTGCCCTAAGGTTCAGGGTTAGGAGCAGTTGACACTGCCAAGATGGAGCCCAGTAAGTTTCCAGGCTCAGAGCTCTGGGAAGCTGATCCCTTTGGGGTGGGGGCTGAGAACAGGGTTGTAACAGCCTCCAGGGAGGATCATGCAAGTGGGGACAGCTGCAGCTCAGCCAGGCGGCAACCAGCTGCTGCCTGGGAGACAGGCCAGGGCCAGGCAGGGCGGGCACGGCCCCCCGCAAGCCCTGAATCTGAGCTGGCAGATCCAGACCGTGGGAGCAGGCAGTGGCCGGAGGCTTGATTTCACATCTTCGTGCTGTGTTAACGGTCAGTTTGGTTAATGCTGAGCAGACGGGGGAGGGGACACCAGCTCCCTTGGGGACAGTTGTGGGCCAAACATGTCCGTGTGTAGAGGATACAGGGCCTGCCTTACAGATGGTGTGGTGTGGACTCATCTGCCCATGGTACTTACTTCACCACTGCAAACACAGGATGTATATCTGCTTCGGAGTGCGCTATAGCACAGCTGGAGGCAGAAGCCAGCGGAAGACACCCACCCCTCCCCCACCCCCTCCTATTGTCTGTGCCACCCAGACCGAACTCCCAACATGAAGAGTCTTCCCACCTTACGCCCTGCCACTCAGGGAAGACACCAGGCATGGGGAGATTTATTTCAAAAAAATAATTTATAAAATGCTGGTTCTTCTGTCTTTTCCCACAGGCTTCTCTGCTCTCAGGGACACCAGAGCTGATGCCCCTTTCACCAAGATGCTGGACACAAGCAATAGTGGGTGGGGGGGCCGGGGCGGTGAGGCCTGTGGGCTGGAGCAGTGAAGTCCCGAGGCCTCTAGGTTGTTTGGGGAGCTAGAAACATTTAGGACAAAAGCTTGGCAGTCAGGTCTGGTGAGCCCCTAGATAAAGACACGTGTCAAGGCCCTAATGCTTAGCTTCTCTGAGGATGAGTCCAAGGGCAAGGCCATGATCTTGAGAGTAGAATTGAACTCTGAGTTGAGAACATAAGGTTGGCATAGAAGGCCTGAACTATGAACCCTAGGACCAAGAATGGGCCTCCCTAAAACAGGGCCAGAGAGATCTGGGCCAGCAGGTCGTCTCAAGTCAAAAGGCCTGACACTGCCAACGTCAAATGCTGATGAATCAGGTTGGAGTTGAACTAGGAGGCCCACAGCCACAGGCCTACCAGCCCATACAACATTGTTCCCAAGCTCACGTCTTCTGTGCCTCAGGGAAAGGAAAGGGGTTTGGCTCAAGGGGTAAAGGGTCGTGGCTGAAAACCGAGTCACTGGAGGAGCAGGTGCTGCTGGCATCCCCACTGGAGGGAGAATAGGGTCCAAAGGTCAGGCGGAGGTCAAGGTACTGCAAGGAATAGAACTGGTCAGTTTCCAGCCTCTGGGTCAGGATGCTTCACGGTCATGGAAGTGGGCAGAGAGGGGATGGGGTGGGAATGGACAGTACCTCTTCAGAGACAGCCAGCAGGACCTTGTCCAGAGCTTCCACCAGCTGCTTAAAAGTAGGCCTCTGAGAGGGAGCTGCATGCCAACACTCCCTCATTAGCCCATACCTGGGGACAGAAGCTTATGTCTTAGGAGGGCAGGCCAAGTGAGGATTGTGGGCTCCCTGGGGTTGGGGCTGCGGGGAGGAAGCTGCACAGGATAAGCAGGGCAATTAAGTGGGGGAGTAGGAACATGGCCAGGCACCATGAGCCGTGGAGAGGAAGAGGAGGGACCGGAAGTGGAGACAGTACTGTTGTATGGCCAGGGCCAAAAGTTGACATCAGTCAGGACAGAGGATGGAGTCTGAATCCTGGGGCAAGGAGGGTGACCTTACAGCTCTGAGGGGCAGTTTGGGGGCCGCTCCATTCTGTGCCCCTCTCGTAGCAGGGAGAACAGCTCTTCCACCGGGATGCCAGGGTATGGGGAACCACCGAGGGTAAAGATTTCCCACAGCAGAATCCCGAAAGACCACCTGAAGGCAGAACTGCGGCTCAGCAGGGCTCGGCTTCCTTCTTCCCTCCCCTCCCTCCCGAAGCTTTGGTAAAGGCTATTTGCCATCATAATCCACCCTTGGGGATAGGGAGGGGCACTCCTTCCTTTTGGAGTATCACCGTAATTCCTAAGATCTAAAGACTTTGGCAAGTGCCTTGCCCTTTTAGAGGCGATAGATGACTTGAAGATAGCCCGCAGCCATCTTAGAACCCAGTTCCGGGACTCACACATCACTCTGGTGTGTGTACACTCGGTCAAACAACGCCTCAGGAGCCATCCACTTGACTGGCAAGCGTCCCTAGAGGAAGGAGGCGGGACGCGGTGTGAGTCGTACTGGATCTATCCCTTTTAGACTCGGCCTAGTCCCCGCCCCACTCCCAAGTATCTCCGCAGTGCCCCCTCACGTTGCTGGTTTTCTTATAGTAGTCGATGTGGTGGACACCACGGGCAAGCCCAAAGTCAGCGATCTTCATCACATCATCCTCGGTCACCAGCACATTTCGGGCAGCCAGGTCCCGATGGATGCACTGAGGACAGGGTAGGGAACTTAGGAGTATCAGTGAGGACACATGTCTGGGAGTTCATCGATTCACAGCAAGCCCAGGGGCCAGAGACACTCAGTCCCCAAAATGACGAGAAACGAAATGGGCAAGGGCCTTTGCTGAATCCCCAGAACCAGAAAGAGAAAAAGAAGCACGTTTGTTTAGAGCCCACGCCTGCGCCATGCTTGCCCTCGGGTGGAGAGGATGGGGACCTGCGGGGTTACAAATGGGGACATGCAGGGTTAGCTGCAAATGTATGGGGGCAATGGGTAGAGCCATGAACTGGGAGCAAGGGAGCCGCTGAGGACATTCAATGCCACCAGTAAGAAGGTGTGGAGGAGTTAGAGTGGTCCAGACCACAGCACAACTGTCATTTGTCCACACCTTCCGAGACTCCAGGTACTGCATGCCTCGGGCCACCTGGTAGGCACAGGAGACCAGGGCCGGGAAGGAGAGTGGTCCTTCACTGCTCCGAGGCCCATCAGGGCTGAGATCAGGGCCTGGGGGACGCCGGGCACGGAGGAATTCCCGAAGGTTTCCCTTGGCTGCATATTCCACAATCACATACAGGGGCCCTACAGAGGGAAGACATGGACCAGGGGATGGGAAGTCTGGCAAGACTGTGCCTTTGCGTCTCAACTGCGTATTTGTGATCCTGGCTCCGGCCCCACCTTCCTGAGTGCATACACCCAGCAGGTTGATTATGTTCTTGTGTCGTCCGATTAGCTTCATCACCTCCATCTCAGAGATCAGGTCTGCCAAATCCTTGTCAGAGGCATTGTCTGCAAAGCAATGGATGTGGGGGTGGGGTGGAGAGACTGAGGAATTTGCCCTCCAACTCCAGGAGAGCATCATGGGATGGGGTGGGGGTGGGGACTGTCAAGGAACTCTGGGCTGAAACCCTGCTGGCCTGTGTGCCTCAAAAAGAAGCCATTTCGAGCTAGGGATGTAGTTCAATTTGTAGAGTGTTTGCCTAGTATGAAGTCTGCGTTCTATCCTCACCACAGTATAAAACTAGGTGTGGTAAAGCCCACCACATCTAAGCCTAGCGTTGATGAATATGAGGTCAGCCTCGGCTACATGAAACAAAAACAAACAAACAAACAAACCCCAAACAGCGTCTGTGTGTGTGTGTGTGTGTGTGTGTATTGTGTGTGTGTGTGTGTGTGTGTGTAAAGAGGGATCAGGGAGCATGGAAGGATTTGGAGGGAGGAGAGAGTAGGGTGGAAATGCTGTAAATACATATTCATGTAAGAAACTCTCAAAAAAAGTAAGTGCTTTAAAAAGAATAATTCTGGGCTGGAGAGATGGCTCAGTGGTGAAGAACACCGACTGCTGTTCCAGAGGTCCAGAGTTCAATTCCCAGCAACTACATGGTGGCTCACAACCATCTGTAATGGGATCTGATGCCCTCTTCTGGTGTGTCTGAAGACAGTGACAGTGTTCTCACATACATAAAATAAATAAATAAACCTTAAATAAATAGATAAAAGGTTGAGCCAATTCTGCAAATAATAGTAATAATTCCTGGCCAAGAATAGTGGAGCACACCATTAATCTTCCATGAGTGTGAGATCAGCTTGGTCTACATATGGATCCAGAAAGACTATATATAGAGATCTTAACTAAAACCAAACAAACACTTATTTATGTAAGATAGAGTTTCTGTGTAGCCCTGGCTGTCCCAGAACTAGTTCTGTAGTCCAAGCTGGCCTTGAACTCAGATCTGCCTGCTTTGAATCCCTCCTAGTTGCTGGGATTAAAGGTGTGTACCGCTATGGTTGGCTTAAATACTTGCTTTGATGGTTTGGGGAGATCCCCAGCATGCACATAAGAAATTGGGTGGAGCAGTGCTGCAGCTGTAGCCCTAACACTCAGGGCACAGGGTGGAGGAGGGGAGCTCAATGTGCAGCTATCGTAGCTGAGACAGCAAAGCCCAGGTTCAGCAAAATGTCTCAAAAACTAAGCCGGTAAGAGTCAGAGGAGGCACCTGATGTAGCACACCTACACCTATGTGTACACACATATTCCTACACCCACATACACACACATATCTACACCTATACATGCACATACATATGCCTATACATGCACATACACCCACACTTATACATGCACATATATCTAAGCCTATATATGCACATGCACCTACACCTATATCCACACACACATATACCTACACCTATGCCTATATCCACACCCACATACACCTGGCACCCACACCCACAGTCTCACAACCTCTCCGAACCTTAGACTTGTCTTATCTCTGAAGACTGTCAAAAACCTGACTGTCCCAGGAGCAGGTCCAGGGGACAGAAGAGAGACAGAAGCTCCAGACAGGAAGGAAGCTGTGCTAACTGGTCCCTGGGTAACAGTTTCTAGAGGCAGGAAGTACCCTGAGGTCTTGTTATGTATTAAGGAAGGAGACTTCCATGACTTCTCTAGGGTAGACTGGGCTGAGGACCAGGGAATAGGCTCCCAGGGCTGACCTACTGCGGCCTTGGGACAAAGGCATAGCTCTTATCCTAGCTGTTCATCAACATGGAGAAGCCTGTTTCACAATCACTGTCTCCAGACAGTGCCAGCTGGCTCCAGCTGTGCAGAGTGGAGGGAGAGAGGAAAGGAGGGAGGGAGGGAAGAATGCAGCAGCTAGGGGATGGCAGCAACAGGTTTTAATGGGGGCCAGCAAGACACCCAGGACCCAAGGGTATATATACTGTTGAACATCAAGAGACTGAGTAAGCATGGCATGATGATATGATTTACACAGAACAAAACAACAACTAATAAACACATAGAAGAAAACAGAAAACGTAAAGGAGCCAGCAAGATGGCGTTGCACACAAACCTGAGACAGCGAGACTATGATCCCTGAAACTGACTCCTATAAGTTGTTCTCTGACCATTACATGCACAGGCTTTGATATGTGCTCACGCTTAACACACATATTACACACACAACACAATAATCGCCCTAAATCCCAGCAGGGGGAGGCAGAGGCAAGCAGATCCCTGTAGATTCAAGTCCAGCCTGGTCTATAAGTTCCAGGCCAGCCAGGGCTGTATAATGAGACCCTGTCTGAAAACGTAATGAACTCCATCTGAATTACCTCACTTTACCATCCTAAGACGATTGTCTTAGTCTCCCAAGTACCCAAGATGATAGATAGGCTTGTGCCACCAGACCCAGCTTGCACCTGGGACCTCTTATTTTTAAGATTTTTATTTGTATGTGAGTGGGGTGTGTGTGTGTGTGTGTGCGTGTGTGCATGCATGCATGTGCCTTCAGAGGTCAGAAGAGATGTCAGAATCCCTGGGACTGGAGTTACAGGTGGTTTTGGGTTGCCAGATGTGTGTGCTGGGAATTGAACTTGGGTTCTCTGCATCGAGCACTCTTAATTGCTAAGCCATCTCTTCAGCCCTGAGACCGGGATAGTTTTATACTAAGGGCACAGAGTAAGAACAGGAGGAATATGTACTGAAGGTGTATTATTTAGTGGGATTGATGGGGATAAGGCTTGAAACATGTGAGGATGATAAAGAGATGTGAGCTCAGAGCTAACGGGGAATATTAAGCTCCAATCACCATAAGTCTCACAGGGATCATCACCTAGTGGCTAAACGTTACTGAGCTACTTATGTATGATTTCAGCACTTGGGAGCCTGATGGAGGAGGGTCCCTGTGAGTTCCAGGCAGGGTTAGATTACAGAGTGACCTCTAGGTCAGCCTCAAAACGAAACAAAACCATCCCAGCCGGGCATGGTGGTGCATGCCTTTAATTCCAGCACTTGGGAGGCAGGGCTGGTCTAGTCTACAGAGTGGTCCTAGGACAGCCAGGTTATACAGAGAAACCCTGTCTCAAAAAAAACCAACCCCCCAAACAAACAAAAAAGAAAGAATGAAAGAAAAAAAAAAAAAAAAAACCTAGTTCCACACCCTACACCAAAAATTTACTAAGGCACCATGTATTAGAAATATCTTTGAACTTCCCCTTGAGAGGTAAGGGGTGTGGAGGCACAAGCGGTAACTGAGGGTTAGAAATCACTTGCCAGGGCCAGCAGCAGGGTTAGGCTTCAGGCCCAAGGGTGGAAAACGTGAGGGCTTTTGTCATGCACAGGCAGCCCGTGTAGCCCCTTGAGTGGTCCCAGCACACCCTTCCCAGGTTGCCACGTATACCTTTCAGCATCTTTACAGCCACGGTGCTGGTTTGGTCAGGCCGAGAGGGATCCATGCCAAAGGCTTCTGCACGAACCACTTGCCCAAAGCAGCCCTCACCGAGGGGCTTTCCGAGCACCAGCCTGGAGACCAAGAAGGCCCATGCCTCAGATCTGTGGGTACCACTCCTGAGCTGGCACCCCCATTCTCAGCCTGCTCAGTGTACCTGTCCCGGGGGAATTCCCAAAGTGGGTCGAGAGGTAGGTCTAGACTCACAAGGCCCGTGAGCAAGGGCGGGCCACTGGAGGAGAGTCGGACACCTCGCACCAGGGACAAGCTTGATTTGCCAGAGGATCTCGACTCCAAAGAGAACTGCAAAGTGGGAGATTTGTTCTGCCTGCTGGGGTCAGGCTGAAAGCCACACATAGTGGGTTCTGGGGAACAGACACAGTACCTGTCGGGCCAAAGGGAAACGGGACAGCTTTTGTACAGTGACAGGCTGTCGAGAGTGGTGACCGTGGATTGCCTGTCGGTGATATACCCCGGCCAGCAGCAGGAGCAAAACCAAAGCCAGTGAGCCAGATACATATAGGATGGTATCAGTATATCTGGCCTCGGATGTTGCTGTTGTCCACGTGAGGTCTTCCTCTGCTTGTTAGATGAACATAGACAGAGAAAATGAGCAGCCAGTGGTCAGATTGACCAGCCCTTCCCCTCAGCTTAGGTCCCTATAGTTACTAACACATCTAGGGACACCCACTGAAAAAGTCACAGTTATGCATAGTCTTATATCCCCAAGGGTCACATGGACAGTCAGGTAAAATCAGATGCATATCCCTGCTGAATTCAGGAGTGAGAGCATTCACAGTCCCAACAAAACAAATACTATACTCCCACAGGCCAAGGAAACTGCCTACCTAACAGGTCACAATGGACCAGAGAGGAGTCCTGTAGCCTCCCCCAAGAACCTCCCAGGCCCTCACCTGGTAACACAGTGAGCCAGGCTGACTGGTAGGAGAGGCCAATGGAGTTGCCGGCCAGGCAAGTGTACTCTCCTGCATCCTCAGCCGACACATTCCTCAGATACAAGACCTCCACCTCTGAGCTATTGATGTCTGTTGTCTGAAGCAGTGGACACACTAGGTCACAGGAGGCTCTGGGCCACACTGCAGCCAGGAGGGTAGCTGGGTACCATCCCCCACTAATGGAAAGAGAACCAGCAGGAACCACACCTTCAGGACTTGTACGTAGGGGAAGCCATCAGCGCCAAAACTGCTGCCGTTGATAACGATGTGCTTCAGCCACTGGATGTGGGGCTGGGCATCGCTGTACACCTTGCAGAACAGCTCCACATCGCTGCCAACCACAGCTGTGGTGTTGGCTGGGAGCCCCGCCTGCAGGATGGGCCGGTGCGGGGACCGCTCTGGGGACCAGGCCAGGCCGTCAACCCTGACCAGTGGTACCCATGAAATCACCCCATCTACCTGCCCCCAGATGCCCTCCTAGTTCAGATGAAGGACCTTCTGGATATACAGCTCAGATCTTGTTTGCCTTCTGTTTATCTTCCTTTAACTTTTTATGGCTTTACTGTCTTTGGGTCTAGGGCAGCTTCTCAGACTCACATTCAAAATGTCCTGCCCCTCCATAAATGCTGCACCCATGGCAAATGCTGGCCCACAAACGTCCTACAGTCTTAAGAACTGAATTTACTCTGTATCATCTGCCTGAATGCTCTTCTCCCATTCCCTTAGGCGGACTTCTTCTCCTTCAGCCACGCCCACCCCCTTGGTTCCTCCGGACCCTTGCTTGGGGCTGTTCCGCTGATCTGAAACTGTCTCTATCTAGTTTCCAACACAAGATTAGATGAGATACCCACCCTAGGGGCAGGACGGAGCGGAGATAAACTAGGTTCTCTGTCCTACCCCCCAAGCCCGCCCACTCACCCAGCACATCCAGCAGATAGCTGTAGCGAATGCTACCCAGAGTGTTCTCCACAAGGCAGGTGTATGTGCCGCGGTCTGAGGGCACCACACTTTCCATCACCAGGCTCCAGTGTTGGTGGCGCAGCTGGAAGCAGGCAGAGGTAGAGGGAGTGTCCACAGGGGACCCGGGAAAGCCGAGACAGGAGGAGGACAGAGTCTGCCTATGGGGCTCTTCTCAATCTTCCTAGCTCCTGAGAGGATCAGGCCAAGGCCAGAGATCTCTGAGAAAAAGAGGCTATAAGAAGTGTCTTAATGGGGCTGGAGGAGGAGGAGGTGGTGGTGTCTGAAGGCCAGGCATAGTGGTGCACACCTTGAATCCTAACACTAGGAAGCCATCCAAAGGCAGGAGGAGGATATGAATTTAAGACCAGCCTGGTCTACAGATGGAGTTCCTAGCCACTCAACACTACATAGTGAGATCTTGTCTCAAAAGAACAAGTAAAACAAACACTACAACCCTCCCCCCAAAAAAAATAAAACCTCAAAATAAAAACAACGTCTGAGCCATGGTCTGAGTCTTTCAAGTTTAGTTACACCCTACCCAGGAGTGCTCCCTTGTACTAGTCTTTGCTGGTTCTGAGTCTCAGTTTCCTCCTTACAGCAAGCTAAAACCTACTGCTCAGTGTTTCTTCCCACCTTAAAGGAGATACTACCCAAGAGGCTGGGGTTGGAGATAGCCTGTACTCTATAATAACACCCTGTCTCAAAATCCAGCATCATCGGAGCTGGAGAGATGGTTCAGTGGTTAAGAGCACTGACTGCTCTTCCAGAGGTCCTGAGTTCAATTCCTAACAACCACATGGTGGCTCACAACCCTCTGTAATGGGATCTGATGCCCTCTTCTGGTGTGTCTGAAGACAGCAACTCACATATATAAAATAAATACATCTTAAACAACAACAACAATCAGCATCCTCACCCCAGGTGAGGTGACCCAAGCTTTTCATCCAAGTACCTGGAAGCCAAATGCAGGCTAGCTCTTTGTGAGTTTAAGGCCAGCCTAGTCTACATCTCAAAAACACAAAACAAAACAAAACAAACAACAAACAAACAAACAAACAAACAAAACAAAAAAACCAAAACCAGTTCCAGCCCATTAGGGCTAGAGAGATGCTCAGTGATTAACATCGCCTGCTGCTCTTCTGGAGGAGCTGAGCTTGCTTCCTGGCTACCTGCACTAGGCAGCTCACAATTGCCTGTGTAATTCTAGCTTGCAGGGATCTGGTGCCCTTTCTCTGTAGGCACACATAGACACATAAATAAAAACAATTAAAATAATCCTTTAGTGTCCCTTGGCTGCAAACATCATCACCAACAATGAAAACCCCAACCCGAACATAATAGCAGTTTGTTTCCGCTGAGGCTGAGAGCTTGCATTTTGTGATTGGGAACCTGAGTCAGAGCTCCAGAATGACTTTCCTCATTCTCTATGGACCTACACGAGAAGCTAGAGAGAGGATGAACTTGGAAAGTGGAGACTCACCCGAATGCCTCCAATCCGATTCTCCCCACGGAAGTCCTGCCCATCCTTGAGCCAGTGGATAGTGGGCATGGGGTTCCCTGCAGCTGGACAGCGGAATTTGACAGTGTTCCCAGCAGGCACTGCATGCAGTTTCTTCTCCATGCGTTGGGGGTGTGTCCAGTAGGGTGCTAGAGGGAAAAGAAAGAGTAATTAGGACCCTCAGGTCACCTTGGCTCCCATACCCAGTGACCAGATGGGTGGTGAAGAGTCCTTGGGAGAAGGCACCAACCTTGCTGTATGTAGACATGCTCACTCGAGGAACTGCTGAGTGTCTTGGGGTCCTCATCATTATTGACAGAGATTAAGGAGTCTATTCATAGACAAAAGAAAGCAGCTGAAATCCAAGAGAAGAGGGGTTTTTCTCCCAAGGGACCCTTAAGCCCCTGCCAGCCCCTCTTACCATCCATAATCAAAGTAAGATTGTGTACAACAGTCATGGAGCCACGTGCCAGGCAGAAGTATCTACCAGCATCCTCAGGAAGGAAGCTGGCAATCTCCAGGCGGCCTCTCCAACCCCGTACTCGCCCAACAGATGCTAGGCGGCTGCCCTCTTTGTACCAATGACGACCACGCTCAGTACGGCCACAGCACAGCCTCACAGGCTGCCCCAGGGCCACAGTCAACACCTGCTCTTGCTGCTCCAGGATTGGGGCTAGGCAGGGCTCTGGGGGCAGATGGCAGAAGTCATTGATACCTATAGCTCCATCTGAGGCTAGCCCTCCACCCCGAGTACAGAGCATGCTACATACATGGGACACAAAGATCCTGTAATACATGCCGTCCCCACACACATAGCAACATGCTACAAATGCTTTGCATAGGGCCAATGCCACACTTTTTCTGGGAGTTGTCTCTCACACACACACTTTGCATACATGCTAGACATGCTACTACCCCAAATATACACACACACACAAGGCGCATGCTACAGGTGCCACATATGGGACACATGCCACACCTCTGAGGCACACTGTACTCAAACATACATCACACATGCTGCTTGCACCTCCCAACCCACACACGCAGTGCAACCACACACAGCCAAGGAGCTCACCACTGGCTCTGCAGCCTAGCCCAGGCTCTGTGCCCTGTAAGGCTAATCCTCTCTTGTAGACAGACAGATAGGAGTGTGCTTACTGGGAGACAGTGAATCGCAACGCCCTGCCTTGCTGCCTCCTTCTTGGGGCCAGGGCCAGGATCCTCTCCAGCTTGGCTCAGCCAGAAGCCCCTTTCTGGTGCCTGTCCCTGACAACCCTGCCACCCTCTCCCACCTTAGAGGCCATACCCTGCTCCATTTCCTCAGAGGCCTCAAGGGACAAGGCTGGTGTCCCCTGAAAGATGCTCAGTAGGGCCAACAGCAGCCACATTTCCTTCCAGCTGTTCTCAGGACACGGGCCAGACTTCCCACTGACCACCTGCCTAAAAGAGAGGTTGGGGGGAAAGAAGAGCTCGGGTCACATTCTTTGTTTTGCAGATGAAGACCCAGAGACAGGAAGCAGTCAGCTCATCCAAACCCCACAAGGCAGTAGTGGGGGCAGAGGCTGGAGCCAACACTGCTCAGCAGAGCCCCAGCCTCTCCACAGGAGGTTCTGCAGGGCGTGTGCTGACTTCCTGCTGTCCTGGGTCCTACTGTGACCTGGCATGCCTTCACAGAGAGAGCAGTTTCAGAATCCTTTTCTTGGAAGGAAGCAGAGATGGTGACTTATCCTTTGCTCGCTCCGCACACATCATTTTCTGCTGAATAAACGAATTCATTATTCATTGCCGAAGACTCAAAGAAGAAAAGGGGAACCTAATACAAGGCCAGACTTCAGCATCTGGATACCATCTAATGGGACCTCACTCTTTTGCATTGTTGACGTTTCCATGTCCAGCTTGGGATGCTTCCATCAGTGGGTGCTCTAATGAGGCACAGTCCAGAGCAAGGGCGTCCTTTCTCCTTCCGAGCCAGAAAAGCATCCCAGGGACACTTCCGGTGGTTTGTACCCTCATGGTGTCTGACAATGTAGGAGCTTGTTTGGCTTTTTTAAATTGTTTTTCAGAGTTGTGGGTTGAACACCCGAGACCCCCTTGCATGCTAAGCAAAGCCTCTGTCACTGAGCTCCATGTCTTTGTAGCTGACACAGATTTTATATGTCTGGTAGTGACAGAATTCAAATCCCGATTCCTGCCAAGACCTACCTTTGTCCCCTTCTGAACTGTTATTGTCATAAGGGTGCTTTAGGGACAAAAAGGGATCAAACATGGAGGGATGGTTCACAGAGAGCATTGGTGAGACGTTCTCTCCATCCCCACACTGAGTGTGCACGGGCACCCTTTGTCTGACCTTAATCAGTCTCTACTTCTGAAACGGTGCTGTTAAGTCTGATACACATACTTGTCCAGATGCTATACTGGAACATCTGTCTCCGAAAGGGAAGACTCAGACCTAAGCAACCAGTTATCACCAGCATCTTTGGGTCCATCTTAGGACCCTGCTCTTGTTCGGCAAGGGCTTTGTGAGTGTGTATGCCATCTTGCACAGGGGCCGTGCTAATTTCTCTATCCGTCCGACTTTAGTAAGTGTACACAGAAAACAGCACAGCATGGTTCTTAGGAGATGCATTCTGTACTTTACCAAACTGGGAACCCTGCCCAGAGAGTTCCTTGTACCTGTTCTTCTCAGCCTGCTGCTGAGGAAGACTCAGGCCTAAGTGTCTCTCAGTTCCCCAGCCCTACTTAGGCTAGGCCATGGCCATTCAGTATCATGGCAAATTCTTAGTTCTTCACTGACCAGTAGTTTGTTTGTTTGTTTGTTTTGTTTTTCTCCCTGATGGTTGTGAGCCACCATGTGGTTGCTGGGAATTGAACTCAGGACCTCTGGAAAAGCAGTCAGTGCTCTTAACCGTGGAGCCATCCCTCCAGCCCTGTTTTCTCCTTGTTGCTTAGTTTATCAGCTCCTAAGGGGTAACTGCAGACTGCCTTTTTCCTTTTGCTTTTCTTTTCTTTTATTATTTTGAGACAAATTCTCACTAAAGTTGGTCAGGCAGACTGGCATTGAAACTCACTCTGTAAACCAAGCAGGTCTTCAAATTGTGAGCCTCCTGCCTCAGCCTGGCTAGCACCTGTTAAGGCCCGAGTGCCAGGCCCAGCTTTTCTAGGCTTCATTTTAAACGCCAGCGTTCAATCTCGTTAGTTCCACTGTCTGTCCCTTCAACAATTCTAAAAGCCAGCATGTTTGCTTCCTCGCCTGTACCTCCGTGTCCCTCCTTCTTCTTGCCCACAAGCTTAGCTATCACCTTAAAACCTTGACCTGTCCCCGACCCTTAGTTTGGTCAGCCTATCTGCAAAACTCCTACCACACCCTGCTAAGCAGAGAGGGCCGCTCTTCAGTCTCCAGCTTGGGTTGGGATGGACTGGACAGGTCCGGGGAGGTTTAATTCCCACTCATGGGCTGCCTTGAACTTCAGTCTCTGAGTTCTTAGTCTGGTCACCTCCGCTAGCCGCTGAGGATCACTAGCACTTGGGACTGTCATCAGAGAGCGCTGAGTTGTCTACCCTCCCGCACTCACATGATGAGGTGCTCTATGCAAGTAACTGCAAGCGTTAGTTTCCTCATCTTTTTGGCCAGAGCGCGTCTGTCACCCGCCCAAGGGCGACAGTGCTCTTACTTTAGTGCCCCCACTCCGTCGCTCTCGGAGGAGGGAAGTGCCCGTCAGCAGTCCCCACGCAGAGTTGCATAGACAGCTGGCCCATCGCCCCCGCCCCGGTGGGCAATAAGTAACCAGAGCGGTGACCAGGGTGCTCTTTGAACGGAGGGGGACAAAAGGCCCTGTGTGCGCTGCGGGTTACTGATTTACCGCCCCCTCCACCCAACCACTCCCGCCGCGCGGGCGCCAAGGTCCCCGGGCTGAGGGGGCAGCTCCCGAGCTCCACGACCGCTGTCCCCACGGCGGCCGGGAGTACAGTGTGTGGCCCGGCTCGCCCAGAGCTAGACGGCTCGGCTCTCCGTGCAGGGGCCCGGCTCACCTGGCTCCTCCGCTGCCTGGTTCCCGCGCCCGCGGTCAGGATCCGCGCAGGGCTGGCACACTCACCCGCCAGGAGCTCCTCCGCCCCGGGCCGAAGAGCCAGGAATGTCTCTGCAACTGCAGCGTGGCGGGGGGCTGCCCACCTCCTGCCCCGCCCACCTCGAGCTCCGCCTCTCCTGGACCAGTTCTGATCTGAGAGGCGTGGTCCGACCGGGCAAATGTCTGCCGGGCACCCTAGTGCAAGAGCTCAGGGTGGACTGGATCGCCCAGTCTCAGCCACTCCAGGACCCCCAGCCCAACCTGCATGGTCTTATGTGCTCTGTCGTTTGCTCTTCCACTGGGGCGGCAGAGGCAGGTGGATCTCTGAGTTTCTGGACAGCTTGGTTTACATAGGGAGTTCCAGGACAGATAGGACTACACAGAGAAACCTTGTCTCGGAAAAATAAAACAAAACCAACCAACCAACTAAATATATAAATAATTTTAAATAAATAAATAAAATACATAGCCAGACTAGGCCTGGTAATCCCAACTATTCAGCCACCACCACGTAGGTGGAGAGATGGCTCAGCAGCTAAGAGCACTGACTGCTCTTCCAGAGGTCCTGAGTTCAATTCCCATCAACCACATGGTGTCTCACAACCATCTGTAATGGGATCTGATGCCCTTTTCTGGTGTGTCTGAAAATAGATACAGTGTGCTCATATAAATAAGATAAATAAATCTTAAAACAAAACAAGAAAAACCCCACTACTACCAACAACAACAAACTCCCCCAAACAAACAGGGAGCCTAGTGGTCGAGCATTTGCAGGTATAAGGCTCTAAGTTTATATCATAGTGTATAAAACAAATGCTGGAATTTTCTTTTAAAAAATTACTTATTTTATGTGGATTGGTGCTCTCCCTCCATGTCTGTCTGTGTGAAAGTGTTCCAGACCCTGGAACTGGAGTTATAGATAGTTGTAAGCTGCCAAACGGGTGCTGGGAATTGAGCCCGAGTCCTCTGGAAGAGCAACAAGTGCTACTCAGTCTATTCAGCCTACCTTGTTCTTTTTTAATGTACATTTTAAACTTTAGCTTTTAAAAAGTTGTAATTTTATTTTTAAAAGATTCATTTTACGTTACGTTCGGCTTGCAAGTTTGTCTAATAGCCTGCCGATACCAGAGGAGGGCCGATTTTCTGGAACTGGAGTCATAGACTTGAATGCAGACCCTCTAAGTATTTCTTTGGCTCTTAAACTTTTAAAAAAATATTATTTATTTATTTTAATGTATATGAGTACACTGTCACGTTTTTCAGACATACCAGAAAACAGCATCTGATCCCATTACAGATGGTTGTGAGCCACCATGTGGTTGCTGGGATTTGAACTCAGGACCTCTGGAAGAGCAGTCAGTGCTCTACTAAGCCATCTCCAGTCCCCGGCTCTTAAACTTTAAGGCTAAGTTCATTTGGTTTTAGTTTTTTGAAAACAGGCTCTTGTTGTGTAGTCCTGGCTGGTGTGAAACACTTCTCTGAAGGCTACCTTGTCCTCCTCTCAAGGATCTTCCTGCCTTTGCCTCCAGAGTGCTGAGATCACAGGAACGTCTGTGGCCACAGGATCCTCGATTCATGTGATCTCAGAAAGTACATGGAGCCTGGTTTGTACTTGGGTGGGTGATTACAGGTGGGAGCCAACACCCAGGCCCCAGTGAATTTTCAAACACTTTCTCATGGCTTTTACATGATAGCGTTGGCATGATATGGCCATCTGGTCCATGTGTGCAGACCTCCCTCCTCGCGTGTCCTCATCCTATCCCCCTGGGCCTTTGCACAGGAATCCCCTGTTCCTAGTTTGACCTGCTCCCTCTTGGTCTGGTTCTTTGGTCTCAGTTGGAGGCCCCAGGACAGCCCAGGGGATTTGCCAAGTTCCCTCTGTTAGGATGGAGAAAGGAAGGACGAACCTTGAATGAACCTTGAATCTCAGAACTATCGGCCTTGTCCTGTCTTCATGTTCTCCTCAGCAAATCAGTGAATGATAAGCTGAAGAGCCTATGTTCACATCTGACCTGTGAGCACTAGGAACCATTCTTTCCTCCTTATCCTTTGCAGGCTGTAACTGACTAGTTATTCATGTAAGCAGCCGGGAAATGTTAAGTTCCTGAGAGCTGGGAACCGAATCTGTGGGCTTCATTTGATAGCTCAAGTGACTGGCACATAGTAGGTATCTTCAGAGAGCTCCATCCCCACCTGGCTCAGGTCTGTCCCCTCTGCCAGCCCTTCTGACAGGCAAGTGATGGGGGGGGGGCACACAACTCAGGTCATCTACCCAGGTTCTCACCCAGGGACAAGAGCTGCCAGGGAAGCAGCAGCTTCCTTTACTTAAAAAAAAATCTATTGTGTGTGTGTGTGCGCGCGCGCAAGATCTTGTGTGTGAACATGTATGTGAACACACGTGTGCACATGTGTGCAAGTGTGTTACTGTCATCATGAACTATCAGTGTGGTATCCAGGAAGAAACAGTGCACGATCTAAACCACTAAGCCATTTCTCCCTTCCTCCATTCCTATCTTTACTTGTTATTGACATTTTAATTCCATTATTTTGTGTGCGTGTGTGTGATGGTTTGGAGGCTGGAAGATCCTGAATCCCCTGGAACTGGAGTTATGGATTGTTGAGAGCCACCATATGGGTGGCAAACACAAATGCACATGCTCAGGGTCGGAGGAGAGGAAAAAAAAGTTTAGCATGATCCCCTAGTCCACAGTCTAGCCCCTCAAGAGTGTCCATGACGAAGGAGGCTTCAGCATCTGCTTTGCAGAGAGGTCGCCTCAGAACTCCAGGACCTTTCTTCCTCCGCCTCCTTCCCCATGGGCTCCACTTATTAGAGTTCTTGGGGGTCCTTGGTGAGCTGACAATAGAAGCTAGACCTTATAACACAGATTTCATTCAATTCTGGGGTGTTTCCTGAACCCAGTGCTAATTAACTAGGAGCTTCCTATAACCCCACTTCCTCCCAAGGGTCCCAAGGCCCTCAGATTGTCCCCCAGCTCCAAAAATATATTCTCTAAGTCTCGACTGAACATTTCCACAGCCTTGACTCTCACAAGATCATTCAGTTACTCACTTACTTACTCAAGTGGCAAGTATTTTATTGAAGGTTTGTTATGTGATGCGCCCTGTTATGTGGGACCCGGATCACTTCCAGGTCATTCAGCTTCCTGTGTGCACTCTTCTCCTGGGCTGGGAGGTATAAACCACCGCACCCTGACTGCATGAGCTATTTTAAATTCCACGGGTAAGACAGTAAAGCAGACACCACCTCTGGGCAGATAAGTAAGATTTACTTACTGCTGGGAAGGAGACAGACAGGCAGAGGGAAAGGCGGAGGGCGAGGCAGAGGGAAGGGCATCATCCGGTGGCTCTTGTATCTTTTTTCCTTTTCTACCTTCTCCTTCCTCCCTTCCTTCCTCCATTCCTTCCTCCCCTCCTTTCTTCCTCCCTTCCTTCCCTCCTTATTTTTTTTATCTTTTGAGACAAAATCTGGCTATATACACCCAGCTGTTCTGAAATGCGCTATGGAGACCAGGCTGGCCTTGAACTCTTAGTAACTTTCTCTTTCCCCAGGCCAAAGACTTGAGAGCCACCACACTGGCTTCCAGGCTCTCAACATTTCCTGGAAGGTAGAGATTCACTAGAAGGAGCTGGGGGAGGTGCTTCTCTCCCCAGGACATACCAAGCCATGGCAGGAGTTTACAGATTCTGTGTCCCTAGAGTACCAGGCAGGGGGGAGGAAGGTCTCTGGATGCTGGTCTTTACCTCCCCCACCTGCTGGGGGGTACGGTTATAGGGGGCACGAGCAGAGACTGCCTAGTGCCAATGATGTTGCTCTTGGCCAGAAGCCTGGCTTAGGAAACACTGGGCTCTGTGTGGAAGGGCTGCCACTGAGCCAGCCTAACCCCTGCGTGAGCCCCACTCCAGCTCAAGTCTCTGGCCTCGGTTCTGATCCTATCCTTTGACCTAGGCCTCGTCTTTTTTTTTTTTTTTTTTTTTAAGATTTAGTTAATCTTTTTTTTAAAAAAATATTTATTTGTTTATTTTATTTATTTCATGTAGGTGAGTACACTGTAGCTAGCTGTCTTCAGACACACCATAAGAAGGCATCAGATCCCATCACAGATGGTTGTGAGCCACCATGTGGCTGATGGGAATTGAACTCAGAACCTTTGGAAGAGCAGTCAAGTGCTCTTAACCATCTCTCCAGCCCCAACCATTTTTTCATCTTGAGAGGGCTTTGGTTTTTTTTTCCTGAGGGAGAGATCAAGAGGGTTTTTAAAGTACAATCCCATGTTATATTAAGATATTTTAGTCAACCACAGCCCAAGTGATTTAACCAATGGTGGTCCCATCAGATTAAAGAGAAAAGTCCAATGGCTAATACTTCACTGTCCCTTTACTGTGCTTCACTACGTTTGGAGTCACAAGCAACACTGTGTTAGAATTGTCTACAGTATTCAGTACAACAATATGCTACATAGGTTTGTAGTTTGGGTGCAGTAGGCTGTATCACATACATGTATCATATAGCACAGGGATGCCATAGACTGCACCATCTAGACTTGTGTATATTTGTTCACGATGTTCACACGATAACGGTAATGAGTAATGGTCCAAGGCCACACATATCCCTGTGAGTGATTCGCTACAGAAAGACCACGGCTCACGGCTACTCTCGAAGAGGAGCAGGGTCAGCCCCCAGGACCCTCATGGTGGCCTTCCAGGGCACTACACGCATGTGCTGCACACACATGCATGGAGGTGAAACATTCATACTGTACACATAGAGAAGGGGACACAGAGTGACCCATATATATAACCAACGCTCAGAGTGAATGGATTGTTATTACTTTACATTTTTTTTCAGCTTCTTTTTGTTATGGTTGTTTGTCTGCTTTTGTGGCGGTCTCACTATGAGGGCCTGGTTAGCCTGGGATTCGCTACGTAGATCTGGACAGCCTGCAGCAGTCCTGCCTATGCATAGCTCTGGAAGACCGAGATTAAGGACATGTGGCTTTGATCTTAGTTTCCAGCCTCTTGTTCTATTGAAGTGTGTGTGTCCTTGTGTGTCTGAGTTAGAATGTGCATGTGAATGTGCACGCGTGAGGCAGATCCCCTGGAGCTGGAGCTAGGCAGTTATGAGTGCTGGGAACTAAACTCAGGTCTTCCCCAAGAACAGTGAGTGATTTTTTCCCCTCCAGACGGGGTTTCTCTGTGTTGCCCTGGCTGTCCTGAAATTCACACTATAGACCTGACCAGCCTCAAACTTGGTGGCTCTCTGTCATACAGGTAGAACACTGTATTCAAAATAAATACATCTTTAAAAACAAACAAGAGTTCTTTATCTGCATAGAGCCTGGGTGCCAGAGAGAGTATCGGACCATGGATGGTTGTGAGCTATTATATGGTTGCTGGGATTTGAACTCAGGACCTATGGAAGAGTAGCCTATACTTTTTTTTTTTAAAGATTTATTTATTTATACACTGTATCTGTTTTCAGACACACCAGAAGAGGGCATCAGATCCCATTACAGATGGTTGCTAGGATTTGAACTCAGGACCTCTGGAAGAACAGTCAGTGCTCTTAACCTCTGAGCCAGCTCTCCAGCCCTAGCCTGTATTCTTAACCACAAAGCCATTTCTCCAGCCCCCCAGATGGCTATTTAAAGGTTGCATATGAAAATCAACTACATGGCCATGGAGAAGTCATTCCAAGTTTCTTTTACTTTCTGTGAAGTCTGGGGCTTTTATGATGACCCACTGTAGAGGCGAGAGAGGCACGAAACAGATGCTGGCACATGGCCTCCGCTCAGCAAAGCATGGTCAATGTGGACATAGACACTTTAGACCCAACAGTCACCTGGAAATGTAGACAGGGCTTTTGTGACCAAGGGGGGACTTGCAAAGACATCAAGGAGTGAACACAATGGCCCATGTCGGTGATCTTGGACTTGAGAGGTAGAGGCAGGGAGATGGATGCAAAGTCGGCCTTATCTGTACGGTAGGCTGGGTGTGGTGGTACAGGCCTGTAGTCCCAGAATGGAGGCAGGGTCTCCCACAAGTTTGAGGCTGGCCTGCTATACACAGGGATTTACAATCGGCCAGGCTTATTAAAACAAAACAAAAAAAAAAAAAAAAAAAAAAACAAAAAAAAACCAAAAAATAAATTAAAATTAAAAAATTAAATAAACAGTGAGAGGGGGGAGGTAATTTTTGGGTTCTTCAGAGGCAGCTCTCTCCCAAGCTGCTCTAGGCTTCCACATTTACAGCTCCCCGGAGAGTCCTAATTAGTCCCAGTACAGGACCCAGATGGTTCCCATGCCTGAGGTTGGTGTTTATGCTCATTTCTGAGTAAATCACAATGGCCCGAGAGATAGAATATTCCTTTATAAATTAAATTAAGTCTGCTATTATTGGGGGACTTGTGCTACACAGAGCAGATGTGTGGAGGCCAGAGGAAAGCTCTGTGGAGTTGGTTCTCTTCTCCCACCTTTAAGTGGGTTCTGGGGAGCAAACTCAGGTCATCAGGCTTGGCAGCCGGTGCCTTTACCTAACCACTGAGATATCTTGTTACCTCTTCGTTCTTTCTTTCTCTCTTTCTTTTTCTTTCTTTCTTTCTTTCTTTCTTTCTTTCTTTCTTTCTTCATTCATTTACTTACTCACTTACTTTTGAAGATTTATCCAGGTGTTGTGGCACATGCCTTAAAGCCCAGAATTTGGGAGGCAGAGGCAGGAAGATCTCTGGGAGTTCCAGGACAGTCAGAGTTACATGGTGAGACTATCCCCCAACACAAAACAAATACAGAACAAAACAGACTTATGTATATGTATGGGTGCTTTTGCTTCCATGTAGATGTGTGCACCATGCGTGTGCCTGGTACTGGGAAGGCCAGAAGAGGGCATAGGATCTTCTGGAACTAGAGTTACAGATGCTTGATCGATCATCATGTGGGTGCTGGGAATTGAACCCAGCAAGTTTTCTTAACCACAGAACCATCTCTCCAGCTACCTTCTCTTTTTTGAAAAAAAAAAAAAAAGATTCTCACTCTATAATCCAGACTGGCTCGGAACTCACAGTGTAGTCTAGGCTAGCCTCCTCTTGAACCTCAGAGTCCCCTGCATGCTGGAATTAAAGGTAGGAGCCACCACACATGGCTGGCTTGGAACACATAGACTGGACAGCAGACAGGGAGAATCTGCATAGACAGGAGGACCAGGACGCCAGTAAAGAACAGAGAGGCTGCTGTCACCAGAAAGAGACATGGGCATCGATGTGTAGTCAAGAAAGGTCAGGGGCTTAAGAGGAGACATCACGGGAAAGTTCAGGCTGTTGAGTGGCAGGTGTCTGGTGGGACTTCTGCACAGAGGGAAAGAGAGGCAGGCATGGCCAAGGGAGGCTGTTGCTAGGTGTCAGCGCAGCAGGTGCAGAGGCGCCAGGGTGGGGACCCCTCTGATGGATTCTGGATGGCCTGTCTGCAGCTTCATACCGTGGGAAAACATAGTGTCATTGAGAGGTCTGCAGACTGGACAGGAGAGAGCGGCAGAGGGAGGCAGCGAAGGAAGGGATGGCTTAGCAGTTAAGAGCAATGGCTGAGGTCCTGAGTTCAGTTCCCAGCAACCACATGGTGGCTCACAACCACCTGTATTGAGGTCTGATGCCCTCTGTTCTGGTGTGTCTGAAGATACCTACAGTGTACTCATACATAAATAAAATGATCCCTAAAAAATATTGAGACAGGCTATCTTGTTGTCCAAGCTGGCCTTGAGCACAGGACTGTAAGACAGTCCTTGAACTTTTGACCCTTCTGTTTCTTCCAGGTATAAAGCTGGGGCCAACCTAGACTACATGAGATTGTATCTAAACAAAGCAACATCAAAACACAAAAACCCAAACGAACACCACCAAATCGATCAAACAAAAACACACACTAGCAAATCGATCAACCAAATAAAATCCAAGGCAGGCATATTTGGCAAAGATGAAGAAGGAAGACTTTATTTAGATCTTATACTGAGTGACAGAGATGGGGCAGCATGGAGAAATAGGATCTTAGAGCCAGGGGCCCCTGGGGTGGAAAATGGCTAAGAGGAGCCATCAGGGATGAGGGGTATTCTGCTTAAGGAATCTTGCTGCAGACACGCCATGCCATATTGATCAGACTCCTGGGGTCAGGGTGGACAGAGTGGGTAGAGGGTGAGTAGCCCAGTCAGATGACCCCGTGAATAGGGTATTCTTGACAAACTGACTCCCTAGAGCTCTTTGCTAAGACTGGATTTCACAAGGAAATGCACAGCTGGGCTAGTAGAAAGACTGGGAGCCCTCATACACTAAGAATCTTAGTTATTGGCAGGAGGCATCCTTCTCTCTCCTTGAGAGCCTTCCCTTCAGGGCACGTGACAGCCCTCAGTACACTCCAGCTGGTGTCCCTACTTCAGGAGGCTGAGAGAGAAGGAGGCTGCTGCAGTAGCTGCTATGACACACTGTGGCCATTTTAAACAGGTATTTTTAGATGGAGTTGTTTTACTTGTATCTATATGAGTGATTTGCCCAAATGTCTGTATGTACATAATGCCTAGGACTCCAAAGGGCTGGATCCCCTAGAAGGTAGGATCTGGAATTACAGATGGTTGTGAGGCACTGTGTGGGAGCTGGATCCAAACTCAGCTCCTCCAGAACAACAAACGCTGTTAACCTCTGAGTCTTTACCCAGGTGGTCCAAACAGTCTGGTCTTTCTGCCATGTTCTATGTGGTAGAAGCGAGTTAATCATTACAAGGTGAATGCTAATCTGACGTCTTGAAAAGGATGTGAAAAACATCCTGGGGGCTGCAATGTAGTGGACCCTTGCAAAGCCCTGGAGCTGCGGTGCCTTCCAAGATGAAAGTGACATGTACTCCTAGGCACCGTGGCCACTCCCTAAGATCCCGGCACCTGAGAGGCAGTGACAGAGGCTCCTCATGAATCTCAGGTTAACCCTCCAGCTTGGGCTCCCATCTCAGAGAAAAGAAAGAAAGGAAGAAAGGGGGGAGGAAGAAAGGAAAGGATAGATGGAAGGAAGGGGTAGATATATGTACATTAACTTCTGTAAGGTCTACTTTTGTCCAAGTAATAGCACCCTATAGATGGGTATACATCTGAGCCCTCTTCTAGATTTGAAGAGTACTCCTTGTGGCAGTGTTCACCCTGAAAAGGCCACACCAGAAACTCTACATGGCAGGAATGATGGCTCCCTCACAGTAGCATAGATGGAGTCTTTCTTAGCCTGTACTCTGAGCACAGGCCGATCAAGCAGGGTTGCATACAATAGGTAGCAGGGAGCGGCTGGATATTCAGATGAGGCTCTAGTGACACTTCCCACGAGGGGATGTAACTTTTAACAGGCCAGGTGGGAGGACAGCTGAACACTGAAGATCCCCTCGTGTAGTCTGTGCCCTGTTCCTCAGTGCTGCTGACAGTCCCCTGAACTTAAAGCTCCTAGTTTGTTCCTGGTACTTACTGCTTCCATCTTCTAAACATCTATATAGTTATTATTTAATTATGTTTTGTGTGTGTGTGTGCGGGTACTGATTGTTTTTCTGTGTCAACTTGACACAAGCTGGAGTTAGCACAGAGAAAGGAGCCTCCCTTGAGGAAATGCCTCCATGAGATCCAGCTGTAAGGCATTTTCTCAACTAGTGATCAAGGGAGGAGGGCCCATTGTGGGTGGTGCCATCCCTGGGCTGGTAGACCTGGGTTCTAAAAGAAAGCAGGCTGAGCAAGCCAGGGGAAGCAAGCCAGTAAGTGACATCCCTCCATGGCCTCTGCATCAGCTCCTGCTTCTAAGTTTCTGCCCTGTGTGAGTTCCAGTCCTGACTTCCTTTGGTGATGAACAGCAATGTGGAAGTATAAACTGAATAAACCCTTTCTTCTCCTACTTGCTTCTTGATCATGATGTTTGTGCAGGAATAAAATCCCTGGCTGACAGTGTGAAGTCAGAGGACAACCTTGCCTGTCAGACCTTATGTCAGCCATCACTCTAGGCTTCTACATAGATTCCTGGAGTGTAAATGTGGGCTGGCGTGTCCTGGGGGACCTGACTCCCACCAGCCTCTCTTTATCTAATCTGAGGATACCTATGCTTTCTTGCCTGGGAGCTTGCCTGGCAGGTGCTATCCAGCCACTCATGTCCTCACTGATCTCTGAGCTTAGCTCCCCAACCCTGTTTGTCGTATTGGGAATGGAACCAGGGGCATGCACATTCTAAGTGGCTCATTGTCACTGAACTACACCCCGAGTCTATCTCTGCTTAATCATATTAGTTAATTAGTTAGAGATAGGGTTTTCCTAACTACTTTGGGCTGGCCTAGAACTTGTTATTTAGCTCAGGCTGGCTTTAAACTGGCAAGCCTCCTGGCTCAGTCTCCTGAGTGCTGGGATTAAAGGCATATACAGTCATGCATGACCCAGTTTGTTGTATCTTATTTAGTCTCATCTTGCTTTTGTTTTTTGAGACAGGGTATAAAGGCCAATCTGGTCTCATCTTTGCTAAGTATCTGAGGACAGCCTTGGCTATTAGATCTTCCTGCCTCTGCCTTCCAAATGCTGACATCATAGGCTTGTCCACCCACACCTGATTTCTGTGGTACTGCTGACTTACCTCAGGCTCTGTTAATGCTTAGTAGGCAGTCTACCACCTAAACTACAACCCAGCTACAGCTTAAATGTCACTTCCTGGGCGGGAGTAGAGCTTGGTGTCAGAACTGAAGTTTACAAGCACAAAGTCTTGGGTTTGATCCACATCCCCAGAAAAAGAAGTTAATTCCTCAAGGAGTCCTGGTTTGTCCCAGCCCAGAATAAGTTTTGTCTCCTGCTACACACTCTGGCTCTCACTGGGATTTTTCTTTGTAGCGTTGTAACACAGTGGTAATCAGGAGACTTTGAGGTCCCGTTCTAGGACCTTGGTTCTGCATGCAGTAGGTGCTGGGGCAAAAGAAACCACCTTTTTTTATATTCCTTAGACCTTCCCCTTTGTCCCATCCCTGAGGCTGCTAAATCCCTAGTAAACTCTCTGACTTTCAGGACACACATGTTCTCAGTTGCAAGCCACAGATAATCTAACTCACACTTGCTCACAGGAAACAATAAGAGTATCAGCCCAGGAAGTTTTAGTGTCCAGCTGTGGCTCAGATTTCGAGAATAGCTGGATCCCAGGAGCCCAATGGTGTGGTCAGGATACATTCTCTGGTTGGGTGTGGTGGTGTACACCTGTAATCACAGAATGCAGGAAGTGGAGGCAGGAGGATGTAGTAAGAATTTTGGAATTTTGGTTTCCTTAAAACACACACACACACACACACACAGAGAGAGAGAGACAGAGACAGAGAGAGGGAGGGTTGAGAGATTAAGATTATAAGAATCCCCATATGTGGGGACATGGGGCTGCTTTGGACTGTGCAGCAGCCGACTATGATTTGCCTCATGCTCTAGCAGAGGCGTGGTTTTGCCAGCCATAGACAATTTCTGCGATTGCATGACCTTTGGAGTTCTGAGAACTTTTCAGATGGTACATAAATGCTAGAGCCCTGAGAAGCAGGGTGGGTGATTGTCAGTCACTTGGAGGTATTGATTTCGGTCTGTTAGCAGTCTTGCTCAAAGAAAGAACAAGAAAGAAAAAAAAATTAGATTCCAAGATCTCTCTCTCTCTCTCCTTCCTTTTTTATCTAGTGATAGGGGGTGGAACTGGGGGTGGGTGGGAGGAAATAAAAGATGAGAAAAGGAACCCATAAAGAGGCAAAGGCCACCTTCAGGAGGATTATCACAAATTTGAAGCAGGTCTATATAAAGAGTTCTAGGGTTTAATTCTAACTAGCACTTGGGAGGCAGAAGCAGGCAGGCATTTGTGAGCTCAACGTTCAGTCTACAGAGTGAGTCCCAGGACAGCCCACCCAGAACTGTTAAAAAGAGAAACCCTATCTTGAAACAAGCAATCAAAAAAAAAAAAAAAAAAAAAAAAAAAAAAAAAAAAAAAAAAAAGAAAGAAAGAAAGAAAAAGAAAAAATTCCTGTCACAAGCTGTCCCCCCTGGTGCTGCAGACTCACTTTCCCCCCCCACTTTCATCCTTATAGTTAGGCCACTGGGCACGGGACAGGAACTCCAGAGAGCTGACAGAGAGACCCAAGACCTCACTTATAAATACGTTCCCAATGATTATCTTTGTATAGACCACACGGGCAGAGGGGGCGGCTCTTCAGGGAAAATCCTGCAGTAGGAAGAAAGGTAAAAAGTGAAAGGTTGCTTTTTTCTGGTGGTTCTGTGAGACCTCACTAATTAATAATAAGCCATTTCCAAACCTAGTGACTACACTCTCTAGTTTTATGTCAACTTGACACAAACTACAGTCATCAAAGAGTAGGGAACCTCAATTAAGAAACTGCCCCCTAGGGCAGGAGAGATGGGTCAAAGGTTAAGAGCATTGACTGTTCTTCCAGAGGTCCTGGGTTCAAATCCCGGCAACCACATGGTGGCTCACAACCATCTGTAATGGGATCTGATGCCCTCTTCTGGTGTGTTTGAAGATAGCTACAGTGTACTTATATATAATAAATAAATCTTAAAAAAAAAAAAAAAAAAAACTGCCTCCTAAAGTGGGAATGGTGGTACACTCCTTTAATCTAGGCATTCTGGAGGTAGAGCTCTGAGTATGAGGCCAGCCTGGTTTACAGAGTAAGTTCTAGAACAGCTAGGGCTACATAAAAGAACTCTAGCTAAAAAAAAAAAAAAAAAAAAAATGAAGATTAATTGATATGGGAAAGAAAGAAGGGAAGGAAGAACGAATGAATATAGCAGGCTGTAGTGAGTGATGTGGGTGGGCCCAGCCCATTGTGGGCAGTGACATCCCTGGGCTGCTGGTCCCGAGTTCTAAAAGAAAGTAGACTGAGCAAGCCAGTAAGGGGCTGGGTGTTCCTCCACAGCTTCTGCTTCAGTTCCTGCCTCCAGGTTCCTGTCCATTACCATTCCTGGCCTGATCTCCTTCAGTGTTACCCGGAAACATAATAAAAATAAAGCATTTCCTTTTCAAGTTGCTTCTGGTCATAGTGTTTTATCTCGGCAAAAGAAACCCTAAGACCTTTAAACAATTTTCATTTGCAGTTCTAGGCTCAGCTTAGTAGTTCTGGCGTCGAATCAGGGTTGCTTATACTGTAGATTGTCCATGCTGAGGGTCCAAGATGACGGTTATTTATTCAGTGGTAAAGCATCTGCAAGGCCCCTGGTTCAGTCCTTAATACCACAACAAAGAAAACAACACTGAAACACACCTGGCTTCTTACTTCCATCCCCAACCAGAGCTTCTCCTACAGTTAGGTGCTGTATCTCTGAGGTCCAGGCCCCCAGGCAGAACTCTACTTGAAAGTGATCGGAACTCAAGGCAAATAGGTTCAAGGAAAAGTCAATTAGAAAGTTCTAGGGCCATTAGTTTTGGGCACGGCTAGAGGCTATATAGGGTACTCATTAGAAACCTGTTTCTTCTCAGCCAGATTTGCCCTACAGGCTGGGAAAAGTGTCACCAACAGCTCCAAATTTATGTTCTGATTGTCTAGGCTGAATGACAGGCCACTCTCCAGGATAGAGTGGGAACACGCCCCTGGACCACAGCAGAAATGTGCCCCGGGGATGGGGGAACGAAAGGATGTAAAAGCCCATTGGTGGCTTAGTACTGGAATTTCAGTACTTGGGAGGCTGGGGAAGGAGGATTGCTGTGAGGCTGAAGCCAACATGCCTACATAATAAATTCAAGGCCAGCCTGGCTACACAGTGTTACTATCTCAATGGAAACAAAAAAGCAAATAGATACATGGCATATGACCTTTAACCCAGTAAATGGGAGGCAGCCCAGGGTACCAGACCCTATCATAACCTAAAGTAAGATAAGAAAAGATTCTAGTCAGCCAAACATCAGGTCGATTCTAGGCAGGTGGCTAATTAGCAGCCCTTCAAGAGAAGTGGGATGGTGGAAGGGTGAAGCAGCCTTGGAACTAGACTGCAACTTATGTGAAGAAAGAACTGGAATCTAGCCAAAGATGTTTCAAGCTTAAAATCCCATTGACCTGAGTTTGATCTGCAAATCTCATGGGAAGAGAACTCCTACCTATACCCAGGGGCATGCATGTGCCCAAATAACCATAATAATGGTAATAAATAAAACTAATATTAAAAAGAAAATAACGGGGAGCATGGGCCAGCTCTTTCTGAGGTGGCTTGGCTGGTTCTGTAAGGTTGCCTGACACATGGCTCCTGTTTTTCTGGTGAAACTGGCTTTTCCCAGTTGTCTTGAGGATTAAAGTGAAATGTCAAACACAAAGACTTAGGAGAAGTTCACCTTGTTCTCTTTGCCATTAAATTAAACACCACCGTTCTGGGGTTGGTGTACACTGCCCAATTTAAAAAAAAAAAAAAGGAGTGCCTTCCACCTAGTGGCCATTATGGGTCACTGCAAGGTAAAGCTGGCCCACTTTCACAATGGTTGTCAGGACTGAAAGCTTTGGACAGTGACCTGGAGAGTTGCTATGTAGTTTCTTTGTAGTTCAGGCTTGGTACAGGCAGACTCTCCGAGGTAGGCTGTTTCACATAGAGGTGGGGTGGGAGATACTTAATCCAGATCACAGGGCCTTATGGAGGCAGACCAGGTATCTGAACTTGAGTTCCCTACCATTATTCTAGACTGCCTCTCCAGGCCCATGACCTTGTGAGACCTTCCTGGGCCACTAGAACCATGGGTAGGAGCTGTCTCTGATGCTCACCTGCTGTGTGGGGCCTGTGCTCTGCTTTCCAACACCATTCTAGGCTTGTGAATTCTGAGTATGGAGGCGCATGCCTTTAATCCCACACTCAGGAAGCAGAGGCAGGTGGATGCCTGTGGGTTTCTACAACTAACTTTGAAGACTGAAAATACTTAGTACAGATAAGAAGTGGAACTGGGGGCTGGAGAGGTGGCTCCGCGGTTAAGAGCACTGACTGCTCTTCCAGAGGTCCTGAGTTCAAATCCCAGCAACCACATGGTAGCTCACAACCATCTGTAATGGGATCTGATACTCTCTTCTGAAGACAGCTACAGTGTACTCACATACATTAAATAAATAAATACATAAATAATAAATACATCTTTAAAAAAAAAAAGAAGTGGAACCAGGCCCTTACGAATTGAAGGAACACCAGAACCACTGTGGCTACAAAAAAAAAAAAAGTGCCTTTTCGAATTTTTGAGTGGAGGAGCACACACAGACACACACAGACACACACAGACACACACACACACACACACACACACACACACACAAAGTGACAGTTGTTTTTACAGCAGCTTTATTTGAGATAACCTTAAGGAGAAACAATACAAATGTTCAACAGTACAAAGCTAGGCTGTGACTGGTTCAAATAAAGGACTACTAGATAGTATTAAAAAACTTCTCAGCCAGGTATGGTGGCACACGCCTTTAATTGGAGCATTTGGGAGGGGAGGCAGAGGCAGGTGGATCTGAGTTCAAGGCCTACAGAGTGAGTTCCAGAACAGCCAGGGCTACATACTGAGACCCTGTCCTGAAAAACCAAACCAAACCAAGCAACCAAACACACACAGTAACATAGATGAAAACGCATGTGGTGGTACAAGCCTGTTATCTCAGAACTAGGGAGGTAGAGGTGGGAGGATCAGCAGTTCAAGGATAGCCTCCTAAATGACAAGTTTGAGACTAGCCTGGGTTACATCAAACTAGAAAACAACTTCTGCAAAGCCACACAGACCAGCCGTGTACTTCAGCCCTCTACTCCACACCGTCAGTGCTTGTGTCCTGGACACCCCTACTTGCCCCATGGCTCTTCAAGTGTGTGAACTTCCAAAGGGCAACAGTGAGCTACTTCTAGGGTTTCCATACCTATAGTGTTGGACATGCAGCTTGTAGGGACTCCTGGAGCTTTCTAAACAGGTCTTACAAGATAAGGGCTAATGGCCAGTCAGCCCATTCATGACCATACCCTTCAATTACCTATCTTATAATCTTTACTAATTCTAACACACCAGGCTGCACAGAAGTCTAGGAAGACTGTTGAGATGTCCTACAGTTGGGAAACTGAAAGCGGACAACCTACCCTAGGAGCCAAGAGCAAGTCAGGAGCTGGCTGGGGCAGGTGCCCAGAGCAGCATGCTGCAAGGAACTGGGGCTGATGGTGCTTCGCCTGGTCCATCTGCACCAATTTCTAATGCTCTTTGCCCTATCATTGCCGAGACAAAGAAAAGGCTCTCCCAAGGTCCAGAAGGCCTAGGAGAACTTTGTGGAAACTCCGACAGCTCTTTAAGTGGAGTGGGAAAAGGACAGCTGTCTTTAAGCACTGCCACCTAAACCACTCACATATCCAGAACTTAAGACACAGCATCCTGGACATGAGGTTAGTGGACATCTACCCTGAAGGGATTACCCTGGAGGCAAACAACCTTCCAGACAGCTTTCATACAGGCTTCTCTGTGGAGCCAGAGATAGTAGACCATCTCAAGAATAAATCAGACAGCTGGGGTGATGAACTGGGTTGGGCTTAGGGTGTCAGGGAGACTTTTCCTGGGGAGAAATCATTACTGAGGACACCAAGGGCTGATTGTGTGTGGGGATGCCACAGCAGTATTAACATGGCGAAAATCCCAGGGCTGAGATTGCAGCCTGACTCACAGCAGAAATTCTTTATCTGGACACTTGAATGACCAAAGAACAAGAGTTTAAGTTCTGCCCTATCCCTACATGGTACCCAACTGCATTAACAAGGAAGCCTTTTATGTCTATAAGGAGCTTTAGGGATACTTCCTGGAAGCCCTGCTCCACAGTCATGTGTAAATTCACTAAAGTGGAATCTCAGTTCAGGGTCTGGGGACCTTCTTCTCACTGTAGAACCAGTTCTACATTTTCTTCAGGACCCCCTGAATCCTGAGGATGACAAGGGAGGGATAGCACCACAGCAAACAGGGTGGGACAGCCTACTACACAAGGGATAGCCTACTACACAAGGGCATAGAGCTAATACCAAGTGACCTTTCAGGAGGCTGGCAGGAGGCAATTACCTATCAGGGCACATAATCATGGGACATAGCAGGTGGGATACCTTCTCACATCACCCTGGATTGGAGCACCGCTGAACAAAGGCCCCTTTTGGTGCTTCCCATGATCCCACTGGGCACTCAGGCCTCTATCCAGCTCCTAGCTGCTGCAGATGCCTAGCACCACTTGGAAACTGGAAAGACAGGCAGCAGGGATGGCAGTGCTCTGCCAAGACTGTGTGTTCCAGGAGACTTCAAGGTTGGCAGAATCTATACCAAGCAAGCCTGCACACTTGAGGGACAGGGAATGACATATTAGTTCCAAGTTTCTACACAAAGCTGCCTGGAGCCCAAAGGCAGTACTCTCCCTCATCTACAGAAACTTGCTCCCAACTGACCTTGAGATTAGGAACAGACAGTGGGGTAGGACACACACCCAGAGGAGTGGGGAAGGCTAACCTCTAAACCAGCATCTCAGTCTTCTCAGAGCCCTGTCTTCTGCCATGACCCACAGGGCCATGCTAAAGAGGAGGGGCAGGAGGAGCTGCATCTGGGATCCGTCAGAGACTGTCTGCAGATCTGCAGCCAAGTTGGCCTCATGCCTCCACATTCTTCTGGTATAAGAGAGGAGGAAGGAGCCATGGGCTAAGCAGTCACCTGGACCTGGCTGTGGCTGTCCCACCAAGGCTGGCCAGGCAGACACTGCTAGTCTTCCACTGTGCTGGAGTCCTTTGGAGTGGGTTGTGTTTGCACTGGCATCTGGCTCCCGAGTGTCACCAATGTTTTGGGTGACCTGTAATTTGAAAACACAGACAGGGTAAACATGTGGCATGGCTGTGATGGTACACTCAGAAGCTTGTTTGCTCTAACTGTGGTATGGCTCCCTCCTATGTTGGCACAATAGTGTGGTGGCTGTTCTTTTAATTTACTGAGGCCTGCTGAATACTAGGGCATTATCTCATTTCAACTTCAGGTCAGTTCTGTATGAGACAGTTGTAATTTTACATATGAAGAAGCTGAACTTCAGAAAGCTTAACCTACTAGCTTAAGATATTTCTTTAGAAATTTAGGATCTGCAAAGGAGGGGAAAAAGCCATGATACTTGTATTTGTTTCCCTAAATTTGGCTTGTTTTGCTTAATATAATTATCTTTAAAATAGTTTTTATTGCATTCTCTTTTTTTTTTTTGTTTTATTGGATATTCTCTTTATTCACATTTCTAATGTTATCCCTTCTACCCCATTCACAACACCCTTCCACTCCCCGTGCTTCCACGAAGGTGCTCCATTTCTCAACCACACTCTCCAACCTCAGCACCTTGGTGTTCCTCTACACCGAAAAAACGACCCTTCACTAGACTAAAGGCATCTTCTCCTACTGATGCCAGACACTGCTATCCTCTGCTACATATGCAACTGGAGACATGGGTCTCTCCATGTGTACTCATTGGTTGGTGTTTTAGTCCCTGGGAGCTGTGGTGGAGTTGATCATTTGCTCTTCCTATGGGACTGCAGACCTTTTCAGCTCCTTCATTGGGGTCCCCATGTTCAGTCCTCCTCTGTAACAGTATGGCTCTGGCAGAGCCCCTGAGGAGGCATCCATATCAGGCTCCTGCCAGTAGCACTTCTTGGAATCAGCAATAGTGACTGGGTTTCGTGGCTGCATACCCGATGGATCCCCAGGTGAGGCAGTCTCTGAATGATCTTTCTTCAATCCTTGCTCCTGTTTTTGTCCCTGTATTTATTCCTGTGTTTTGCTCTCTCTTCTAAGACTGGGCCATCTACATTCTGGCCTTCCCTTTTTTTGAGCTTCATAAGGTCTGTGAATTGTTTTCTGGGTATTCCAAGCTTTTTGGGCTACTATCTGTTTATCAGTGAGTGCTAATATGATGATCTTGAGTTATTTACTTTCCATCAAACATAATTTCTTTCCTGTGTGTGTGCGCCTGTGTAGGTCTGAGAATGGCCTTAGGGTATCATTCCTTAGGTATACATATTTCTGAGACAAGGTCTATCTCATTGGTCTAGAACAAGCTAAGTAGGCTGTACTAGCTGGCCAGTGAGTCCAGAGATCTTCAACTCTGCCTTCCCAGTGCAGGGATGGTAAGCATAGCCCGTCACATATGACTTTTTGTTTGTGGTTTTCACTCAGATTTGCAAGTCCTCCAGATTGACCTTGAGTTCCCGATCCTCCTGCCTCAACCTCCCAACTGCTGGGATTATAAGTGTGCACCATGCCTGACTGCTCGGTCCTTGGTTTTTCTGTTTTTTTTTTTTTTTTTTTTTTTTTGGTTGTTGTTTTTTAAGACAGGGTTTCTCTGTGTAGTCCTGGCTGTCCTGAAACTTGATCTGTAGACTTGGCTGACCTTGAACTCAGAGAGCTCAATACTCCATCTCCAGAGTTTTGGGATTAAAGGTGTGCTCCACCACTGCCCCCCCACCTCCAATTCAGTTTTCTGAGACAGGTTCTCATGAACAACATTCTGGCCCCTGTCTACATAGTGAAGGCTGGCCTTGAACTTATGGCTCTTCTGTTTTCACTTGCCAAAGGCTGGAAACGAGGTGCCACCTGGCCCACCTCATTTCTGTATCATTTTGACTATGCAAAGCCTTTTTATGTTTGTTTTTAGACAGGGTCACATGTGACTCAGCCTGGCCTCAGAGCAGTAGGGAAAATCATGCTTCTTTCTTAAGGCTGCTCCAGGAAATCCAGGCACTGTATGAAAGCACAGGAATTCATCTATGCATCTCTCCTAAAGCTTCAGTCAGTGCAAATTTGAGAGGAAGGGCTGATGGGGGACCCAGGAGACACCTTGGTGACTGAAAAGGCTCTTGGACTCAGTCCATCTATGCCGGGAACTACCTGACTCAGAAACCCTGCTGGAGACTCATGAACTTCAAAGGACTTTACTCACTGGTTTTTGTGTTTGAAGCCACTGACGTGAGCTTGGTACTGTTCTATGGAGTTCAGCACTATTTTACATGTCTTGCAGGGATAACCCTTCCCAGCTGAAACACACATCAAAATGAAAAGAGTTAGTCATCCAATAGGAAGGGACCAGAGGAATGCTGCCTGCAACAAGTCCTTCTGAAGACCAAAGGTTTGGGACTGAGAGACCTGGGTGCTCTGGAGGCAAGACTGTGTGACACTGTACCCTGGGGCTGCAACCACCCTATTCTTCCCATATAGTCCCAGTTAGAGGTCCGAGCAAACACCAGAACAACAGAGAATAAGCTCTGAGACAGCTGCACCCGAGTCTGATGAACTGGGATCAGTCCCAGGGCCACAAGGTACAAGGACAGAGCTGACTCTGACATCTACACAGGCACCATGTGTGCCCTGCCTCAACAACATGAATAAATATAATAGTAACAACCACAGAACAGAGATGACCGTGGCTTCAATTCTTCCTTTGCTAAGCGGCTTCCTTAAGGACACCCCATGACTGAGAGATCTCTTGGAAGGTCCACTCTCTTTAGGCTTGCAGTAACACCCTGGCTCAAAACCAGGGTTCCTCCAGGGACATGGCAGCCCCCCACCATCCCCCCATGGCTCTGGTGCCTTTGAGCCATGTGTCACCTTCAGCCTCACAGGTCTGTGGTGACATTACTGGGTACACATTCTCTGAGATTTGAGTTCCTGGTATGTAAAATAGCGTTACTGTTACTATTAGCCTAAATACTAATAGTCTAAAATGATTTTTAAAAAAGCCAGGATTAGGTAAGGTGGCACAAGCCTTTAAACTCAGCATTTGGGAGGTAGAGAAAGGCAGATCTCTATGGATTTGAGGGCAACCTCATCTACAGAGTAGGTTCCAAGACAGAGCTGTGTCCACAAGACCAAACACAACAAATAACAAAACAGAAAAATTTTGGTACTGGGAAGGAGAATTAAAGTGTGCCACAGTGAAATCTACTACTTTGTAGGCAAAATCTTCCCTTTACTTAGAATGAGTCTTATGTAGACCAGGCTGGCCTGCCCTCTGGACATAGCTAAAACTGGCCCCAAACTCTGAACTTCCTGCCTGCACCTTTCAAGCACCAGGATTATGGGCAGTTTGGGGTCCTATGTAATCCAGCTGACCTTGAATGCTCTACGAAGCCAAGGATAACCCAACTCCAGATCTTCCTTCATGCAGCCAAGGCTGACCTTTGATACCTCATCTTCCTCCTCCACTCTTTCAAGTCCTGGGGTTCATAGGAGCGCTACCATGCCTGGCTCAATATGGCTTTATAGCAGTTAAATGCTTCAAGCTTTGCTTTTTTTCCCTTAAGACTGCCTTTGTTGGGCTGGAGGGATAGCTCAGTGATTAAGAGAACCGACTGCTCTTCCAGAGGTCCTGAGTTCAAATCCCAGCAACCACATGATGGCTTACAATCATCTGTAAAGAGATCTGATGCCTTCTTCTGGTGTGTCTGAGGACAGCTACAGTGTGTTCATATGAATAAAATAAATAAACCTAAAAAAAAAATAAAAAAAAGACTGCCTTTGCTATTAGAAGTCACACATGATGCCACATACTGTAGGACATTTCTCTACTTTTACTGTCAATGGCATCAGGATAGGAATTATTCTAAACACACAAACCACTTATAGTATGGGTATTTTAGTACCAATTTTACCAACACAGGATATATCCCTATTTTAGGGATAGTGGTATGTGTTGTTTGTCTTTTGGGAGAGGTCTTGCCATGTAGTCCAGGCTAACCTTCAACAAGAATATAGCCCAGAAAGGCCTTGAAGTTGAGGCAATTCTCCTGCCTCAGTCTGCAATGTGTGTTTGTGCTTGCAGAGACCAGAGGGTTGACATTAGATATCTCCCTCTATAGCTCTCTTTATTCTTTGAGATAGATTCTCTCACTTGAATAAAATGTCTGGCCAGTGAACTCCAGGATGCACCCGTCTCTGCCCCAGAGCACTATGGTATAGATGAGCACCATCAGTCCGCTTTCCTGTGGGGGCTGGAGTCTTCCTGCTTGCAGGCACTGTACCAACTGAGCCATCTTCCCAGGTCCCTTTCAGTCTTTGATCAGTCTTATTGTTTTCACTGAAGAGATCTTTCACTTCCTTAATTCTATTTTCATTTTTATAGCTCTTAGGAGATTGCTTTCTTGATTTATTTCTTAGCCATTGTGTTACTGGTGTGTGAAAACCTGGTTTATGGTATCATGATTCTTGCCTGAATTTGTTTGAGTTCTGAGACTGGGTCTTACAATATAGTTCAGGCTAGCCTTGAATTGTTTCTACAGCACAGGCTGGCCTGGAACTCACCACCACCCTGTCTCAATATCCTAACTGCTGGAATACAGGCAGACACCACCACCGGAGAAAACGAAAAGCCCACCTTCACATTCAACACTACGCTAATACTCATTTAATAACATTTAATAACAACACAGAGGTGAAGTGAGCGGACTGCAGGAAATAGCGTGGGCTTAGGAACCTGAGGACCTGCGAGGGAGGCTGAGCCTCTGTCACAGAGCTCACAGGTAGAGGGCGGAACGGAGAAGCCACTTTGAGTGTTTTTGTTTTTTTTTTCTTGTTTTTTCCCCACTATTTTTCATACTACACATGTTTAAAAAGGTGAGTATATTCTAGTTAAATGTACTGAAGGTATTTTGCATACATATATGCAAACACTGCAGGAGTGATGGGCACTCTGCTGTGGCCTTTGACGCACTGTGCACTTCCAGGGTACCTTCAGGAGAAAAGTAGTGTCCTAGAGGAAGCTAGAAGAATGAGTTAGTGGTCCATTCTGGCTGCTTTAGCCTCAGAAAACACTCTGGTAGAAGGGAGCCAGAGCTTAGACCCAGCTTATGATGCCGCTGTGACTCAGTTTATGCCAAGCATGGCAGCACAGCCCTGCAATTTGAGCAGTTGAAAGTGGATGCAGGGGGCTGGAGAGATGGCTCAGTGGTAAGGAGCACCAACTGTTCTTTCAGAGGTCTTGAGTTTAATTCCCAGTAACCCCATGATGGCTCACAACCATCTGTAATTGGATCTGATGCCCTGTTCTGGTGTGTCTGAAGACAGCGACAGTGTATTCATATAAAATAAATAAATCTTAAAAAAAGAAGAAAAAAAATAAAGTGGATGCAGGAAGGTCAAGACTTTGTTATCCCTGGCTACACAAAAATTTGGGGCCAGCATGTGCTACATGAGACTCTGTATCAGAACACAAAACTAAACAAACCCTAACTCCCAAACCCAAACCAAAGGAACTAAAACAGCCCTACCTGCTAAAGCTTTTAGACTGACATGCTGTAGTCATAGCAAGATTATCTTGCTTTCAAATTTACTTGGTCGCTTACATATGTGCATCTGTATAATATGCCTGATCTTCCAGCCTCCAGCTCCCATGTGCTGTGTTTATAGGTGCGAATCACTGAGCCATGTTTATGTGGTGCTGGTCAGTGAGGCCAATGCTCTGCAAGCAACCAAGCGACATTTCCAGCCCCAAACATCAAGAGAGGTCCCCTAACTGTGAATGCCACTCGTGATGCAGGTGAATACTCTCCTCATTCACCACGACTCCAGGGGCACAGGCAGGTCTCAAATGCTGTGGAGACACCATAAACATGCTCAGACTGTGGTAAGGATGTTGAGGCTTTCGATCTAGCCATTTGAATGTTAACTAGGGAGTCTGGATCAGAGGTGAGGGTTGGGGAGATGGCAAGGCAGTTAAGAGCACTTGCTGTTCTTCCAAAGGACCTGAGCTCAGTTCCCAGCATTTATGTCAGGCGGCTCAACCACCTGTAACTCCAGCTCCAGGGAGTTAACACCTTCGCTTATCCTTGGGCACCTGAACTTATAAACTCCAGATATACAGGATTAAAATTGACTCCCCCCCCCCCCCCTCTGTGTAGCCCTAATAGGTCTGGAACTTGATCAGGAAACCTTGAACTCAAAGATCCACCTGCCACTGTCTCCTGAGTGCTGAGATTAAAAGTATATACCAACACTGCCTGGCTAAAATATACATTAAAAAACAAAACAAAACAAAAATTCCTTCAAACCAGAGATTAAAAACTGGCCCAAAATTTGACTTTAAGAGGGTTTTACTCAGAATTTAAATTTTCTAAAATTTAGTCACACACTCAAAAAAAGGAAAATCAGAGTGGAGACTACAGCTCTGTGTAGACTGTAGCTAGGGGCAGTGTTTGCTTACGATGCACAAGACCCTGTATTTAAAGCCCAGCATTGAAACCACTCTAATAATAATGATAATAAAACCACAAAAAACTCCTACACAAATTTGGGTTTCCATTGTGTTTTTTTTTTTTTTTTTTTTTTTTTGGAGACAGGATCTTTGTATAGAGTACTGGCTGTCTTGGAGCTTGTTATATAGACTAGGCTAGCCTCACACTCACAGGAATCTACCTACCTCTGTCTCCTGAGTACTGAGATTAAAGGCATGTGCCACCATGCTTGCCTTCCATAGTACTTTGAAAACTGAGAGGTAGCAGCAGCAGTGTAGTGTGTAGTAGTATAGAGTGGCTAACCCTCTTTTGTTACCATGCCTTCTCTGGACCGTATCATTCCATCTCTGCTTGTTGTCCTGCATCCTCTCAAGATGGGTTCCCACTATGTGTCCAGGCTGTCCTTGACCTTGTGATACTCCTGCTTCAACCTCCCAAGGGTTGGGATTACAGTGCATACCACCAAGTCTGGCTTGCCTGTCTGCTCTCTGTGCTTGCAAACCCTGCTTTAGAAAAATGTAAGAAACAATACATACATGGGTAGTCCATGGAATTCTAATGCTTAATCCCTGGTCCAACTCTGCATGTGAGCAGAGTCCTCTCACCTGTTAAGTCAGAGACAGCAGGGTCTGCCAGCCGCCCATAGTGTGCCATGAGTTTGAGTTTAGTCTCCTGCTTCCTGTGTTTCTTGCCCATATAATGTTGTTGAGCCATGGCAGGGTCGTTGAACGTTGAATGGCAGAGGCTGCAGAATTTGTCTGGGTCTAGCATTTCTCTATTCTGCTGCAAGGCTAAGGTGGAGGCCACAAGGAAAGGATTTGTAAGGTGTTTCGACAAAGCTGTGGTAAGAGAGTTCAAACAGAAACAATGAAAAAACAAACCAGAAGGTTCCCAGATTTTGAGTACACTTTTAAGTGACAGAAAGGTATTGACTTGTTCCCCAGCATTAGGTACACAAGTCCTAATGTTTGCACACTCTGAACTTGACTATCTAGTTTCCTAATTTCATACTTGCAGTCTCTCTAGCCCTCAGAATTTCTTGGAATTTCAAAGCAAGTAGAATAAGAAGTGAAAATACTTCATTTCCATCTTCAAAATACCTATTACAGAGCTGAAGTAGACATTCAAGCTCTGAGCCTATACAAGGGCAGGCAAGCACATTAGAAATGCTTTTTATTATTTATTTGTTTTTTTTGAGAAAGGGTCTCACAATGTAGCTCTCTGGCTAGTCTAAAATTCAAGTTATAAACCAGGCTTTTATTAAAAGTGTGTGTCACCATACCTGGCAGAGATGCCTGTTAGACCACTAAGTTCTAGGTGATGTGAGGGACAGGAGGACAGCAGTAACAAGTACACATTTTGTATTCAGTTTCCCTTTAGGTTCTCAGGCTAGTCCAATGAAGCAGTAATCATTCTGCTGTATTACAGAGAAGACCAAAGCTTAGACAGTAAAACTGATTTGTTCAAGACCACCAAGTTAGTGAAAGACTTTTAGAATGTGGGACCCCAAGGCTAGCATATGCCAGGCTCAAGAGAGTGGATCTGAAGGCTACCACTGATTCTTTCTTTCACCTTCTGAAAAACACTCTGCTCAGGGGATTCACTTAGTCAAGGGTTGAAAAGTTGGCTCAGTGGTTAAGAACACCTACTGTTCTTCCAGAGGATCTGACTTCAATTCATAGCACTCTTGTCAGATGCCTTTAACTCCATCTAGTACAGGAGAATCCAATTGCTCTGGCTTCTGAAGGCAAATGTACACACACACACACACACACACACACACACACACACTTTACAAATAAAGATGATTCTTTTTTTTTTAAAAGATGAAAGCAGCTAATCAGAGTCTAGTCTGGACATAGGTATGAGCCTCTCAGAGGTCAACATGGGTGCTGAAGTTGAGCGAAGGCCAGAGTGGATCCCACGATAACAAATCCGTGTGCTCACCTGGTATTGACCTAACCATCACCACGGCAGACATGGAGGGCCCAGACCCCTGCTCCCAGCTGTGGAAAGGGGTGCAGGTCAACAGAGCTCACAGAGGAAGCTTTCAGGTCCTTTTCCAGCAAGTCAGACATTCTCTAGTCATATTTTCTCTGGCATTGACTTTGTTTCAGAAAGTGAAGTACATATAAAACAGTTTATGGGAATGTTTAGTTTATGGTATTGAGTTGAAAAAAATAATTATAAAACATTCTTTCCCCTTTTCGGTTTTGTGAGACATGGTTTCCTTGTGTAGCTCTGGCTGTCCTAGCTCTGTAGACCAGACTGGCCTCAAACTTACAGAGCTCTACCTGCCTCTGCCTTCTGAGTGCCAGGAGTAAAGGAGTATGCAATCATATAGCTCTTCTTCTTTTGAATACAGGGTCTCACTATGTACCCTTGGTGACCTAGAACTTGATATGTAGACCAGGCTGGACTTGAACCTGCAGTAATCCTCAACCCTTTGCCTTTGAATGCTGAAATTACAGGTGTGTGCTACCATGTCTAGCTGCACTTACACAAAAACATGCATGACTGCATTGGGGATGCAAAGTCACAGTGTTTTCTGCACTTTCTACTCTTACATACGAATGTAGATATCTGAGAGAAATCTAGAAATAAGTCATTTAGATATAACGTTGCCTTTTGTTTTCGAGACAGAGTCTTGTTTTGCAGCCTAGGCCAGTCTCAAACTCAGTGTACTCCTCATGCCTTAGCTTCCCTATTGAGTGACTATAAGAGGGGCCACTATGTCTGGCTTGTGATGATTATTGTTATTATTACTTTGAGACAGCATATCTATAGATGGCCCAGGCTGGCCTCTAATGCAAGACCCTCGTGCTTTAACTTTAAGAATGCTAAGTCTTATAAAAGTTAAGATCACTCTTTTAAAAATTTTATTACATTCTATCAATTTATTATGTGTGCATGTGGAGTTCAAAGATGACATGCAGGTAGTCTTGTCATGTGATTTATACCATGTGGGTCCAGGGGGAACTCAGGCTGTCAGCAGGCATCTTTACCTGCTGAGCCATTTTGTCGCTTCCCTTTACGTTATTTATTTATTTATTCGAGACAAGGTTTCTCTGTATAACTTTGGCTGTCTTGGAACTAACTCTATAGGCCAGGCTGGACTTGAACTCAGAGACCATGAATGCTAGGATTAATGCATGCCACCACTGCCCAGCATTTTTTTTTTTTTTTAAATCTTTTGGATCATTGTGAAACTTTATTATGTGTATGTTTATCTGAATATATGTTAGTGCCCATAGAGGCCAGAAGGCATCAGACCCCTTGGGGCTGGAGTTACACATGGTTATGAGCCACCCTGTGTACGCTGGGCATCAAACCAGGAGCCAGTGCTCTTAACCACCAAGCTAGCTCTCCAGTCTTCATTTAAAAAACCTTTTTAGCCTATTATTATTATTGTGTATGTTTTTGTGCAATCATAGGTGTGTGTGCACATAGGTGTGCATGCCAGAGTACATGTGTAGAAGTTAGAGGACACCTTTGTGACTCAGTTCTCTCCTCTTATGTGTAAGATGCTCTTCCAGAGGTCCTGAGTTCAATTCCCAGCAACCACATGGTGGCTCACAACCATCTGTAATGGGATCTGATGCTTTTTTCTGAAGCATCTGAAGACAGCCACAGTGTACTCATATACATAAAATAAATAAATTTTTAAAAACCTACTTAAGAAAAAAAGGTTGAATATAATAATATGATCATGTCAGTATTAGAAGGTTTTTGTGTAATCTATATAAATATACTAGCATTTTAAAATATCACCTACACACACACACACACATTTCACACATATGGACATGTATACATGTCAGTATATAACATATGGTTGGCCAAGAACTTGCTTGTAGCTAGGATGCCCTATAAGCAGGAGCCATTGTTGACAATGCTCTCCCTAGAAGTAAGACTTGGGTGGCATATTACCTGCTTCTTTGAATGTTTTGTATGTTGAATTAGAATTATTCACATATGGGCATCATTTTTACAGAAACAGAAATTATGTTCTCTACGTTTACAAACACATATATGGAGTTAACCTGGATAGACAGAAAACAAATCTAATAAAGCAGGTACACACAGTGCACAAGGTTTTAAGAACACAGGACTCGAGAAGGTTAACAGCACTTAACCTGGAATGGTCAAGTGACGGAAGGTCCTTTCATGTCTCTGTATTTTTTCCAGCATGCACGTTTCACTTTTACAGTACACAGATGCTCAGTCTCGGGACTGCAGTTATGGAGCCCGTGGAGTACTATGGACACATCTGACTACAAGACTGTCTGGAAAGTAATAGCAGACTACAGATGGGTGACGCGCTAACTGCAACAGTCTCATGTGCCAAGGGTGAAAGTGAGTATGAAAGACAACTTACTACTTAGAACTGAAGCATTGGGAGGAGGCATGTTCCCCAAAGTATCCCCACTCAGGAAGGTAGTCTGTGACATTACCAAATCAGTTCCTTGGCCTAATGCTTACTTGTCGTAGTGCTATTGTTTACTGGCTCTCACTTTAGACAAGATCAGTCAACATTCATCATCGTCAGCAAGTCACCCAGAATCAAGGTCAATGTCATGCTCTAAATCAATGGTTCTCAACCAGTGGGTCATGACCCCTTTCCCAATCATCTAAGACCATTGGAAAATACAGATATTTACATTATCACTCATAACAGTAGCAAAATTACAGGTATGAAGTAGCAACAAGACTAATTTTACAGTTGGGCTCACCACAACCTGAGGACCTGTTTAATACATAACTGTGATAAAGGGTTGCGGCATCAGAAGGTTGCAAACCACTGCTCTTAGGGTGGCTTCTTGATTAATGATTGCATTTTACGAGGATCCAATGCATTGCCTTTTTAAAAAAAAAGATTTATTTATTTATTATATATGAGTACACTATAGCTGTTTTCAGACACATCAGACAAGGGCATCAGATCCCATTACAGATGGTTGTGAGCCACCATGTGGTTGCTGGGATTTGAACTCAGGACCTCTGGAAGAGCAGTCGGTGCTCTTAACCACTGAGCCATCTCTCCAGCCCCGCACTGGCTTTTTAATGGTGACAATAATGACAACTGTTGTTCAGTGACCATCTGCTATATCCTAGACATTTTTTGAGGGTGGGGGGTGTTTGTCCCTTATCTTTTTGGGTGCCATATAGCCAGACTGGTCTCAAACTGGCAGCCAAAGTGGCACTGAACTTCTGATCTTCCTGCCTCCACTTTCCAAGTGCTGGGATTGGCAGTGTGTGCCACTGTGTGTGGCAGTCATAATTATCTTCACAAGCTCCAAAGCAGACGGCATCGACACTCTTCAAATGCCGAAGGTCAGACACAATAATAAATAAAAGCGCCCGGATGTAATCTGTGCTGCTCTGACTCAAAGTCCATATTCTATTGTTTCATACCACGAATCACTGCACTGGGTATGAAACAAGGGTCCAAGGATGAGTAGATTTTTTTCATCATATCTTCTAAAACACTGTTGTCTGATTTCAATGATGAAATAAAACAAAAGAATCAAAAGTTCTATCCATAGTGTGGTCTTGGTCCAAAACTGAGAATATGTACATGCACATACACACGGGCACATGCACACATGAGTGAAACAGAAATCAAAGGCCTCCCACTCGAGGCTAATTGCAGTTACCCTAGGATAAAAACCTTAGGATTCAGGGTTAACAGGATCTATGTGATGGCTGTGCCAATGTTGAGAGAATAAAGGTAAATGTGAAGAGAGTGCTGGGGAGTGGATTCACAGCAGCTGCAAACAGCTTGCTAGAGTGTCCTGCTTTGAAGGTAAGCCTGCATTTACAACAGGCAGCTTTTGCAGGTCAAAGCGATCAGGGCATAACCTGAGTCCACGAAGATGAGGATTTAGCTGTCAAAGGCAACACTTAGCAGTAGGAGCAGGTGGATGGTAGGAGGAAAGAATTAAGAGGGAGAGGCAAGTGGCAGAATGCTCACAGTATGCAGCAGGCCTTTGGCCTTCCTGAGTTATAATTACTGGCTGGACCAGTAATTATAGGCTAAGAACTAAGACAAGGCTATAGAAAATCTGATAGACCCACACAAAAGGAAGTAAAGTGAACCAAGTCTGAGGCCAAATTTCAGCAAAGCAGGGTCTATTATGGTCATAAGTATTTTAGATAGGCTCTCACACAGCCCAGGTTGGCTCAAACTCCATGTGGTAGCTGCCCCCATTGTGTGAGTGCTGAGATTGATCACATCTGGCATATGCACAGCTGGGATGAGAGGTGGGGAAGCAGTCTCTGTGCACAACAGGGAAGCCCTCCTCCAGCTGACTTACACCCCCAACTCCTACTTGCAGTTTTCAGGACTCTCAAAAGTCTGAAAAATCTGAGCCCCAGCCTGCATTCTGAGGCTCCAGTGAGCATTCTGGAAGCACCTGGCAATGGTGCCCCGAGGACTGGAGGGGTCCCAAAAGCACTACTCAGGAAAACCAGTACCTGCCCCCTTAGTGGACTGCTGCTTCAGCTTTAAGTTCTTTGCGTGGGTCTTCCCCAGGTAGTGCGACTGTGCCACAACAGGGGAGGAAAAGGTCATGTTACAGACGGGGCAGCAGTGGTTCTTGTCTTTGCTTCTGCTGCTTTTCTGGTTGGGAGAGAGAACACAGGTCTGATCATGCCAGTGCCCATCCAGAAAACCTCCAGTGGTTCCCCACTGCCCATTGGTTGGTGGGCACACAAGACCCGCTTCTCATGTTAACTGCAACATAACTGCAACATACCTTTACAGAATCTTCTCCAGCTTCATGTCAGGCTCCACGCATGATTTCCCACTTTATTCTGGTACTTGCTCAATTTGCTTGGGTTATTCCTACTCTCTAGAATGTTCCTCCCTATTCCTGCCTGGCATCTATTAGGTCTGCTATCAGCTATTCAGTGACTTTTATTTTAAAAAACATGACTAAATAATCACCAAGCCCCCTGCTGGCATATCCAGGAAGTTAACCTTGTTCTTCAGCTGTGTTCCCTGAGTGCATCAGACTTCCATTACACCCTTGTCACCTTAAATTGACAGCATTCTGGCCGTGATGCCTTTACGTGAGCTCAAGTACAATGCTGGATGTGGACATTTTGACTTATCTCTGTTTCCTATCCTCGTAACCTGCCGTGTCTGGCATACAGTACATACCCAAGGCTCTAGAACAGTGGGTTCCACTTGTTACTATAGTTATGCTAGAAAGTGTATTTAAATCTTCCTGAGAAAGTCTGTGCTCTGAACAGGTGTTTCTTCAACATTTCTCAGCCTTCACACTGCAGATGGTTTTGGCTTGTGATTCCTAGCTGGTGGTGGGTGCTGTGATCTGACCTGAGCTACTTACTCAGTCACCTAAGAACTGAAGCAGAAAGGTGAAATGATTGTGCCCCTGTGGGTCTACACCACCAAGGGCAACAAGGAGGTGGTTTCTGGAAGGGACAAATAAGGCCCCTTTAAACCACTGGCCACTGTACCAGGGATCAGCAGGCTGGAGAGCAACCTCTTAGTTTCTGACCATTTACTGGGTACTGAAGTTTTACCTCACAACACTAATGAAGCAAGATCCCCTCCATTTTATAAATGAATTTCCAAGAGGTAAGGTGACTTGCTCAAGGTCTCCTATTTATTAAGTTAAGAAGCCTTGCCTACCAACTTCTCACCATGCTATGCAGAACTCCCACACTCTGAAAGACAACACACTCAGGAACTGACAGGTTTCTCTGTAATTCTTACAGCAATTCTGAGATAAAAATAAGTGTTGCTGCATCAAGTCAGAGGAGACCCTTATCTTCTAAATATGTGTTTTTTCTATAGCTTAAGAAAATCAGTGACCCTTTACTTTGTCCACTTCAATAACCCTCAGCGTGGTAAGGGCAGAGACTAACAATGGTTCATTTACTGAACTGTTGCTACACAACAGATTTTGGGTCTGGCACTGTTTTATAAGTCTTTTCTCATCTTAGGGACAATCCTGAAAGGTAGCTAAACTTTTGGTTTTTGAGACAGTCTCTCATGTAGCCCAGGCTGGCTTCAAACTTGCTATGCAGCCAAAGATAACCTCAAACTAGTGATTTTCATGCCTCCACTTCCAAGTGCTTTGGTTACACGTGTACACCACCAAGCTTGGAAGTGTGCTTCTTTTTTTGACAGAGGAAGAAATCAAGGCTTAAGAGTTATAAGACTTGCCCAAGTCAGATAACAACACTGAGGTTTGCAGCCAGGTCAGTCTGAATCCAAGCCCGCACTCACACCACACCAGGCTGCGTGGGAAGCAGGCAGTCTCAGCACGGCAGCTGTGTTACCTGCTCGGAGTCTAGCCTCTTCACGTCCCCCTTTAGTGTCTCCATTCCATGGATGGCTAGGTATCTCTTCACTTTGTTGGCATGTTTTTTGCTCTGCAAGAACCCAGTAAAAAGATCAAAGTAGCCAAACACCATTTCATAGAGAAGACATTCAGGCCATACCAGAGTCTCATCTGATTCATCCTCATAAAAACTTCTGAGAAAGACAAAATGGGGGAAGAAAACTTCATTTATTGAGCTCCTACCATGTACTAGGTCCCTTACATGCTATTATTACATTTAACCTCCAACAATCTATGAAAATACTGTTATTTTATACACAAAGAAACTGAGATCAAACATGGTGAAATTTCTTGCCTAAAATGAGTAACAGAGTTGGCTTCAAACTCAGGTCTACACAAAGCCAAAGGTGGAACCTCCCACTGGATCAAGTTGCACAGGAAGCTCTACATAGAATGATCCTGATATGGAGGGGAGAGATGAGAGTCACAGAAATTAAGCCAATTTCAAGTCCCAAGCAACCATGCACGAAGGAAACATCTGGTGCTGTGCAGAATGAGCTCTCACTGTGCAAGGCAGGAAAATTGAGGGCTTGGCACGGGACCCGGAAGGTAAACGCAAGAGTACAGTAGAAATGGCCTACCTGGTAATGTGCCAGCTTCTGAGACTCAGAAATCAGCATGGCGCAGCAAACTTTACACTCGGTGCTGGTGAAGAGACACTGGTTTTTCTGGATCATGTGCTCCACTATAGAGGGAAAAGAAACCATGCAAGTTGACAGAAGTGATCTCACTAGCACTGTCTGATCTCAAACAGAGGCAACAAGTAATGGAATCCAAACTAACACATATGCACATTGGCCCTTTAGCTCCCTTCATAGTGTGCCGTGACTCACGCTATGCTTGCAAACCTCCTGTAGCATTACTTATTTTATACAGGCCAATGTTTTTACCTAGTCATATTGTTGCCATGTGAGATGAGATTGTCCCATGCTGCTCATGAATTCCTGGCTCAAGCCATCCTTGTGCCTTGGTAGATATGACAATAGCCCATAACATCATGCACCGAAATCTTTTAGAAAGTATACCTAGGGACTCATGAAGCAGTGTTAAAGCAGGATGTAGAGATGTATACCTTTAAAATCAACACTCAAGAGGCAGGTGAATATGAGTTCAAGGCCAGCCTAGTCTACATAGTTAAGTTCCAGGCTGTACAGGGCTATATAGTGAGTTTCTGTCTCAAATAACAATGAGGCTTTCAGTTTTAGATGTTTTTGAATAACTTCATCTTTACTTCTTTCTTCAAATCAAGATGGTTAAACCAGCTGACACCCCTACCTCCCAACACCTAGGACCTTGTGAATGTCGGGTGAGGTTTCTAGCATTCAGCCCAGATCTGAGACAAAAACTTTACTCATCTCTACCCTGTTCCCTGCTCACTACTTAATGCTCTCCTTCTTCTGGGACAGACAGACACAAACTTTGGTGGGGGGCAGAGACAGATAGAGGGAGGGAAGGAAAGAGACACACATACAGACAGATGGAGGAGGGGGAAGGAGTGGGAGAGTTCTGCACTGATTTAGCAGCAGGAAACATCTCACCACGATCTGCGGCTGCAGTCAGCTCTGTGCTGTGGATCAATCAGTGCTAAGAACTCTTGCATGGCTGATATAAAACTTCATTTTTTTTACATTAAACTTTCACATGATTTTGAACCTTTGTTTGGGGGATTTTACTCTGGCCACCGCCATCAGCTGTGAGGGTTCTTTAGTCTGTTGGCTCGTGTCTTAGTCAGGGTTTCTGTTCCTGCTCAAAACATCATGACCAAGAAGCAAGTTGGGGAGAAGAGGGTTTATTCAGCTTACACTTCCATATCGCTGTTCATCACCAAAGAAAGTCAGGACTGGAACCCAAGCAGGTCAGGAAGCAGGAGCTGATGCAGAGGCCATGGAGGAATGATGCTTACTGACTTGCTTCCCTTGGCTTGTTCAGTCTTCTTTCTTACAGAACCCAGGTCTACAAACCCAGAGATGGCACCACGCACAATGGGCTCCCTCCCCACTTGATCACTAGTTGAAATAATGCCTTACAGCTGGATCTCATGGAGGCATTTCCTCAACTGAGGCTCCTTTCTCTGTGATAACTCCAGCTTGTGTTAAGTTGACACAAACCAGCCAGTGTAGCTGGCATGTGCTGATCTTTAGTCTGAAGAGTCTCTCAATCGCCACTGTCAACGAAGGTTTCTGAGCCTGTGAGATGGACATCCTGACTTGTATTCTTCTCTCTTCTGGTCTCTTATTTTATTATTTTTAATTGTGTGTATGTTTATTTGTGAGAATGTTCATCAGTGCAGGTACCCTCAACATTAAGGGCTACATGGTGTGGTTATTGGTAACCAAATTCAGGTCCCTCTGGAAGAGCAAGACAGACTCTGACCTACTGAGCCATCTCTCCATCTCCAAGTGCAACTATTTTGATACAAAATACAAACAAGAGTCTTTTGAAACAAATTAGTCCCTTAAAAAATGAACTGAAGTAGCATACTGAGATAGGGCATGACCATTGTGCACAGTGGCCCAATTGTTAGCTAAGCTATGAGGTCAGCCACATGGAGGAGTGTGACTGAAGAAATGGCTCAGGAAACAAAGGTACTGGCTGCCTAACAGGACTCCAGGGTTTGACTCCTGTAGTCTACCTGACAGAGAAAGAACACTCCTGCAACTGTATCTAACTGCCCTATCAGCCAGGCCAGGCCTACACTCAGTGTGCATTCACAAATAAAACCAAATAGAAAGAATACAGACGACATAGAATACTATACAGCCACGAAGGAGAGTGGACTATGTCATCTGCAGCACAATGAAGAGAACTGCAGGATATTATTTTAAGTGAGAACAGAGAGGCAAAGAAAACAAGCACCCCATGTTCTTTCATATACTAGAGGCTAATTATCCTTTATACTGTTACTAAAACAAACTAAGCCTGTGAGATGGCTCAGTGGGTTGGGGTGCTTACTGCCAGGGCTGATCTGAACTGCTGAGTTTGATCCTTGAGATCCACACAGTAGAGGAAAGAACAGATTACTGCAAATTGTCTTCTAACCTCCAAATGAGTGCTATGACACCCACATGCCTACACATACACATGAATGTCATAAAATAACGACGATAGCCACACATGGTGGTGTATGATTTTAATCCTAACATTCTGTGAGTTTCTATACAGAGAGTTCCAAGTCAGCCAGTGCAACATAGTGAAGTATTGCACCCCCTATCCCAAAAGAAGGTATTTTAACAATCAAGAAACGAAGTCTCTCTTTTTCTCTCTCTGTGCAGTCCAGACCGGCCTTATTCACAGAGATCTGCCTGCCTCTGCCCCCTGAGCGCTGAGCTTAAAGGTGCATGTCACCACCCAGCTGTTTTATGAGTGTATAGTAATGTCATATCTGTAATAACAGGATTTGCACCACAATATAAAATGGCTTATAATTCAGTTATAAAATAGATAACCGAGTGACAGCATGAACAACAACATGGAGAGACTTTACTGAAATATACTATAAAATATACTATAGAAGTGAGCTATAAGACGGTGCTTACTGTCACCAGTATTTAGAAAACAAGAAATCACTATACACTCATAAAACAGCTGGGTGGTGGCATGTACCTTTAATCCCAGCACTCAAGAGGTGGAGGCAGGCAGATCTCTGTGGATGAATCCAGTCTGGACTGCAGAGTTCCAGGACAGCCAGGGCTACATAATATAAAGACACTGTTTCAAAAAACAAAAACAAACAACCCCCAAAACAAACAAACAAACAAACAAAAGCAAGGGCTGGAGAGATGGCTGTTTTGAGTTCAGTTCCCAGCAACCACAATGTGGCTCACGACCATCTTATAATTGGATCTGATGCCCTCTTCTAGTGTGCCTGAGGACAGTGACAGTGTACTCATATAAATAAAGTAAATAAATCTTTAAAATAAAACTTCTGAATTCTTAAAAAAAAAAGCACAAACAAAAGAGGTAAAACAATCAAACAAGGACAGGGTGAACTAAAGAGACAGTGCCATGAAGTCCAGCGAGTCCATTCCTAGGACAAGACCCCTGAGAAATTTAACAATGTCCTCACAAATCCACATAACTGCACAGCAGGATCACTTCTCAGAGGGACAATGAGATGGCTCATCAGTTGTAGGCGCTTGTTCACATGCCTTACAACCCACCAGAGCGAGTCCCCCATCCCCCAAGGAAGAAGAGAACATATTACTGCAAGTGACGGCTACCAAACACCATGGCACGCATGAGCCTCTACACCACATACACGTTAAAGATTTTTCTCACTGGGCATGATACGGTGCACCTTTAGCCCTAGCATTCAGGAGGCTGAGACAGGTGGGTTTGAGGCCAATCTGATCTACATAGTGAGCTCTAGGCCAGCCAAGACAGGAGAGCCCTCTCCAAAAGAACTTCTCAGAAGAGGACCAACCTAGAAACAATCCAGATATTTCAAATTGCAAATGTATAAGCAAATATAACATACTCATACATCAGAGTTCTATTTAGCAATAAACGCACACACACTGACTTGGTTGAGCTCCAAAACAATGCAGATAGAGCTTGACACAAAAGACTGCATAGTCTATGATTCTGTTTGTGTGCCTTGTGCAGGAAGGAAAGAAAAGATGTGGAGACAGAAAACATGTGACCTAGGAAAGTGTGAGTGGAGACTCAATGGGAAGGACCCGAGGTGGGACTACCTGTGACGGAGATGTTCTAAAACTGGACTGTAGACATGTCTACACAACTCTACATTTACTGAGCATCTCTGACTAGGGGCTGGTAAGATGGTTTGCTGGTTAAGTGTGCTTGCCATAAGCCTGAAGGCTACGTTTGGTCCTCAGTGAGAAAGGGGAAAACCAACTCCTGCAAGTTGTTCTCTGACTTCCATACACACATCTTGGTACATGTGTGAGCATGTGGATCACACACTCTCTAAATACACCTAAGAAAAAGTCCAAAAAGTTGGGGCTGCAGAGATGACTAGCCAGTAAGACCAGGTACTGATTGCTTTTCTAGAGGACCTGAGTTCGGTTCACAGCTCCCATGTTGCTTCATAACTGCCTATAACCCCTGTTCCAAGGGATCCAACACATCTGTATATATTCATTTGCAACAGGGACATGAACTGGGTGTTGATTATTATGCTCATAGGTATGTAAGCAGCTGCTGTGTTCTCTGCTTCAGAGTCCAGGGCACACTTCCCGTCTCCAAGGCCACTTCTATTTGCTGTATCCCCAATTCTGAGGCATCGCTATTCCCTCTTCCCTTATATTATATGGTAACTGTGAAGTGGAAACTTAAGGGTTCTTTGGATCAGTTGTGTTGGATGGTGTTTTGCTAGGACGAACACATGAAGGAGTGTTTTCCTGAAGCAAGAACAAGAGGATATTCTGCTAAGGCAAGTACCTGAAAGGGCACATGATCAAGAATTCTTGGCTAATAACAAATATGTATTGGTCACCTTACATTTCGTAGTTGAGCTGTATTTGTCAGGACTCCTGTGGACTCGGGCTGATTGGATGCATGTGCTGAGGCAAGGCACATGGGGGACATGTGATGTCAGTGATGGGGCAAAGTGAGCTAGGTTTGCTTACAGAGCTAGCTGTGCAATGCTTGTGTATCTTGCTTCATTGATCTTCACTTTCCTGAGAGAGGTACAGTCAAGAACCTTTCCTAGTGTTCCCGCTGGTTCCTCCGGCTAAAGCCTGGCTGTCACTGCTATGTCATGCCACTGCTGCTGATTCATGTTTGCTATTACTGAACTGGACTGCTGGTGTGCCCATGCACATATCGTTAGTTAGCTGCCGCCTGCTAACCCATGAACTGAACTGCTCACTTCCATACAGGCAGGAGTTGCTCCAAAGAACCTTCCTAAACAGGGCCACTTCCCCTGTATCCTTTCTTTCCCACTGCCTCTGGTGGGTGGTGGGTTACAAGGGAGGTCAAAGTGTCTAAGAATCATCATTAAAAAAATAAGATTTGAAAAAAAAAATTAAAGTTACAAAATTATTTTGGTGTTTGTCCTCTGGACTGACTGTAAGCCACTCCAGAGTAAGAACAGTATCTCTTCTTCATCCCCAAGGCTCTGAAGTCCAGCTGACCCTGGGAACAGGGCAGACATTAGGGAATGTTAAACTAATGAAAAGAAATTTGGGTTTAGGAGACAACTTTGCACTAACCTTTTTTTTTTTTTTTTTTTTTGAGGCAATAGTCTTATATAGCCCATGCTAGCCTCCAGCTTGTCTTTGTTTTTGTTTCTTCTCCCTGAAACAATTTCTCTGTGTAGCCTTGGCTGTCCTGGACTATGCCTCCCAAACACTGGGATTAAAGGTGTGTGCCAGCACTGCCTGGTTCAAACTCGGGAAATAGCTGAAGCGGGTTTGAATTCCGAATCCTATCTCTACCACCCGAGTCCTGAAAATGACATGTGTGTGCTACCACATCTGGCTCAAAAAATGTTTAAAAGTACAAAAGAAGCAGAGACTCAGAAATGATATATAAATTTATTTAGGAGCCAGACTTTACAGTATTAGATTGGAGATGTACAGTCACACATATCTTGGTGTAGGAGAGATGGCTCAGTGGTTAAGAGCATTTACTGCTTTTATAGAGATCCAGGGTCCATTCCCAACTCCTACACGGTACCTTATAATGGTAACCCTAGTTTTGGGGGATGTGATACCTTCTTGGGTACTTGGCATTCATACATACAAGCAAAACATTCAGCACATAAATTTGTAAACATATCTCCCTTGAATATGGTAAAAAACTCCAATCTTATCCAGGGCAAGCAGTTCACAAACACATCAAACTTCCCAAAATTAGTCTGCTCAGCAAGCAAAATAACCAGCACAGAAACCCACATTTCTTGTACATTTGGGTTAGCAGTAAGTAGCTAGTTCTGGAAAGAGATAGAGGCCACCCTGCATTCCTCTAGCTCCCTTGCTACCCATCCAGTTTTGGGTCAAACAAATCCATCTGGTAAGTTTCTGCCCATAAGTGCACTCCGAGTGAGTACACTGCTCTCCACAACCCTGCATCGCATGTGAGACGAAGCAGTCAGAGGCAAGTTTCTCGGGTTCCTGGGCCTCCTTGGTGGAATAAGCCTTTGGCAACAGACACAGAAATACGGTACTAAAAGAACAGTGGTGCAAGCCAGGAATGCCCACACTACGGAGGCTGAGGCAGGAAGACCCGTGCAAGTTCAAGGCCAGCCAGGTCTACCAAGGAAAAACTATGGCAAGCTAGGACACAGTCGTCAAGCCCAGGAGGAAGCTGGGATTCAGGAAGACCTTCCAAAGTTCACATTTGTCCACTCACTTGAAAGGCTGAGGGCAGGAGGTCTACCACGAGTTAAGCAGTGAGAGGCGTCGCAAAATAAATAAAAATAAAGTAAGTTAAATAAAGCTATTCGGATCTGTCCGAACTGTAGAGCTTTGAGGGAAGAGAAGCAATGTGGAGTTATGGAATTAAGGACAGATAAAAATGGTAGTCAGGCTGGGAAAGTCCCCTCGATCTCCAAGGGGACAAGACCTAGAATTTGGGAGAAACTGTTCTCAAGTGAACGCCCTCGAAAGGAGGACGGAAAATTTCCGCAGGGTAGCTAGTTGCGAGGTCCTGCACCCTTCACGAGAGCGAGCTCGGGGCTCCGGAACGTCGTGCAGAGGCTGGCCGGCGCCAGGGAAGTGACAGGAGGCAGGCCATCCCGCCTCGGTCCAGCCTCGAACCCCGGAGCCCCCGACTCACCTTCCTCTCTCCCAGCCGGCTGCGCATCGGACACAGCTTCCCACAGGCGGCGCGCCCTCTCGTGGTCGAAGTGTAGTCCGTCCGGTTCCCAACCCTCCGGCTCCTCGGAGCTCTTGTACGGTCCGGCTCCTCCAGGGTCCGCAGCCTCCATAGCATCGGGCACAGGACACTCCATCTTTTCAGCAAGCAACGCCGTTGAAGAGCTGCGCATGCGGCCCACTACCACGAGCAGTGGGTGGGCGGGGATTTGACCGGGCCAGCAACTCTCGCGAAGTTTGGGCTCTGCATATCCCGCTGGGGCGGAGCCTTGAGGGGGCGGAGCCTTGAGGGGGTGGGCCCCAGGGGGCGGAGTCTTGAGTTCATTTTTTGTTTTGGTACCTCTGGGACTTTAGGAGTCTAGTGAATTGGAGAAAACAGTACACGTTGATCACTACGTCCAGGCCCCTTACTTCCGGACAGTTTTTAGCTCAGAGATCTCATCTCTGCTCACGGCCAACCACTGACTGACACTTCTCATTTCCTTTTGTTATATGTAGCAAAATTTCTCCCATTTCTTTGGAAGAGAAAGGCCCAGATTCTAGAAATGTTTTACTTAGGAGTTTGTTAAAGCAGACATAATGATACAGGCTTTTCATCTCAGTAAATGGGAGGTGAAGGGTGTAAGATTAGGCGCTCGAGGCCAGCCTGGGCTACCTGAGACTCTGTCTAATAAGCAAAAATGCTTTAGTAGCTGATCAAGGTGGCTTGGCTCATGCTTGCAATTCCAAAATTTGCGAGATTAAGTTTAGAGAAATGTACATCAAAAAAAGAAACTTCGTTTGAAAAAAGAGTTAAGGCTGTGGTCAAAGTACTCTGGGGGACACAAGATGACCGGGAGTTCAAGACAAACCTCTGCTCCAATAATAGATCATATTTCAGGCTGGAGAGATGGCTCAGTGGTTAAGAGCACTGACTGCTCTTCCAGAGGTCCTGAGTTCAAATCCTAGCAATCACATGGTGGCTCACAACCATCTGTAATGAGATCTGATGCCATCTTCTGGTTGTCTAAAGACAACAACAGTATACTCACATTAAATAAATAAATAAATAAATAAATAAATAAATAAATAGTAAATAAATCTTAAAAAAATAGATCATCTTTCAAAACCCACAAAACAAACAAAAACCCAAACAATAAAAAGGCAGGATGTGGTGCATGCCTGTAATCACATCATCTGAAGCCTGAGGCAGGAGGATTGTCATGATATATCTGAGGTCAGTGTGGAGGCCATCTTCATCTTAATGTTAGCCACCTGATGGGGTCCAGATGAGAGGGCCAGACCCTCTCCTTGGTCTGCAGTGTCTGATAAACTCTGATAACATTTTAATCCACTCATCTGCCCTTATAGCCTCAATCCACTCCCAAATAAATGTCAGAGACACAGCGTCCTTTCTGTTCTCAGGAATAAGTCGTTTATCAATCTGTGCTGATGACTGGTGCCAAGCAGATAGTAGTTTGAGTCCACTGAAGAGTACATTTAACTTCTACCCCCAAAATGGAGTCAAAGCTGCTTGTAAAATGGAATCTTGGTCCATTTTACATGGTAGAAAACAAAACACTGTTTTACAAGTTAATGGAATCAGATAGGGCACAGACTTGTCTTATATTGCTGATATTATTATTATTATTATTATTATTATTATTATTATTATTATTATTATCTTTATTTCTGTGACAGGATTGATGAAGCTCTGGCTGTCCTGGCCTTGAACACATAAAGATCCACCTGCTTCTGTCTCCCAAGTGCTGAGACTAAGAGTAAAGGTGTGTACTACCATGCCTGGCTTTAGGTATCTCTTTAAGGCACTGTTAAAAGGCAGAAAATTGAGGCGACATTGGAGTGACAGAGGGATCTAGTTTGCTTTTCCTGATGACTGAGAGTTGAGTAATTTCAAAATAATTAAAGAAGCCAAAGTTTCTACAGAGAGAGTGCCTGTCTTCCTAGACACATGTGAGAGGTAGAAACTAGAAACAAAGGACTGAGCTGGTGAGACAGGCGAGTCATCCCACAGCTTGGGACGTAGAGTTGGAAGGTCAGGAGTTCAAGGCCAAGCTGTGAGATACACAAGCTGACTCATAAAACCGGAAAAGGGCTTGATGGCTCCACCTGCAAAGGTGCTCACCACCAAGCCTGACATCTGGTGTTTGATCTCCAGGACTCTCACTCGGTGTGTCACTATCAGTTGGGGTTGCATGGGCCGGGACAAGGCCTCTCATCCAAAGCACTGAATAATGAGGCACTATGACTAAAAGTGACTTATAGAAAGAATTGATTTTGGCTTACAGTTTCAGAGGGAGAGTTCATAGCGGGAAGGAGGCATGGCAGCAGGTGTCCTAGATCAGACGTCACAACCACTTGCAGAAGCATTGTGGGAACTGGAATGCAGCAAGGCTGTAAAATTCTGGCAGCGAGGCTCCACCCACTAAAGCCTCCACTAGCTCTCCTACCAGCCCCACTAGCTGGGGACCAAGTGCCAGCCGGTGGGAGACATTTCTCACCCAACCAGTAAATAAATAAGGGCTCACACTGATTTGCAAAAGAAACAAGATAATTTTATTTGGAGCAAAGCAATGATACATTTTATAGAGGGATACATGGTTGCAACGGACAGCAGGCCACATGAGGGAGAGGACTCAAGGACCCAGGATGCGCTCCGGGGGCTGTCTTTATTGGGTCTTGAGGCAGGGCTGATTACTAAGAGCTGTAGTTGATGGTTGTCTATTGTGAGTGTTAGATTAGGCCCTACGTTGACTTTTCCTAGTGCACACGTTTCTTCCCATAAGGTATTTGAATCTAATTTGCACACACAACTAAGCATAAGTAGATAGGGGATTCTCCTGGAAAGTTTTCTAGATACTTTGCTTTGCCTTACATCATCCAAAAACCAGTTCAGACCAGATTTGCCCCTCTGTTCTTTACATGTGAATACACTGGGCACACACTTGTTCAGAGATAGTGTGTGCAGCCTGATGCTGCCTGGGGTTGAGGTTTTGAGATTGCAGAGTGTATTGGAGAGTACATACAGATAAAAAAGCTGGAGTGTCAAGTGGAATGCAGCCCTGCGTGACTTATTACTTGCTGGGTAGCTCTGGCCAGAGTCAAAGTTGTGGCAGTGCTCCTGTGTCAGGTTCCTGAGTGCTTAGATTGTAGGCATGTGCCATTAGTCCTGGTCTTGACACCTAGCTGGGTCCTGTTCATACCACATCTTGTTTGCATCCTCCTCCATTACCATATCATTATCATGATGTGTATTCATCTATCATCTGGTCCATTAACCTATGCTTTTAATAATACTGTTTCCCACAATACTGCTTTTTCTACATTTATAAAAATATTAAAATAAAAATTTAAAATTAATGTATTCATTTCATGTATATGAGCACACTGTAGCTGTCTTCAGACACACCAGAAGAGGGCATCAGATCCCATTACAGATGGTTGTGAGCCACCATGTGGTTGCTGGGAATTGATCTCAGGACCTCTGGAAGAGCAGCCAGTGCTCTTAAGAGTGTTCACATTTGTTGGCTTGCTATTATTTCTGTGAGACTATCCACCATCACCATCACCACCACACTCTTTTGGTGGGGGAGAAACCCACTTACCAAAGTCTTCTGAGTTGTGGAATTAAAGGCTTGGCTTCACAATAAGACTTTTTTTTTTTTTAGGAGCTATCAAACATTGAGTTTTATTTGAATTTTATTGTAGGAATATTTCATATTTTATTCATCTTTGTCATACTAGATATTTCTGCTGCTGCCTTTTCTCCCCCTCAAAGAAATAGGTTTCCTGGAACATGTATTTCAGGAAAATGGCCTGAAACTTGTAGTATTTTTTGTTTTACTTTTTATTGGTTCTTTGTGGGTTTCATTCACATCATGCACCCCAACTCCATCTATCTCCCCCTCCTCTCGTACCTGCCCTTCACTTTTGTATTATCTCCCCAACAGAGAGCAGGATGCAGTATTTTTAAGCTGTGTTTTAGGATGCTTGAATTCTACTGAGCCGAGCAGACATTAATTAACATTATACCATCCCAGAGTTTCTAAGTAGTCACGTGCACATTTAAATGAACATACTTTTGGATTCATGCAAATAAAGCACTAGAGGAGGCTTGATGTAGCAGAGGGTATACGGGCACCCTATTGGCTTTCCTTGGCTTCCCTCAAGTCCTGGCTGAGCTCTAGCAAAAGCACCCCGGAGGACCCAGCGACTACCTGAGATTTCAGCCGCTCACACGGCCCGGCGCCTGCGCGCCCCGCCCCTCGCCCCGCCCCACGCCGCCTCGCGCCGAGGCGCGCGTTCTCCACTTTCTGAAGAGTTGCGGCCGCTCGCGACCCCCAGCGTTCGGGAGGCGCGGGGCGGAGCGGCCAGCTTCGTGGTGAGTACGCGTCGCCTCCGCACTCCGCGGCCGTCGGGGACCGCCTGCTTTTCGCTATCGGCCCGGCGGCGGCCGCTCCGCCTGAGGCGCGCCTCGCAGCGATTAGGCCTCTCGGCCGAGCGAAAGCCGCTGCCCGGTCGCTCTCGCCGCTGCCGGGCCGCCCTGGCCCTCGCGCCCCTGGTGTCCCCCTCCCGCCGAGGGCGGCCATGGTCCTCCGGGGCGTCTTCTTTTGCTCTCCGAGCTTCCTGGGAGGGAGACAGCCTCGTCGCCCGCCCGGCTAACGGACTCTCCGAGGATGGCGACTAGGCCTGCCGCGTCCCCTACGTTACTTTCTGGTCTTGTGGTAGTTGTTTTCACTAGTTCTTCGCCCGCCCGAGACACCGCTCCCACCCGGGTCTCTCTGGGTAGCCCTGACTGGTTTTGAACTCACAGGGTACCCAAGATGGCTACTAACTCGCCATCCTCCTGCCTCGTTCTTCCGAGAAAGATTTCCCCCTGGAAATCTGTATCATGTGCCACTTCAGTCTCCAGTGCATTTCTCTCGTGGCTGCTGTCAGGCTGTGTGTCAGAAACCCGTGAGACCAGAGCATTGGTCTCCTCAGAGATGGAGCTGGGTGTGACTCTGGACCACTTCACTCCAGTCTTCTTGCATTTATTCATTGTGTCATATACGGGCAACGCTGCGGAAAAAGTGAGCGCAATGTTTAGGATTTTGTTTGGTTTGTTGTAGAGACAGTGCTTTGTAGTTGAGTCAAAGAAAGTCTACTTTTGCAGTTAGACGCATCGAGTGTCATTTCCCAGCGTAGCCACTTGCCAACTACTACTCTTCTTGACCAAATTTCCTAACGTGTTAGGGCACGTTAGGGTTCTTGAGAGGAATAACCTCTGTATTGGGTGTGAGAAACCTAGAAGTTTGTCTATTGATTCTCTCATTAGTTATAACTATTGCTCAGGGTGTGTTTGAAGTCTTTTGTTTCTGCACACATGTGGGCACACGTGGGTATGAAAACACAAGTACACACACACACACACACACACACACACACACACACACCACTACACCGACGGCTGTGGTAGACTTCTTAAGTGTCTCTCCATTTTCTTCATTGGGGCAGGGTCTCTTAGTTGGTCGTTATGTCTGGCCCGATTCCTGGGGCCTACCCCTACTCACTATCCACCTGCTGGAATTTATCCACTGAGTCATCTCCCCTGAATTCTGTTGTTACACAGTTGTCTTAAACTAGGCTGAGTATAAGCTATGAAATAGCTCATTTGTGTTTGTGCACGTGCATTCCCCTCGATCCCTTATGGAAATAGTCAAGTTCTTTGCCTGGCAAACAGTATTAGATGTATGTGTATGGATGGATGGATAGATAGATAGATAGATAATCGATAGATAGATAGATGTATATATATATATATATATATATATATATATATGTCTATGTGAGTGAGTGTGTGTGTGTGTGTATGTGTGATTATAAGTATGCATTTACCTTCCTCAGTTACTGAAACAAATCAATCTTATTTGTAATCAATTGATAGAGGAAGAATATTATATTAAGCTAGTCCTCCCTCTCTTCCTTTTCTGTGTTGGAGTCAACCCCAAGAGCCTTGTGCATTTGTGAGTTTTATTTTATGTTTTTTGAGACAAAGACTCACCATGTAACCTCAAACTCACAGAGACTCCCCCCTGCTTCTGCCCCTCAAGTGGTGGAATCAAAGGTACTATTTTTTTACTTTTTAAAAATAAAAATAAATAAAATTTTATTTTAAAATTTAAAATAAAAAACAATTTTTAAAAAGTTGTTATTTTTTAAAATTAGATTTATTGAACATACTCTTCTGACCTTTGTAGGCACCTGCACTCCTGTGTACGTACAGACACACACACACACACACACAATTAAAAATAATGAAAAATAAAGTTAAAAAATATGTCAGCTATAGATATCATAAATTTTAGAAAAATTACTTGTATTTGAAGATATAGATGCTATTGGCATACTGTTTTAAATAATACAACAGAGTAGCAAATGTTTAATAAGTTAGAAACCACTCCATATAGGGTATTTTCCTAGCGTCCTAATTCCTTTCTTTAGTCTTCTCCTATAGTAATTCCTACTTTCATGTCATATGCTCTTCTAGCTTTAAAGGTTACTTCTTTGTTTTTGATGTGGTGGTGGTGCTGTATCAAACCTAGAACCTTGTGCATGCTGGGTGGCTAGCTACTGAGCTACATCTCTAGCCTTCAGTGTTTTATTACCCCACCCCATTCTGTCTTCAGTTAACATCCTCCTGTGCCTTGTCCTTCTGTAGCTTACTTCCTTATTCATGTAGCTGCTGAGGATGGAAACCAAAGTCCTGAACATGAAGATAACATGTTCTACTACTGAGCTATACCCCAGTCCTTTTAGTAAAACATTTAATAATTTAAATATCAACTTTATGCAACTGATTTATTCAGCAAATATTTATGTGTGAAAACCATGTGTTAAGTAGAGGTTCTTGTTAGAGGTGATATAGAGGTAACAGAGTCAGGCATGGTTGTACGCATCTTTAATCCCAGCCCTTGGAAGGCAGAGGCAGGCTCTGTGAGTTCCAGGCCAGCCAGAGCTATGTAGAGAGACCCTGTCTTGAAAAAAACAAAATAACAAAGAAGATAATAGAATGTTGGAGTTAGGTTTTGGAATTAGGAGGTATGAAATGGAAGTGCTTATTGGGGTTAGTTACCTTCCTGAATTAATTTCCTCATAGTAATGACATACTTTTCAGATTTCTTAGAATGATTTGGAATATTCACTCATCAAATATATATTACTACTTAAAATTGTTTTCTAAGATATCATTGCATATAGTAAAAAAAAAAAACCATTGTTATCTGTGACTTAGGGCACATACGGAACTACCACCCAAATGGCAATAATACATCTTCAGCAACCCAGAAAGCTTCATTCTGTCCTTCCCAGTGAGGTTTAGTAGTAACCAGTGTTTTGATTTTGATCATTTGAAGTTGATGTCAGCTTCATTGTGCTATAATTCGTATGCAGCGTATCTACCTTTAGTCACCAGTTATGTTTTTACTATATTCACAGGATTGTGTAGCTATCATAATTCAGACCAGTTAAATTATCTTAAAGAAAGATTCTACCTGTTCAGTCATATCACTATCTACTTTGCCAATTCTCCCTAACTCAGTCCTCAATAATTATTTATTTATAGCCTCTTGATTTACTGCTGTTGATATTTTATATTAGGGGAATCATACACTTCAGTATTTGTGGTCCTTTAGAACTAGCTTCTTTCACTTATTGTGATGTTTCCAAGCTTTAGATCATAGATGTTTTATTTTTATGGTTGAGTTATAAAATATATATTTTATCAGTTAGTGTCTATTTGTGTTGCTTCCTCTTCAGAGGACTGTTAAATAATGCCTCTATTAACATTTGTGTAGTTTATTTTTGAAGATGTATTTTTATTTTATGTGTATGAGTATCCTGTCTGCACAGAGGTCTTTGCATCATTTGTGTGCTTGGTGCCTGTGTGTTGGTTCTCCTGAAACTGGAGTTACAGCTAGTTGTGAGCCAAGCCATCTCTCCAGCCCAACCACCTATTTTAATTTCTTTCAACCATGTTTTGTTTTCATATTAAAAAATTCATGGACTGGAGAGATGGCTCAGTGGTTAAGAACATTGACTGCTCTTCCAGAGGTCCTGAGTTCAATTCCTGGCAACCACATGGTGGCTCACAACCATCTGGAATGGGATCTGATATCCTTTTCTGGTGTGTCTGAAGATAGTGATAGTGTACTCACATATAAATAAATATTTTAAAAAATTTATGTGCCCTTTTCATTAAAGCTATACTTAATTTTATGGTTTGGAGCATAAAAGTTTTAATTTAGATCTAATCTTTCTATTTCCTTATAGCTTGTGCTTTGATCTTTCATATTTAGCATACTCTTGTTTATCCTAGGTGAGAAGAATTTATGCTTATGCCTATATTTATGCCTTAAAGAGCTTTATATGTTTTGTTCTTAGGTTTAGGTCTTTTAATCTTTTGTGTATGTGTGTGGCAAAGGCTTAGTATAATTTAATTTTTCAAATGTGTATCTTAGAGCCATTTTTTGAAAGGGCCTTTTTTTCACTGAAGATTATTTTATTATATAAAAAGTTATTATATTAATATCTTTATATAGTTGATGGGATAGGCAGTGGCTTTTAGTCTCTGTTGTGTTTCATTGGTCTGTGTATATCTTTGTGTCAAGGTCATGATGTTTTGATAACTGTTGCTTTCTTCTGTGTTTTAAAACTAGACTGTTTGAATTTTTTAAATTTGTTCTTTTATTGGTCAATATTGTTTTATCTATTTTGGGGCCTTTACATTTAGGATCAGCTTGATTATTTCCTCAAGAAGGCCAAATAGAGGCTGGAGAAATGATTCAGTGGCTAAGTACACTGGCTGTTAATCCACAGGACCTGGGTTCAAATCCCAGCACCTGATACTTTTACACAGACATGCATGGAGGCAGAACATAGCACCAATGTAAATAAAATTTAAAAAAAAGGCTAAATAGGATTTTATTGGAGACTATATTTAGGTAGCAGTTGGGGCTTATTATCAGACTAAGAATGTTTAAATCCTCTACTTATGAACCTGGGAGGTCTTATACTTATCTAGATTTCCTTTGATTTCTTTCACACACACACACAGACACACACACACACACACAGAGGCACAAACTTACACTTTCCACTGAATTTAATCTCTTAAGGAATACTGTAAAATTTTTAGTTCTAAATTTAACATTTTTTGTCAAATTTACTCATAAAGATATTGTTATTATTGTTGTCATCATCATCATCAATAATCATTTAAGACAGGGTTTCTTTTTTGTAGCCCTGGTTGTTCTGGAACTTGATATATAGACCAGGCTGAACCAGGCTTGCCTGAATCTCAAGAGATCTACCTGTCTCTGCCTTCTAAGTGCTGGGGTTGAAGACATATGCTACCACTGGTTAGGATTTTATTATTTTTGATGCTGTTAAAAGTAGAATTTGGGGCATAGAGCAGTAGTTCTCAACCTGTGGAGCATGACCCTTTTGGTGTTGAGAGATCCTCTCACTGGAGTTACTTATCAGATATCAAAATTACAGTTATGAAGTAGCAATGAACATAATCTTATGGTTGGGGGTCACTACAACATGAGGAACTTTATTAAAGGATTGCAACATTAGGAAGGTTGAGAGTGATTGGTATAGAGCACTTACTGCTCTTATAAATGACTACGGTTTGGTTCTCAGCACCAGGTCATGCCTCCAGTTCTAGAGGAGCTGGCACTCTCTCCTGTCCTCTGAAGGCAGCAGATATACAAGTGACACAGATAAATACATGCAGGCAAAACACTCAGATGACATACACTTAAATAATTACATATTTTAAAAATGTAGAATTGGGGGATAGAAAGATGTGTCAGTGCTTAAGGGCATTGGCTGCTCTTCCAGAGGACACTGGTTAAATTCCCAGCATCTACCTGGTGACTTAGAACTGCCTGTAATTCCAGTTCCAGGGACCATCTTCTAGCCTTTGAGGCACCAGACTCACAAGTGATATACATACATTTAGGCAAAACACCCATACATACCAGGCAATGGTGGCACTGCCTTTGATCCCAGCACTTAGGAGACAGGAAGGCAGATCTCTTGAGTTCAATGCCAGCCTGGTTTACAGAGCAAGTTCCAGGACAGCCAAGGTTACACAGAGAAACCTTGTCTTGAAAAAACAACCAATTAAACAAAACCCACTTCTACCCATAAAGTAAATAAATAAATTTTTGAAACAGGAAAACTAAATTTGCATTCAATCATTCATTCATTCATTCATTTATGTATGTACTGTGTGCCACAGAGGCCCCAAAACAACTTGTAGGCGTTAATTCTTTCCTTTCACCATAAGTGTTCCAGGAATTGAACTCTGATCCTCAGGCTTGGTGACAAGTGCCTTTACCTTGAAGGGGCAGAAGGAAAACTCAAAAAAAAAAAAAAAAAAAAAAATCATTTAGTGTGTGTGTTTGTCTGTCTGTCTATCTGCCTTTCTGCCTGAATGTATGTCAGTGTGCTGTGTGTATAAGCCTGGTACCCAAGGGGGCCAAAAGAGGGCATCAGATTCCCTGAGGCTGGATAATGGATGGTTATGAGCCACGTGTTTGGACTTGAATCAAAATCCTCTAGAAGAGAAGCTATTAGTCCGTCCTAACCACTGAGTCATCTTCAGCCCCTGGAAGGAATTTTATTAAAATGTGTGTTTGTTTATTACTAGTGTATAGCAGTGATTTGGTTTTTATATATTGGGGCTGTATCCTTCCACCTTGATGAACTTTCTTATAATAGTTTTCTAGTGGAGTCCTTAGTTATTATTTTTTTAAATGGCAGTTTTTTTTGTTTTATTTTATTTTGTTTTGTTTTATTTTATTGTTTCTTTTTCTTAATTATTAACCCACCTAGAACCTCCAGTATAATTTTTATTTATGTGAAATAATAATTTATGTGAAAGAAAACATTTTTTTCTTTTCTCTCTCTGAGGCATGGTTTTATGATTTTGCTTGTGTTGTTTCCATCTTGTAACCCTCCTGCTTCAGCCTGCAAGTAAGCTGTTATTGCAGGTACATGACACAGCCAAAGCAGACATGTTTTTCCTGTTAATAGTTTTGAAGAGAAATAATTCAGTTGTTTACTTTTAAATGTTGTCCCTTTTAGGGATTCTATTGCTGTGAAGAGACTCCATGATCATGGCAACTCTTATAAACATTTCATTGGGGCTGGTTTACAGATTCAGAAGTTTAGTCCATTATCATCATGGCCAGAAGAATGGCAGCATGCAGGCAGACAAGGTGCTAGAGTAGGAGCTGAGAATTTTATGTCCAAATCAGCAGGTAACAGGAATAGAGGGCTATTGACCCTGGCTTGAGCATCTGAAACCTCAAATCCCGCCCCTGTCATACAAGTCCTCCTGTATGGTGACACCTACTCCAATAAGGCCACACCTCCTAATAGTGAACCTCTGGTGGCCATTTCATTCAAGCCACCACAAATGTACTATCTAAATTATTACATAAATGCATAAATATTATGAGATTTTTTGGAAGATTTCTTAACAGATTGAGGCATTGAGATTTTTGTTTGTTGTTTTTGTTATTAAAATTTGGACACAATAGTTATAATCTCTGAGTTGACTTCTGCCTTGCAATCTGCCTGTCTCTGTTTCTTGATGTACTCGGATCCACTGTACTTGACTAAGAGTATTAGTATTTTTTAAAAAAGATCTTTTAGGTAAACTGTTACTGTATACTTAAGTAAACTACTTGTGTAAACTAAAACATAAGGAATCAAGATAAGTCGTTTTTAATGCTATTGAAATTTTACTAGCAATTTTCTAGATGTGTATATGCACAGGCTTACATATGTTCATCTTCTATATAGAAATGTATATAGGAGAAATGTATATATTTTATTACAGAAAAAAGTAAAATTTTTAATGAATAATAGAAAAGTTCTAAAGTCTAGATTTATTTCCCTTAAATGGCTGTCATTTGCTCTTATATGACCAAATTGAATAAACCTCTAGATTATAAACTTATTTTTTGAGTAAATATTGAACTTGCATTTTAGGTAAAAGGATGCCACGAAGAAAGAAAAAAATTAGAGAAGCCTCTGAAGACCAGAACTTGGAGAAGGAGGATCCGGAAACCACCAGTTCTGTCAATATAAAGAAGAAGCGTAGACTTGAGGACTTGCTCATAGTGATATCTGACAGTGATGGAGAGGTTGGTGTTTGACATGGAATTGTGGGTCTCAATCTAGGCTTCTTTACCCAAAAGGCTTTGTTTTAACTGTACCTTTAGACTAGCTTGATGAATTCATTTGGTTCTTACTTGATTTTCTTTCGATTTCTAAATTATGGATTATTTTTTAAAAAGTGTCCATGCTATTTGCTTGGGATAAATTTTTATAAGTTTTCATTTTTGTAATATGTTAATTTAGTGTGGTTTTAGAGTAAATTAAATAAATAGGCATTGTAATTTTTGTGTGTTTGGAAAGAGAAAATGTAACAACTGTCTGGGATGGATCCCAGCTTCCTATATGCTAGGGAACCATACTGCCTGCTTGGCCAAGAAAATGATGTTATTGTGAAAGGCTTCTAGGAGAGAGATCGACTAGATTTTAAACATTTTCCTTACTACCATTTCTTTCTCTCTTTTTACCTGTGTGTTAGATCAGGTCCAGTGCATAATGAACCAAGTCAGTGTGTCTCAAGTACTTTATTTTACTCAGTGGGAAAAGCATTTATTTTTCTCTGACTGTGAAGTTTACAGTCATCTTTGCCTCTTGCTTTTCATCCTTTACACCTAATTGGTCACTGCATGCTTTAGGTTTAACTAAAGTGATACTAAGATTTATTTCCATTTCTGTTTCTTTACCTGTTTGTCTGTTATGTAGACATTTGCAATAGACTCTCTGAAATGTCTCTTCTGTCATGTTTTTCCTCCTGACATTTTACTTTACCTACTGCAACTATTTATATATCTAAATATGTGTCTGTGTGTGTGTGGAGGTGTGTGAGTTCATATACATGGGAGGCATAACATGAATTTATTCTGTATTCATCATTGCAGAAATTATAATATTTTAGTGTCCCTTCCTATTGTTTTCCTTTCTACCCATTGCTGTATTTGTTTTACTTTCCTTTGCTTTTCCTTAGTTTTCATTTTAAATTTTATTTTTTTGCATGGAAAATAGATTTTTTAAAAAAAGATTTATATATATATATATACTGTAGCTGTCTTCAGACACACCAGAAGAGGGCATCAGTTTTCTGATTACAGATGGTTGTGAGTCACCATGTGGTTGCTGGGATTTGAACTCAGGACCTCTGGAAGAGCAGTCAGTGCTCTTAACCACTGAGCCACCTCTCTCCCCATATAATGCATTTTTAATTGGGTTATTTGATTTGTTGGTGTCTACAGACACAAGTTTACACAGAAATTCATAAAAACACAATATTGGAAACTGTAATGTATACTCAAAGACCTACAAGGACAAAAGAAAAATAGTGTGCAGACAAAGAGTTATGATACAAAGTATCTTGAAAAGACAGCATTGAGTTGTTTTGTGTTAGACTTCTACTGCTGGACATGGGGTCTACCTTAAAAGTGGTTTGTATACCCAGTGAAACAGTTTTTCCTTTGTGAACAGTTGCTTATTGGAGATCTCTTCTAGGTTAGGGATGGAGGCTTATGCCCACTTTCCCTCTGAGCACTTTCCCTTTGACTCCATCCATGTGGCTTAGACCTTTGTCAGTTCTATACATATTGTGCATCAGCCCTGCTATGTTTGAAATGCTTCTTGGTGTCCTCTATCTCCTCTGACTCTTACAACTTTACTCCTCTTTTTGAGCAGGATTCCCTGAGCTTTGAGGAACCCTTAGGATTCCTATGTCTCTTGCTCTCTGTACATTGTTCCATTGTGGGTCTCTGCTTTTATTTTTATCTACTGTAGAAGGAAGTTTCTCTGATGATGGCTGAGCAAGACACCGATCTTGCAAGTGTGACCCTTTTCCTTAGTTTATGTGTATGTGTTGTGAATGTATACTATGTTAGCACAGGTCCTTAGGAGGCCAAGGGAGAGTGTCCCTTGGAGTTGGCTGTTGTGAACCACCTGATGTGGGTACTGAGAATTGAACTGTAGAAGAAAGGAAGTATTTTCAGCCATGGAGACATCTCTATCCTCCCCATTTCCCCCATTTAACATTTTAAAAAATACTTTAAAAAACTGTTTTAGGAGCTGGAGAGATGGCTCAGCGATTAAGAGCACTGGCTGCTCTTCCAGAGGTCCTGAGTTCAAATCCCAGCAACCACATGGTGGCTCACAACCATCTGTAATCGGAACTGATGCCCTCTTCTGGTGTGTCTGAAGATAGCTATAGTGTACTCACATACATTAAATAAGTAAATAAATATTAAAAAAACGTTTTAAAATATTAAGCAGTTGGTATGGGGGGGTAACTTCTTGGCTTTTTCTGTTGAAAATCTCTATGAATTATTCCATATTTCTTCTGACTATTGTATTGCCTATGATGCTTTTCAGTTTTTTTTTTTTTTTTTTTCAGCTTGGGTGTCAGCTCTTTTGGTTTCCATTGTAGATTTAAGGCTAGGTCAGTTTGCTGATCTCTTATGGTTCCATAGAACTTGTGCTTATTTCTGCAGTATCATTTGTCATTCTTTGAAATTGCCACTGTATTAACATTTTTTTTTAAATGACACTTTGACTAGATTTGTGTGAATGTGTAGAGAACAACTTTTTGGAGTTGGCTCTCCTACGATGGGGGTTCATGGATGGAACTCAGATCATCTGGCTTGATGGCAAGCTCATTTACTTCTGAACTATCTTGCTGGCTCCTGCCATGATAGTTTGTAACCTCTATTATTGGACTAGGCTTTTCTGGAGGGAAATAATTTTATAAGTTAAATACCTGTCAATAGTGTTTTGTCTTTATCATTCTTAGAAAGCCCTGTATTGGTTTTTTTTTTTTTTTTATTAAACATTTTATGTATGTATGTATGTATGTATGTGTGTATGTATGTGTACTTCCATGAGTTTATGTGTATTGCAAGTATATAGGTATTTGTGGAGTACAGACAGTGTCAGATCCCCTGGACTGGAGTTATAGGCCCCTGTGTGCTAGCTGGTATGGGTGCTGGGAAGCAGTTATAACACTTTGTAAGAAGGTTTTACTTCCTTCCTTCTTTCCTTCCTTCTTTCCTTCATTCATTCATTTTTAATGGTTCTTCTCCTTCCTCTTTTTTTCTCAGTGTTTTAAGACAGTATTACTATGTACCCCTGACCAGCCTAGAACTTGCTTTGTAGACCATACTGGCCTTGAACTCACAGAGATCTTCCTGCCTTTGCACCCAAGTACTGAGATTGAAGGTATGAATCATCATATCTAGCTTTATTTAAATCTTTCTTTTATTTTTTTAACTGAATATTTTCTGCATTTACATTTTGGATGTTATCCTCTTTCCCCAATCCCATCCCTCCTCCCCCTCCCATTGCCTTCATGAAGTTGCTCCCTATCCTAACCACCCTCTCCCACTTCAGCACCTTGGCATTCCCCTACACTGGGAAAATGAGCCTTCGCTGGACCAAAGGCCTCTTCTCCCATTGATGCCAGAAAATGTTATCCTCTGCTGCATATGCACCTGGGGCCATGGGTTTTTCTATTCGAACTTAAATATTTCTTTAAGAAAATACCTTACCTGGGTTATAGCTCAGTGGTCAAACATTTGGCTGGCATGAATAATGGCCTCCTAGGTTTGACTGCCAGCATTATAAAACACAAATTGCCAGGAATGGCGGTGTACTCAGTTAATCCTAGTACTAGGAGGCTGAGGCATTGAGTTCAATGTCAGCCTGGCTTATCTAATGAGTTTCAGGACAGCCAGGGCTACAGAGATCTTGTCTCAAAGAACAAAACACAGATTCCTCACCTCAGCTGCTTTCAGAAAACATGGAACACAGGACTCTGACTTCTTTACTTTAGTCTCTTATATGCTTGCAAAATGAGTACTAAAAGAAGACACTGCCAAGTCCTGCTGCCAGTTCAAGATGTAGCCTGCCCCCACTGGGATACAGACAGCTTTATCAGCTTTTAGGTGCATACCCTGAAGAAGCTTTCCTAAGTCATTGCTTTGAGGAGCAGGAACTCCCTTCAGTTTAGATTTTCTTTCTTTAAATAAATTTTGATTTTCACATGACAGTCACCAATGGATTTTGCCCTGAGGACACCTTTCCTAGTGTCCCATTGTCTTACAGTTTTCAATGCTAGATACAATTCTGTCTTGAAATTCTTACTGTCAAACAAACTAGTTTATTGTCCATAAATTCAACTTTACTCAGGTTCTCAGGCAGAACGAACCAGATTCATGATCAAAATGAGACATAGATGACCTCTGTCAGTTCCTGATAGTCATTGCTCTCTGAAAACTCACCATTTGAGCCTCCACTGTTCATGCTTTCCTCAACATCCTTGTCTTACCGGCTCCCATTAGAATAGCCCACTAAGTTCTGTTACAGAACTTAGTTCCAAACACTTCCACATTTCTGCCCCCAAACCAGTTTCAAAGGACTAAGAACCACATGGACAGGCTTACCTTAGCAGTGGCCTTGCTTCTTAGCACCAGGTTCTGCCTTAAGTTGCTCTTATGTTGTCATAAAGTGCCCCTGACAAAAGCAACGCAAGGGAAAAAGTTTCTTTTGTCTTGCAGTTCCAAAGTTATGTTGCAATCCTGGCATAGGAGACACCTCAGCAGGTAGAGAAGGCGTGGTGGCAGGAGCAGGAAGTTGTTGTTTATTTGCTTCTACACTAAGGAAGCAAAATGTGAGTAGGAAGTAGGGCTGGCTGAAAAGCCTCAAGACCTTCCCCAAGACCCACTTCTTGTAGTAAGACTAACTACTAAAGGTTCTATAACCCTTCCAAACAAAGCTACTGGCTGGGAGACTAGTGTTCACACATATGCGAATGTGGAGCACATTCACATTCAAACCACACCCCTACTCAGGGTTTCTTTAACTGGTTTGAAGGACCTAGTACTGCACCTGTGACTAAGGGTAATTTTGTTTATGTTCCTTAATCTGTTGTTTGAGACAAGGTCTCACCTTGTAGCCTTGGATGGCCTGGAACTTCTGTGTAGATCAGACTGGCCCTGAACTCACAGACATTTGCCTGCAACCGTGCAAATACTGTTTTCACTCTCTTAATTATTTTTCCTGAAGTCTCATTTTCTGACTGTTCTTTGCACTCAGGGCTTGTAGTAGCAGTGGGAATGCTGATAGATTTTTTTTTTTTTTTTGGATATGTTGTTCTAATGATTACCTGTATAGTATGTGTCTTAGGGTTTCTATGGCTGTAAAGAGACCACGACCAAGGTAACTCTTATAAAAGAAAACATTTAATTGAGGTAGGCTTACAGTTCAGATGTTTAGTCCATTATTGTCATGGTAGGAAGCATGGTGGCATATATGCAGACATGGTGCTGGAGAAGGAACTGAGAATTCCTCTGGATCAACAGGAAGTGAACTGAGTCATTAAGCCTGGCTTCAGCTTTTGAGACCTTAAAGACCCATCCCCTAGTGACACATTTCCTCTAACAAGGCCATACCCATCACAACAAGGTCATACCTCCCAAAAATGTTCTGGGCCAAACATTCAAACACTTGAGTCTATGGGGCCATTCTTATTCAAACCACCACAGCATACTCTTCAGACTTTCTTTTATTGTCTTTTCTTATTTTGGTTCCTATCTGGGTTTTCAGTTTCGATTAGCATTATTTGACTTTTGCTTTTAATCTATGTAGTAGTTGATTAATATATTTTACTTTATGCTTTTTTATTTATTAATAGTATAACTTCTACATTATGAGAAGATTAAAATGGAGGAGGAGCGGATGTGGAGGAGAGGGGAGGTGTGTTCTTGCTAGTGGGAGTAGTGGAAACTGGTTGGGATGTATTGAAAACAAAAAGAAGATAGAACATATATTTATATAGATAAATTGTGTGTGTGTGTGTGTGTGTGTGTGTGTGTGTGTGTGTGTGTGTGTATAGCCTTAGCTGCTGCCTTGGAACTGACTCTGTAGACCAGGCTAGCCTTGAACTCATAGAGATCCACCTGCCTCTGCCTCCCAAGTGCCAGGATTAAAGGCATATACCACTGCCACCCAGCTTAATTTTTATTTTTTAGGGTCAGTTATTATGTCTGTCAATCTGAATATTCTAAGAAATTTTCTTTTATTTGCTTAGCATTTACCATAGGATGTGTCTGAAATTGTTCAGGCCATTTTCTGAACATAGAGAATGGTAGACATTTTATGATTTCTCATCCCTCTTCCCATCTGAAAATTTTCTTGGGCTACAGTTTAATATTTTGTTTTGTTCTTCAGGATCCCAATTATACATATATTACATCAACTTTGTCTGTATTCTCTCTCTCTCTCTCTTTTTTTTTTTTTTTTTACTGCTTTTTCCTTTTCTTTTTTGGTTATCTTGATTTTTTTTTTTTTTTTTTTTTTTTTTTGGCTACTTATTAAGTTTTGTTGTTTTAAGACAGGGTCTTTCCGCAGGGTCCTGGTTCTCTTTTAACTTAGTGTGTGGACCAGGCTGGCTTCAAACTCCTAGACACTTGCCTGCTCTGCCCTTCAAGTGCTACTTACTAAGTTTTGAGGTGGAGTGGGGTTGGTATATTAGGTTTTCAAAATTGATTTTTGTAGAATTCTTTTACTTTTTCTTTAGTAAACCAACCAGTGGCCAGAAAATGATTTACAATAAATGAATATATTGGATTCAGAAACTTACTGAATCAAGTGTTTTTGATCTTGGGTGGATGTCTACTAGTATTTTGGACATTGACCAGTTTTTATGTATTTCTGTGAATGTGATAGTTAATCATGTCAGTATAGTATACATTTTTATTTTTATGATTTAATTGGTTCTAGGTCTTGCATGCTTTTTTTTTTTGAGCATGCTTTTTTTTCTTTGATTGAGAAAAGAACCTTCTTATGTCTAATGTGTACCATTCTTAATAATCACTGTTAGTTCACAGGCCTTTACTAACTGAAAGGAAATATAGAAGAAATAGAAAAATTTTAATGTCATCTACTCTGATCTTATTTCTTGTTTACAGCAGGAAACAAAAGAGGAAAACGGATTACAGAAAATGAAGACAAAACAGCCAAATAGATCAAAGTGTTTGGCTAAAAGAAAAATTGCACGTAAGTTTTTATTTTTTAATTGAATTGATACAGTGTTTTCATTAGAAGAGAATTTTCTAGGGATATATTATATATGCTTCTTTTTTGTTCTGAATCTTTAAACTTTTGCAGATTTCTTAGAGAGTTACTTTAAGCCTTCCTAGAGGAAGACTGTTGGAAGTATAAATGTGAGCTTCATGGCTAGGCAACCTTACTCAAGCCTGATTCTCTATCCACCTCGTAAACATTTTACTGTGTGTGAGTGCTTGCTTATATGTGCCTGGTACCAAAAGAGTCAGTTCTCTTGGAACTGCAGGTATAAATGATTGTGAGTTGATGTGTACGTGTTGGGAACTGAATCCAAGTACTCTGTTAGAACAGAAAGTGCTCTTAACCATTGACCCATTTGTTTAGCCCCCTTTTCTTTTTCTTAACTACTTAGGTCTTAGACAAATTGCAGCTTTCAGCTGATATCAGTAAAAGGCATGATAGGAGATGATTTACTCTTATGCTGAGAAAAGTTTAAGTTTAATGGGGACTGGTCAAAATTAGTGTTAGCTTAGGTGAGTAATTGTGCCATGGGTGGTGTTGTAACTTATTGAAAAGCTGAGATCCACGGTGGCAGGGCTTTGTCAAGACTCACTTTGAATCTGTGCATGGTGTTTCTGTCCTGGAATGACTGTGTTGGTTCAATTCAAATGAACTCTGTCATAGAAGTGGAGATGGGAATTAGACTTTAAATCATATCTCCAGCCACATAATGGGTGGCCCAGTTTTGCTCCATTACATATCTGGATACATTTCCCCCACCTTGAGCCACAGCAAGTTCTGTGCTTTGATTAGAGAAGTAGGTGTGCAGCAGGATGGCCGAGATGTAGCATTGATGCAAAAATAATTTTCTCAACTTTTAGGAGGAACTGATTTGTTTTTTGCCTTATGTAGGAGCTCTATGTTTTGGTTCATAAACAGAAATGGGGCCAGAAGTTTGGGCTTTTGGTTGATATATCTAAATGTATTGGATAGTTCTTGGCAAGGGCATTCTTAAGTAGTCGCACAGTTATATAATTCAGGTTACTAATTCCTAGTAAAATGATATCTTTGGGAAACTCATTTGAAAAGGAAAAGTCTGTCATTTTTCAGTGCTGAAATGTGTTTCTAAAATAAAAGTGGTGACAAAAACTACATTCTCCAAATTAAAGAGCTGAAAACTGGCTTCCATGAGAAGTCCTGTGACTCAAACTTGATGAAACGGAGCTAATACTGTGTGAGTGAAGAGCTGCCGTTGAAAGTCATAGAACCACGAGGAATACTGCACTGTGAACAAGTAAGACAGTGCTGGACACAGGATTCTAGACAGTCTCACCTATTATGGTACAGGCTGGGTTTGGACCAACCATCTTTCTATCCCAGCCTCTTGTGTGCTCTACAGATAGATATCTTGGGAATGATCATCAGAAATATAAAAACTGTTTTGTGTGATTCTATTTATGTTTAGAAGTACTTATATTTGTGAACAGCTATTTTATTATAAAACTAAATATAACTATTATTGTTCCTAATTAAAGGACTTAGAGAGGAGTTCTTTGCTGTGTATTGCTATACAAGAATCACAGCATAAAATTTCTTATACTTCTGGACATAGAAAGAGATGTCAGGGATGGAGAGATGGCTCAGTTGTTAAGAGCACTAAATGCTCTTCCAGAGGTCATGAGTTCAGTTCCCAGCAACCACATGGTGGCTCACAACCATCTGTACTTGGGTCTGATGCCCTATTCTGGTGTGTTTGAGACAGATATAGTATGCTTTACATAAAATAAGTAAATAAGTAAATATTTTAAAAAAAGAAAGAGATGTCAGTTTCAACTGTAAGGAGTGATAAATGATGAAAATCAAGTCATTTCTATTTTTTAAACATTAAAAAAACATTTATTTATTTTATATATGTGAGTACACTGTTGAGCTCTTAACCATTGAGGCATCTCTCCAGCCCAAGTAACATTTATTTTTAAGTTATAGTTTTTTATTGCTGTATTTGGAGTGCACTGAGCTTGCTGACATGAAGTCAAACAGTCCTCTGAGGGGGGAGTGAGGATTATTATAGGAAAAACATAAAGAAGACTTGTAACTTTAATTTTTTAAAAAAAACTATTTTTGGTGATGTTTCTTAAATGCTTTAACCTCCCTTGTAGCCCACCACCTACCAGAGGTAGTGGGAAAGATAGGGTATGGGGTGGGGTAGGTGGGGGAAAGTAGACCTGTTTAGAAAGGTTTTTTTGGAGCATCTCCTGTCTGTGTTATTTGGAAATCAGCAGTTCACTTTACAGTTAAGCAGGCAGTGGCAGTCTGATCTACTCGCAAACACTTTAAGGATACACCAGCAGTCCACTTCGATAGAGTCAGGTTAGCAAACAGGAATCAGCAGGGGTAGTGCGACCTAGCAGAGACAGCCAGACATCGGCCTCATTTTGAGTCAGCAGGAGGGACGAGGAGGAACACCAGGAGAAGTTCTCGGCTGTGCCTCTCTCAGGGAAGTGAAAGCTTCCAATGTGAGACCCACATGCATTGTACAGGTAGCTGTACCAGCAAGACAAGCTCTGTTTCTGTCACTCTGAGTCCTATTTATATTTTCTAAGCAACATGTGTCCTCCATGTGCCTTGCCTCAGCATAAATAGAGCTCAACTATGCAATGTAAGGCTGACCAATGCATATTTGTTGTTAGCAAAGAATCCTTCATTACGTGCCCTTTCACATGTTTGCTTTAGCAGAGCATCCTTTCTCCTGTGTCCTTCATGAGTCTGCCTTAGTCTTTGACCTGTGTCCACTTCAGGAAAACACTTTCTTCTGTTTGCCCCAGCAAAACAACCAACTCTCCAAATAACTTTTAAGTTACTACTTCAAAGACTCGGAGACAAAAGTTAGAACTCATGAGGGCTGCGGGTCATACCATGCGAGCCTCGAGTTTATTTTTCTTAGCCTTTTTATACTTTACAGTGCTGTGGGAAACAACGTCACAAGCTCGCAGAGACAATGGCTGACATATAGGCAGGATATCTAGAGGCTTCCCTGTTCCTTCCACCCAGATTAATAGAATGTTCAGCCCCTTGCCTAAGCTTCAAGTGTATCCCCTCTTATTGTTCCATGTATCATCAGGCCAGGAAATCTGCCAGCAGACCCTGACCTACCTTGACTGCCCGACAGGCAGACTTTCACAGAAGCAGATGAAATGGCTTCTGACATTGGAGCACAATCTCTGTCATGTATACTCTTGTCATACCTTATACCATTGTCCTACTTAGGTTCCTGTTGTGATAAACACTATGACCAAAAGCATCTTTGAGAAAAGAAAGGATTTATGTGGCTTGCACTTTCATATTACAGTCCATCTTTGAGGGAAGTTAGATCAGAAACTCAAGCAGGAACTTGGAAGCCAGCACTGGAAGCAGACTATAGAGGAATGCTGCTTACTGTCTTTCTCCACATGGCTTGCTCATCTTGTTGCTTTGCACTGGACTGCCTGTCTAAGACTGGTACCACCTACAGTGGGCAAGGCCCTCTCTCATCAATTATTAATCAAGAAAATACCCTACAGACTTGCTTATAAGCTAGTCTGTTGGAGGGATTTACTCAGTTGAAGTTCTCTCTTCCAGATAAGTCTTGTTTGTGTCAAATTGACAAAGAAGAAGCACAACCATAAAAAATAAGTTAAATTATACTTCAAAATAAAATAAAGAACAGTAAAGAGAACTAAGTTGTATATAATGAAAGAGTATGAAAAAGCATATGCCAAGAAAGTAGATAACTTGAACTTCATGAATAAATTCTTAGGAAAACAAAAACCAAGACTGACTGAAGAAGTAGAAAATTAAAATACAACTAATATAATAGAAAGTTGAATTAACAAAAAAATAGCTATAACAAAAATATCTATAAACAAAAAGACATGGGTTGATAGCTTCATGGGTCATCGTTGTCAAAGAGAGGAATATTAGTAGTAGTTCTTCATAAGCTCCTACAGACATTAGATGATGAGAGAGTATTGCCCAACTTATTTCTTAAGTCAAATACCAAGTCCATGGGAGCTACCACAAGAAAAGTAAAGAGTGATATTTCTTAAGAATGTAGATGAAGATGAAGAAGGCACAGGTGAGCCAGCCCCAAGAATGAGAACTGGTCCAGCCCCTCACAGACTGCAGCACTTGGGAGAGTGGGCCCTGTGCCTTGACTGGGCAGAACAGTGCAGCTGACTCTGGAGGCATGTATGTGAGCAACCCTGAGGGCAGGAGAGCTGCCCCTGCCTCCTGCCAGTGGTAGGATTGGGTGGCTTAGTAGGAGCAGTGCTAGAGTACTCTCCCTAGTGGTGTGGGTTTGGGAGAGCCTGACTGGATGACCAGCATAGATCACAGACTCATATCAGGTCTCTGAGTTGGCCCACCCCCAAATCTATATTATATGTGAATGGTTATGGCTCATGAAAGGTTAGTTAATCCAGAGCTGCAGGATCTCCACAGCACAAGGCAACAAGATAACAGGGAGAAGTCCCAGTGAGGCTCCAATATTGATGGTGTCACAGAAAGAAGACAGAGACCTCAAAACATGACTCAGTGCAGTGAACATTTGCCAAGTGGAGATGTGTGGACAGGGAGATATGCTGTAGAACACATTATAACATACTAAAGCTTCCATGATGAGATGGTATCTGTGCTTGTTTGTTTTTTATTTGGGGGGTGCTGCAAGAGTGAAGAACAGATGTGAGGGGATGGTAAGATGAGTGAGACTGGGGTGCATGATGTGAATGAAACTCACAAAGAATAAGAAGTAAAAAAAATGTAGATGTAAAAATAATATCATTGCTTGAAACTGAACCCAAGGCTTCATGCTAAGTAAGCACTCTACCAATTAAGCTATATTTTCTCTTTTTTTCATATAAGCATTATATACCCACAAATCTAGCTGTAAAAATTGATAACTTTAGCTTTACCACATATGTTTTGAAAAATACATATTTTCCTTTTTATTCATATCAGAGTTTCTTTGTTTTTTTCTCTTTTTAAAATTTTCTTTTTGGTTTTGGTTTTTTGATGGTATCTCTGTTACAGAGCCATGGCTATTCTGGACTCACTTTGTAGAGCAGGCTGGCCTTGAACTCAAAGATACCTGTCTACCTCTGCATCTGCCTTGCAAATGCTGGGATTAAAGGCATGAGCTATCAAGCCTGGCCAGTCTCAGAATTTTTTAATAGTTCTCTAATGTTCTTTGTTTATTGATGGCATCCTGAGTGTGTTCAGAGATCCAGTGTCCAATGTCTTATCTCTGGAGGGTATTATTAGTATTTTTTGTTACTACTTTTTAACATGTTACTTCAGATTTTAGATCTTCATATTATAGGTTTTCCTTTGATATTTGGTTGATTGTCTTGATTGCTTAGATTTAAAAGGAGGAAATCTAAGAACTGATTTAAAACATTATATATATCTATAGGGGCACCTGTATATGAATGCATCCTTGATTGTCTGCTCTTGTGCGTCTATGGGGATGAATAGAGCATCAACTTAACATGTTAAGATCATCTTTGGAGATAAATTTTTTTGTAGCATTTTAAAATTAAATTTATTTTTTGACAATTTATTACAAGTATATTATACATTCTGATGATATTCATTCCTGCCTCTCTTATCCCTGACTCTCATCAATTGTGCTTCCTCTATAAATTCCTCTCCTGATTTTATGTCTTTTGCTTTTTGTTTTGTTTTGTGACTGTATTAGAACAGAACAGAGAGAGAGAGAGAGAGAGAGAGAGAGAGAGAGAGAGAGAGAGAATGAGAGAGTATGCGTGTGTATGTGTGTACATTTATAGAATTTATTAGAGTGGCTTATGGATGTGGTCCAGTTAGTCTAACACTGTCTCCAATGGAAAGCCCAAGAATCCGATAGCTGTTCAGTCTGTGAGGTTGGATGTCTCAGCTGGTCTTCAGTACACATAGAATCCTAAAGAAGGCTCTAACACCTGTCTCAGCAGCAGGGTATATGGACTTGGCCGTGAGAACCAGGGCAAGCAGGCAGAAGGCATAGCTGCTTTCTGCCATGAGAGGGTGTCGCCCAGATTTAGGCAGGGTCTTCTGACCCCATATGATCTGGATTTAACATGGGTCTTTCTACCTCAGAAGATCCAATTAACTAAAAATCACTCCCAGCTATTACTAGCTGTTTGGGTTTTTAATGAATTCCAGACTATAGTCAAGTTGACAACCAAGGATAACCATCACAGAGACATACTGAGTTTAACTAGGGCTGTCCTTGTAAGGATGGGTGCAGATCTCTCCACCAGAGCATGAGATGATCACACTACTGAAGACATAACTCATCCAGTTTATGTCATGTTTCCTTATGTTGAAGGCATTGAATGAGGGTTTGGGAATGTTTGCTATGCTTTAATCAATAAGGATAATGCAATGGATTCCAGTTCAATTTTAAGCCAGTTTTTGTTTTCCAAGGTTGCTACTCAGTTTTTAAATACAATGCTAGGAAAGTGTGATAGATTCCTTGTTAACTATTATATAAGAAGTATTCTAGCTTATCTTGGACATTTCATAACCTAGACTTAGAATCAGCCATTTCTCTAGGGTACTACAGTTGCTGTTAGTTGAAAAGTAACTAAGGATTTGTTAAGTTGAATAAATTAGAAAATTTTGAGATCTGGGGATATATGTGATTTAGTTGATAATAATATTTTCTTAGCATGCATGAAGCACTGGTTGAATTCTATCATCATATAAAGAAGGTGATATATATCTATAATCCTAGTTAACTAGAGGCAGAAATCCAGGCTCATCCTAAAGGCCAGTCTGGACTACATCAGACCTATCCTAAAAACATAAAGATTCTGAAGAGTAAAATTGTTCTGGTTAAATGTTTGGCATTAAAGCAGTTTGTGTTTAGCAAAAAGAGCTCTGTAGTGTTTTTTGTTTGTTTATGCAACAGATAGTGATTGACAGGCACTCTCATATGTGCTAGAGGTGCAGTTATGAACACTATAGGCTAGCACTATGCCTTTGTTGGGGGCTTATGCTTTAGTTAACCCATGGTTCTTATAACTGCTACTAATGGTATTTTTGTCTTTGTTTCTTTGTTTGTTCTGTTTTAGTTTTTCCCAATGGGTTCTATTGTGTGTTCCTGGCTGTCCTGGAACAGTATCTGTAGGCTAGGCTGGCTTCAGACTCACAGAGATCTGCCTGCTTATGCCTTCTGAGTTCTGGAATTGTAAAGATGTGTGCCTCCAATGCTTGGAATGTTATTAATGATTGTGACCACACCTTATATGACTTTCCTATTAGAGTATAAATTATACTATTTGGTTTATAGTGTTACCAGTTGACAGTTTAATAATTTTGGTTTTTTTTTTTTTGCCTTATGCTAATTTTCTGTTTGTGGTATTCTTCCCTTTCCTACACTCTTACAGAGATGTCAGAAGAAGAACAATTTGCTTTGGCTCTCAAAATGAGTGAGCAGGAAGCTAGGGAGGTGAATAACCAGGAGGAGAAAGAAGAGGAGCTCTTGAGGAAAGCCATTGCTGAAAGCCTGAATGTAAATATGCTGTGTTGAAATTTTGTGGGAATTATTAATAATGTTCTCAGTTACTTAGTGGTGGTATAGTTGTATGAGACATAAGCTTTGGTAGTTTATAGGATTTTCAGTTAATAAAATTATCTCTCCTTTTTTTTTTAAAGTCCATGTTGCTGATTAATATGGTTAAAGTGTTTTTGTTTATTTCTCCTCCATATGAGTTTAATTTTGCTCCACATATCTTTTGGTCAGTAACTTAAAAGAATCATAGAGATGGGCAGCTTCTGAAGGATTGTAGAATATCAAGATTTTTCAAAAGCTTCAGGGTCAAATGTTAACCTCCCTCATTTGTGAGGACAGCAAAGAAAATGAAAGAAAGAATGGGCAGTTTAAAAATAATGAAATAGCTGTGTGGTGGTTGCACATGCCTTTAATCCCAAGACTCAGAAGGCAGAGGCAGTCGGATCTCTGAGTTTCTGGTCTAAGAGCAAGTTCCAGAGCAGCTAGGGCTACAGAGAGAAGCCCTGTCTCAAAACCTAAAAACTAAAACTGAATAAAATAACAACAAACAAAAACAGAAAAACTCAAATAATATTAAATTATGATGTGAATATATTCAACAAAAATTAATCTAAACAATAAGGATACTTGCCAGTGGCAGATTCTGAGTAATCCTTGATTCTATTTGCTTGTTAGCTTGTTTGTTTGAGCTAGAGCCTTCTAGAATTGAAAGGGCTGGCTTTCAACTTGGAAGTTCAAGCAGTCCCTACTTCAGCCTTCTGAAAAGCTTAGGACTAGAGGCATAGATCACCATGTGAGTATATATCTCTAATCTGAACCATTCTGTACACTATATACCCTCCATATTAGGAACGGTATAGTAAATATATATTGGTATTCACTTTACATTGGGGAATTTGTTTGAATGGAACAGCTATATCTGAAGAGGAGAAACTCCTAGGGATCAGTGGCCTCCCATTTTTGTCCTTCTTGTGATTCTTCATATACAGCTATTTTAATAATAAACATGGTCTGGTACGGGATCACTTGTTTCAGAGTTGCTGGTCTTCTGATGCTTCTGCTACCAGATCTCGACTTCTGGCTACTGGACCATCTTCACATTTCCACCAAGAGAACACCAAAGATTCTGGAACCACTGAAGGCATGTCTTCCTGTTCTGACTCCTACACATCAAGTATAACTATATCACTTCTGCTGAGAGTAGAGATAGAGATACCCCAGATCCTTGTGATTTTAAAGAGGTTCAAACAGAAATTGTTGAAATTTCATTAATATTCAACAAACAGACTTTTATCTCCAAGGAAAAAACACCCTTTGGCTAAATCCAAAGAGCGGCTTTTCATAGCCATGTTCTGTAATTCTCAATAAGTGATAGCTTACCAGGCTGTCTTAATTAAAAAAAAAAAAAAGATTTGTCCTTAGCCCTACTTTTTCTCAAATACCTACAGGCATATGGCAGCTGGTACCTTCATCACTGTGTAAAGGCTCACATATCAGTCAGGGAAACGAGGCTGAGGAAAGAAAGGAGCCCTGGGACCACAATGAAAACACTGAAGAGGAGCCGGTCTCTGACAGCTCAGGAAGCTGGGACCAGTCAAGCCAGCCAGTGTTTGAGAATGAGAACGTTAAATGTTTTGACAGATGTACTGGCCACTTGGCTGAGCACACAAAGTGTGGGAAGCCGCAGGAAAGTACTGGGAGTGGTTATGCTTTTCCCAAAGTTGTCCAGGGTAGGGGGGACACGTCTAGGCAATGCCTTCCTATCCCGACAGACGCCAAAGGTCTCCAGGACATTGGGGGCACTGTGCACTACTACTGGGGTATTCCATTCTGCCCTGCTGGAGTAGATCCTAATCAATACACCAATGTCATTCTCTGCCAGTTGGAGGTTTATCAGAAGAGCCTGAAAATGGCTCAGAGACAGCTTGTTAAAAAAAGAGGGTTTGGGGAACCAGTGTTACCTAGACCTCCTTTTCTGATCCAGAATGAATGTGGCCCAGAAGATCAGACTAGTGAGAAAAATGAAGCCATCTCAGAAGATACGGGACATGAAGCCAAAGAGGAAAGGCAGGAATCTAGGGCATCTGTCTGGCACTCAGAAACCAAGGATTTTCAAAAAAGTC